>NW_006206460.1:1401951-1458977 GCF_000334495.1 Tupaia belangeri chinensis | reverse complement strand
AAGCCGTAGGCACAGGGCCGGCGGCCATGCACAGGCCCGGAGGCCACATGCCAGCCCCGGAGAGGCAGTGGAATGCAGAGCAGAGCCCTGGCCGCGCAAGCCCGGCGGCACCCTGCCGTGCCTAGACCAGCTCTTCAAGAGGTAATAAAGAGTATTATATCTGGTCAAAATAAAATAAATGAATAGGGACCAGCAGTTAGCGTAATGGCTATGTCACTGGACTCCTATGTAGTCGACCGCAGTTCACGTCCCGGACCTGGTGGCTTAAAACTCACGCCGGGCGCGTGTGCATGCATGCCCAAGATCCTGAGAGGAGAATGGAGGGTTGCAGCATGGCCATCCCCCCTGGGGGGTGATTTCTCGCTTTCTGTCTCTCTGTCTCTCTCTGTCTGTCTGGCAAGCGCATGCGCCCTATAGCAAAAAACTCTCAAAAAAAATTGAATAAAATAATTATTTTTAAAACTGTTTAAAAAAGAAGAAAACAAAAATCACCAAGAACATAGCTAAGAAAATGGCTAGGATAAGTCTGCAAATATTGATAATAATAATGGAATAAATTCTCCAATCAAAAGACATAGACTGCCTGGATGAAAAAAATAGGAGCCCTCTATATGCTGCCTATGAGAAATGTACCTCATGGATAAAGACAAACATAGACTGAAAGTGAAGGACTGGAAACAGATATTCCAAGTGAATGGAAATCGTTAAAAGGCTTGGAGTCGTGATACTGATATCAGACAAAATAGGCTTTAAGACAAAAAATGTAAGAAGAGACAGAGAAGGGCATTATATAGACCCCCAAATAGAATCTACCTACTTAAAGGCTTAATTCACTAAGAAGATATAACACTTATAAATAGCTATCTACACACCCAATACAGGAGTGCCCAAATACATGACAGACTGATCTAAAAGTGGAGACAGACTGCTACACGATAATCGTTGGATATCTCAACACGCCACTGTCTCCTCTGGACAGATCATCTAGACAAAAAATAAGGAAGAAATATAGGATCTAAATCATACTATAGGTTGAATGGACTTCACTGACAGCTATAAAACATTCCATCCAACAACCACAAAACATACATTTTATTTGCTCTTGCATGGAACATGTTTGAAGATCGACCACATGATAGGGCACACACAAAGCCTTTTCAAAATCGAACGGATAGAAACTGTACCTAACGTCTTGTTCAATCGCAATGGCCTTAAACTTGAAATTAACTGCAGAAAAAAAGCCTCAAAAATACTCAAAAACATGACAACTAAACAACCTACCCCTTACCTACGAAGCTTTCTATCCCATCTACCTATCCAAACATATGTATGTCAGTCTCTCTCTGTGCTATCCTCATGCACAGGCTGAACCTCTGTAGCTAAGAGAAAAACAAGCCATAGCCACAAACAGTCTGATCTGGGTCTACGTTATTATAAAAAGAAGAAAAATATTGGGTGTCATGACAGGTAAATGTATCTGTGGGGCAACAGTGAAGGTGATTCAAGTCTCCACTTTTTCCTCTTCTAACATTTGCCCATACGGTTGTCATGGTGTGCCTACTGGGACTTGGCCAACTGCTAGGGGAAGGCCCGTTGTATACTTTAGCCCTGAAGACATGACAATTATGAGAGCCTTGGGGACCAAGAGTATGGGAACCTTTCAGAAATCTGAACTTGAGCAGAATGTTGGAGGCAGCTGCAATTGCCCTTGCAATTAATTAAGAATAAAAGGAGGGACAAGCAGTTGGTGTAATGGGTATATTGCTGGACTCCCATGTAGTTGACCATGGTTCTAGTCCCAGACCCACTGGCTTAAACTCACGCCGGAAGCAAGTGCGTGCGTCCCAAGTTCCCAAGAGGTGAATGGAGGTGAAGGGATTGCAGTGTGGCAATCCCCCCTGGGGGATTTCTTGCTTTCTGTCTCTCTGTCTCTCTCTGTCTTTCTGGTGAGCATATGCTCTCTATAGCAAAACTTCTCAAAAAAAAAAAAAGAAAGAAAGAAAAAGAAAATAAAAGAAGAAGAACGAAAAGAATAAAGAGAGTTTAGACTCATTTGAATACTCTTTGTCTCTTGATGTCCTAGAGTATTGTTTAGATGCTTTCAAGGTAAATAAGAGTAGCTCATAGAGGGGAAAGACCTCTCATTTCAAAGACTGTAGCATACTTCATTCTTTCAATGTGTGCACCTGCTTATCCTTGGTGAGCTAAAGTTTTAAGATTTCCCATGAGTTGTATAAAGAAGTGCATTTTATATTTGGCAAAAAGGCTGCAGGTACATGAAATTTTACTTCAGGGAATTCTATTTCAAGTTGTTACTTATTGCCAATTCTTTCAACTTGGTCATCCTTATATTTCCATACACCAGTTCATTAAAGTAAAATGCTTTCTGTTCTTTATGGATAATATAGAACAAGAGAATATGTCACTTTCCATGATTCATGTATTTCTGAAGTGATATGTACTCTTCATTAGAAGGAGAAATTCATCCCCTTTGCCTGCCTACTCAAAGAGTAGAAAATCTAACATTTCTGGATAAGATATGGCTTTTCACCATTTCAAATATGAATAGACAAGTCTTTTTAAAAATAATTATTTATTTTTAATTTTATTTATTCATTAATTTATTTTAATTTGACCAGAGAGAGACAGAGAAAGAGAGAGAGAGAAAGTGAGAAAACAAGCCACCTTGTCTAGGACTTGAACCATGGTTGGCCATGTGGGAGTGTCCAGCACCTTAACCACCATGCCACCTGCTGGTCCCCATGAATAGTCAAGTCTTGACGTGTATCTTTCTGTGTAATTATGGAGTACTAT
The DNA here is from genome assembly GCF_000334495.1 of Tupaia belangeri chinensis. Lineage (NCBI taxonomy): Eukaryota > Metazoa > Chordata > Mammalia > Scandentia > Tupaiidae > Tupaia > Tupaia belangeri. Next base: position 1,456,163 of record NW_006206460.1, on the reverse strand, counting down.
CTATATGAGAACAGAAGTGATTTTTGCAAATTTGGAGTGGGGAAAGAGGAAGTGGGTGGGAAAAACTTCAAGTATGTTCTGATTGGAGGTTATTGGCAGTGGGAATTTGGAGGTGGCTTAATTAGAAGCAGAACATTTTATGTGATTGACTGAGGGAGTATATTTTGTTTTCTTTGGTTGGTTCTGAGTTGGGAACAAGGGCAAAAGAGGGAAACTAATGATCATTAACCAAATCTTTATTATTTAGGAGCAATCACTGTCAAAGATGCTATTAGGTTTCCTGGACTGGTTGCTTCAGATACTGTGGATCACAATTCTATTTTCATACAGCATGACTATTTGAATATTTTATTTAAGATTTGAATTTATTTGAATATTTATTCAAGATTCAAGAGATTAACCAGTTTAGGGAAAGTTTGAGATCCAGATCTTCGCCAGTTTGGTTTTGTCTAGTTGTCTCCATGGTCAGCTATATTATGAGATCTTTCTGTACCTTTTTGTTGTTATACCATCCTGACAATCATCTAATAACAGAACGGCTACACAAAAGCATTTAAGACTCAAACAGAATAGCATCATGACAATTATGAACAACAGAAAAGAATTTCTAGTCTCTGTAAGATGATATACAACTAGGAACCCAAACTGTCCAGCCCAGACTAAGGGAACAATAGGACCACAATGGGCCATGAGAATTGACTTCACAAGATAATTTTTTTTAATCAGTAAAGAAGTATGAGATACAGAGTCTGTTTTACTTTGGTTATTTAATTTATCTAGTATGGCAAGCAGTATTTGCAATAATATAGATACTACCATGATTAGTCAATAAGAAAATCTAGAGCAATGTCATTGTATATTACAACTTGTGCCAATGAATTGAGACTGGTCTGTATTTTTACATAAGAAATATATAGAATCATTAATAACTTCCACCAGAATTAGTGATAACTTTTTTACCTTTTTTTCTATTTGTATGACTCTCTCCATGGGGGAATGTTCTCTGATTAGTCACATAAACAATTCCTTCAGGAAAGGAAAAAAACGTCGGTAATTCCCCCAGGTAGAGTATCTAAATAATCAAAGGTGTCTTCATTCTGAAGCTCAAGTCTAAGGTGGAATTTTCCACCTTAGTGATTTATAGAATTAATATTTATGTGTACAGAGGCTCTGGATACTGTTCCTAAATTGCATAAATTGTCTGAGTCAAGTAGGACAAATATCTTGACCACAAGGGAGATAGTACCCAGTAGAGGTAGATAAAGATCCAAGGAAAAACAAGTTGCTTGTAACACGAGGTCAGACATAAGGCTGTAGCTTTTAACCGGACACATCTTCAGACCTCTGCTAGGCTCTTGCGGGTGGTAAGTATCTGGCCTATCCGCCTACAAGAGTTGTTGATTTTGAATTTAGAGTTACTTAGTGTTGAGTCAATCATTTATATTGTTTGCTGTTCTTTATGGATAATATAGAGCAAAAGAAGATCATTCCTCATAACTCATGTGTTTCTGAAGTGATATGTGTTCTTCATAAGAATCAGAAATCCATCCCCTCTGCTTACCGACTCTAAGGCAAGTGAATCCCTCTCTAGGACAGAGGAATGCCCACAAAACTATACATTGTTTTGTTTAATGTCATTTGCCCAGAAGTTCCACGTGGAAAGGCCATTGGTTCCAATTCTCTATAGTCTCATTTGATGAGACCAAAATTGTTCATATATATTTTTTTCTTTTTTAGAGGTTTTTTGCCTTAGGGCACATATGCTCACCTGAGAAAGACAGAGACAGAACCAGTGAGAGGGAAAGTAAAAAATCACCCCCAGGGGGGATGGCCATGCCACAATCCCTTCTCTGCCATTCTCCTCCCAGGATCTTGGGTATGCACACACATGTCCCTGGCAAGATTTTAAACTCACTGAGTCTGGGACTCAAACCATGATGGCCATGTGGGAGTCCAGTGTTACAACCACTACACCATCTGCTAGCCCCTTGTCCAGATATTTTTATCATGGGGATGGATTATGTGTACTGTGAAAAAAAATGACATATATTTGGTCTCAGTCTATTTCTTGATTTCTAAAACCCTTGAAACCTCCAAAGTGATGTGCCTTCTGTATGCTAATGTGCTGACTGGGCTGTCAGTCCCTAGGTAGCTTCAGGACAGGGGCAAAGGATCTAGAGACCTTCACAGATATTGCACCTGGTCAAAATGTGGGGTCCAGGGTGGTGAGAGTTCCGAATGTGGAGCATCCAGGAAAACTACAGAAATAAACAAAACAACCCAAATGAGAATAGAGGCTATTTGTTTATTTATTTCTAGGGGAAGGGTGGAAGTCATCACCACCTATGATTGACAGAGACTCAATGGCAGGCAGGAGTGGTAAAGTTTTTTTTTTTTTTTTTGAGAGATTTTCGCTATAGGGCATGTACGCTAGCCAGACAGAGACATTAGAGACAGAAAGCGAGAAATCACCCCCCAGGGGGGATGGCCATGCCGCAATCCCTTCTCCTCCATTCTCCTCTCGGGATCTTGGGCACGCACGCACATGCGCCCGGCGTGAGTTTTTTAAGCCACCGGGTCCGGGACGCGAACCACGGTCGACTATGTGGGAGTCCAGCAATATAGCCATTACGCTAACTGCTGGTGCCCCAGGAGTGGTAAAGTTTTATAGTGAAAAACTGGTAAGGGTTCAGTAGAAGGCTGTTGGTGTGGAGAAGGTAGAGGCAGACCAAATGCAGGCATGGCATCTTGTGTGATTAGTTTGAGGAGAGAATTTGGCTAGCTGGTCCTAAGTCGAAAGCAGGTTCCCAAACAGGAACGACGGTAGTCCTTGACCAGACTGTTTTAGACAAGTGGCTGCATAAGATGCCGTTTGCCTTTCTCGGATGACTGCTGCAGAGATTGTGGTTAGGCTTGTTGCTGCAGGGTCAGAATTTCATTGCCATCTACAGCCTGGCCGCCATCTTTTTACTATTCAGCCTCTAGTTACTAAAAGGTATACAAAGGGCCAGTCTTCTCATTTCAGTTCTTCATGTAAAAGCTCCATTGAGAGGTCGCTTCATCACACTGTTTCAAAAAAGGCCAATTCTATTGATCCAGTGCCAACCCTGACATTAAGAATGATTGATGTGGCAGCTGTTTTCTTCTGTTACTGATCTTTTCACTCACCCTTCCCTTTGTGCCTCATCAATGACTGAGTTTCCCTCAGCCACTATCTGAAGTCACTCATCTCAGGGATTTCCAGCAGCACCCGTGAGCCAGGTCCTCTGACGTTCTGTCTCCAGTGACCATTTTTATTGACTTTTGTCTCTTTGGACTTCTGACTGTGCCTTGGCCTTAAATACTCTAATTAGCTTAGCAGTGATTAGAGCACCAGTTTTGAGAGCAGCTATCATTTTTTTCTTATCTAGGAGCATTTTTTTCTCTCTTTATCTCAGAGAATGACTCTGATGGCCATGCTGACTCACGTCATTGACCTCAGATCAATATTCTAAATCCATGCTAGGATTCCCATCTCTAATCCTCTCAAACAAAGAGAAAAGACTCGCTGAATTAAGATTTCACAGTCTCTTTTCTATCTTGGCTGTTTTTCTCCTCCTGGAGAAAGAGTTTCCTTCCAACCCTACATGATGTGTTATTTTGTTAGCCAACTTACCTAGGTTTTATACTGTGTATAACTTCTATATACAGTTTTAATGAAGCTCAGTCTCCCAAGCCCACTCTCTTAAAAATTTGTTTTTACTGAGTTTCATATGATTTAGGACATTTAAAACACATATATTAAGATAATATTTAAAATTTAAGATAAATTTGGTATAGCGTTGTCTCCTTTAGACACTGAAATCTGCCAAAATGAATTTATTAAAGGTAATAACTTTTGTTAAATACTACCAACATGCCTGTAAAATAAAATAGATCTAAAAGAATTCTATGAGAAATGGTGTTTAAACTCTACTGTTTGGATTAGCGATAATTCTAAATATTGATCTCAAAAATCAAAGCAAGGGAGTTCTCTTTAGCAATAGGCATCATAATTAATTATACTAAAAATTAAGATACAGGGACCAGCAGGTGGCGTGGGGGTTAAGGCGCTGGACACTCCCACATGGCCGACCAAGGTTCAAGTCCTGAATCTGGTGGCTTGCTTTCTCACTTCCTCCCTCTCTCTCTCGTTATCACCCTCTGTCTCTCTCTGCTCAAACTAAAAAAATAAAAAATAACAAAAAGAATGAATAAATAAAATAATTATTTTAAAAAAATTAAGATACAGACTTTTTTTTATGTCATATTCCAAGTATTTTTTATTAAGAAATTATTTTCTCTCATTGCATGGCATTCTCTAAAACTCTTGAAAGGTGTATATAAAGTATAAATATTAAAACTTCTCTTTCTATCAGATACTACCAAAAGAATATGGTTGACTGAGGGTTTATACGTCCTCTGTAATCTATAATAGTTATTAAAAGTATTATTTTGGGGGAGCAGCAGGTGGCATAATGGTTATGTAGCTGGACTCCCACATAAGCCAACCGTGGTTCAAGTCCCAGACTCAGTGACTTAAAACTCACACCAAGTCTGGGGACCAGCAGTTAGTGTAATGGCTATGTTGCTGGACTCCCATGTAGTCAACCATGGTTTGAGTCCCAGACCCGGTGGCTTAAAACTCACACTGGGTGCGTATGCATGTGTGCCCAAGATCCCGAGATGAGAATGGAGGAGAAGGGATTGTGGCATGGCCATCTCCCCTGGGGCGGTGATTTCTCACTTTCTGTCTCTCTGTCTGTCTGTCTGGCGAGCACACGTGCCCTATAGCTAAAACCTCTCAAAAAACCCCAAATAAACAAACAAACAAAAAACCTTATACCAGGTGTGTATGCATGTGTGCTCAAAAATCCTGAGAGAGGAGAATAGAGGAGAAGGAATTATGATATAGCCATACCCCCAGGGGGTGATTTCTCTCTATCGCTCTCTCTCTAAGAAATTATTTTTTAAAGTTATTGGCTTAAGAAGTCATTACTAAATGCCCTAAATCTGCAAACATTTGCTACTATAAAATTTTGACCTTTAAGCCATTGAGGAGAATCTTTCAATTTATGAGAGTGACAACAGCAACTGCTTCATACCTGTCAACTTTTATCATTTAATTTGCCAGAGGGCACAGGTACTCACCAGAGAGGGACAGGGAGTTGGTGTTGGGGAGAGAGAAAGCGCTCCCCAGTGGAGCATGGTCATGTGAAGTCCCTCCTCCTCCATCTCTCCATCCTGTCATTGTTTGTTGCACACATGCGCATGTGCCCATTGTGTTTTTCAAGCCACTGGGGCTACGACTATGTACTGTGGTCGGCCATGTGGCATATGACTGCCTTAGCCACAAGGCCGTGGGGCCAGCCCCCTCAACTTTTAAATAAACCTATCATGAGAGAGAATGGTTTTTTTTCCCTACCCTTCTTTATATATTATCTCTGAAAAAGAGTACTTGTTAAGACACTTTTCTGAAGAAATTAAAGTTGAGGAAAGCATCCAAGCCTGAGTCTCTCTCTTCAAGTATACATCTGTTGATGAGGAGGCATAATCAAGGATTGTGTAATAGCTTCCTATAAAGGAAAGCTGGGTTTATATATTGAAGCAGTAAGTAGCCTTCTCCATAATATGATTTCAACAAGACCAGAAAGAATTTTTTGCCTCTAAATAATTATTTCTCCTTCCTAGCACCAATACCTGAAATTTCAATGAGACTGATTTCTTTCTGCCCTGACTTAAAATTTTTCCTTGCCTACAAAGAAAGTACATGTCAAATGTTTCAAACGGTCTTATGTTTCCTTTGGAAGACTGGAATAATGTGCTACTAGATACTATGTCACAGGATTAAAGGATATATTCCAGAAATGTCATTTTTTTCACATGGTAAATGATCTAAAATTCTGTTTTTTTTTTTTTTAACTCAAAATGTGTTATTGCATAAGACTAAACATAAGGATTAAAATACTTCCCTATTATTTTGCTTTAGATTTCTTATGTAGCTAACAATAATTATGCTCACTGGAAGTATTCACAAACACAGTAAAAATGGCTTCAAATGATCTGGTTTTAAGTCTCATATGTTAACATATTCAGTGTCATCTCCCTGAATCAATATTTCATTCTACCTAAGATAATGAATAATAATAGTAATGAATCTAACTCGGACTTCCATTTCTGATCATTGGCCACACTGGGTGTATAGAACAAAGTGATTCCATGTCTAAAACTTGTTTTGAAGTGTAATTTATGTATAAGAATGACTTGATCCCCACTCTCTTGAATGCCTATGCTTGTCTCACATGCAAGTGAATCATTATTATATGGTACTTGTGGATAAGCAATAGAACATGTTCTTTTTTTCTTAGACAGAGATTTTTTTCTATAGGGCTCACGTGCTCACTGGAGAGACATACAGACAGAAAGTGAGAAATCACCTCCCAGCAGAGAGGGTCATGCTGCAATCCCTTCTCTTCCATTCTTCTCTTGGAATTTTGGGAATGCCTGCATACACATTTGCTCAGGCATAAGTTTTAAGCTTCCAGGTCTGGGACTCGAACCGTAACCCACCATGTAGAAGTCTAGCTACGTAACCATTACTCTATCTACTGCATGTTCTTTTGAAGATATAAGCAGACAAGGCACAGACTAAGACTTGCCTGTTCGAGCAGTACAGTGCCTTCACTTTCAGAGTGTCTTCTACACTGAAGTCCTCCTGTTGCAGCATCATCCTGAGAAGGAAGTCACCTTCTTGAGTCTGCCTTTCCAGATGGTGACAAAATTGGGAATGGACTTCATTACAGGACTCTGAGTTCTCTTTGAAACTTGGGACTTGGTTCATTCACCTCTCTTTTCATCCCTCTTCTCCACTTAACTATATTATGTATAATATATATAATGTTAATTATATAAGCTGATATATAAGGATATAGTTATGTAAATAATATATACATGACTGTTAGAATTTAATTCCTAGCTGGATTCAGGTTAAATGCTGTATATGTATGTGGAAGTTTGGTTTTTAGTTTGACTCTAGCTGTGATTCTTACGCCAGAGTCTGTACCCTATCCGTTGGCTGTGATTTCTGATTTGAGGTTGTGTAAGTTGAAAACAAATCAAAGTCTGACATTGTGGGAAGACACGTGTCACTTGTAGTAGTTTCTAGTCCTGCTCAGGACATTGGATTTCTTGAAATATCTTCTAGCTCCCCAAAATACCAGAAACTTACAAGTCTTCTTTTAAATAAAAGGGTAACTCACAAGGAAGCCCTGAGGCCATCCAGAGATAGACAAAAGCAGTTCAGAAAACTAGAGTTGTCCTGAAGGCAAAAAATGGACCTGAATTATCCAGAGTTTTTGTGTACTAACATCTCAAGGGAAGTAAACTAGGTCTTGGACAAGTGAAAATCGAGAAGCTCGAACAAGACCACTGCATCTGAGTTGCAACAATGAACTAAAGACGTTAATTTACATATACCGGAAGCAAATAATCTACAAGCAGTATAGTCTGAAAAAAGACATTATCTTGAAACTTTTTTTTTTTTTTGAGAGATTTTCACTGTAGGGCGCGTGCGCTCGCCAGACAGACAGAGAGAGACAGAGAGACAGAAAGTGAGAAATCACCCCCCAGGGGGGATGGTCACGCCGCAATCCCTTCTCCTCCATTCTCCTCTCGGGATCTTGGGCACGCACGCACACATGCCCGGCGTGAGTTTTAAGCCGCCAGGTCCAGGACGTGAACCGCGGTCGACTACGTGGGAGTCCAGCGACATAGCCATTACGCTAACTGCTGGTTCCCTATCTTGAAACATTTTAATGAAACATCAGACTGCCAAAAGAAAATACAAATTCTTGAAAGTATCCAGAGAAAAACCAGAGATTTCTACGGAAAAAAAAATGTCAGCTATATCAACAGATGCTTTCTTTGCGGCATCAATACAAACAAGAGGATGGTGAGAAAATAAAAGCATAGTGCCAAGAGAATAACTCTCATCCTAGAATGGCCAACTCTGCCAAATAATCTATAAGGAATTCAAATAACCAAATATTGTCAGGATTTACTGGCAACATCACACACAAAAATATATGAATACTTGCCCCTGGAAAAAGAAGACTTTCAGAGAAACTCCAAAATAAAAGATAAAATAATGAATAAACTGTGTATCTGAATAAATATCTGTAAAATAATGAAAAAATAAGACTGAATATATTAATAGCAAACTAAAGAGAGTTAAGAAAATAATATTTCTTTTTAAAATTTATTTTATTATTATTATTATTATTTTATACATTCAATCACTATACATCATTTAGCTTGTAGAGAGAATTTACCCAACAAGAAATACACCTCAGACCAATGCAGTTGAGAACACTATACATGTCATCATCAACAGGTAATAAATCATTTCTGTGTCCCACACATAAGACAACACTATTTCTAAGGATAAAGTGGGTATAAACAATAAAAGCTTCAAGTGCTAAACCAATAAAAATTCTAAAATTGTGTACACCTAATAACCTAGATTCAACTATATAAAGCAAAAATTGATAGATAAAAGTATTTGTAGAATTGCCATTGGTTGATAGAACAAAATTAGTACAGATCCGGAAGCTTTGACTAACAATGTTAACAAGCTGGATATATAGGCCAAACGAAGCTCTAAATGTGATAATTAGAGGGTACACATTCTTCTAAGTATACACAGATATGTACAGAAATTTGTCATATACTAGGTCATGAAAAGCATCCTCCTCCTCATTCTCGCCACAACACAGTTAAGTTAGAACTTAATAACAGAACAATGACTGACAGTATGCTGCACACATGACAGCCAACATTTACATTTTCAAATAATTATTAGGGCAAATAAGAAATAAATGGAAAATTTAAAATTATTGAACTTCATGATGATACTGTACATATTAAAATTTTTGAGATGCACCTGTAGCAGTATTTAGAATAAAATGTGTTACATCAAAGCTTATTATTAGAAAGATGAATGACAGAAAGTTAATTAGCTGACTATCTAATTTAATAAGATAGAAAAGAACATAAAAATTACCCAGAGAAGTGAAATGAAACAGATAATAAAGACAAGACAAAAAGTGGAATAGAAAACAACGTTCCTCTATGAAGAGTTATCAAAATAAAACATTGGTTCTTTGAAAATATTACAAAACAAAATTCTCAGAAGTTGAGGGAGAGAGATAAGGCAACAGATAGAAGAAAATATAACTTTAAAAACTACACAGGGGTTGGCCCCATGGCTTGGTGGTTAAAGGAGCCAGATCCCATATGGCCTACCATGTAGTTCAAATCCCAGCCACTGCAGCTTGAAAAACACACAAAGTGCATGTGCGTGTGTGCGTGGGTGCCCCATATCTCCATGGATGGAGAAATGAAAGAGAAGGGATTGTGGCATGGCTATGCCTTATTAAGGTTGAGGGGATGCTTTCTTTCTATCTGGCTCTGTTTCTCTGCCCTCTAGCTAAGATTTTTTCTTTAATGCACAGTAAATTTGATAGTAAGCTAAAAACTTTAGAGAATAAATTGAAAATTACATGGAATAGTAAAATTATTTTTAAAATAAATTACCTAGGGTCAGCAGGTGGTGTAGTGGTTAAGGCAGCTGGATCCACATGGTTAACTATGCAATTCAAATTCCAGACCTGGCAGCTTGAAAAACATGTTGGACACATGTGTGTGCATACCCAAAATCCTTAAAGGAAGGAAATGTGGAGAAGAAGGGATTGCGGCAGGATGATCTTCCATAGGGGGTGCTTTCTTCTTCCCTCTCTCTTTCACTGTCTCTCTCTGGCAAATACACACACTCTCTGTCAAACTAGGGGAAAAAGACCTACGTAGTACCAAAAAGCTTCAGGAATATCTCATAGCCATTACAGAAAGTGAAGCAGTGTAGGGATCAGCAGTTAACGTAATGGCTCTGTCGCTGGACTCCCACATAGTCGACCACGGTTCGATCCCAGACCCGATGACTTAAACTCACGCCAGGGCGCGTGTGCGTGCGAGCCCAGGATCCCGAGAGGAGAATGGAGGAGAAGGGATTGCGGCGTGGCCATCCCCCCTGGGGGGTGATTTCTCGCTTTCTGTCTCTCTGTCTCTTTCTGTCTGTCTGGCGAGCGCACGTGCCCTATAGCAAAATCCTCTCAAAAAAAAAAAAAAAAAGGAACATGATTTATATTTTGATGACATTCTCACCACCAGCTGTCACGACTGCCGAAATATCTTTTTGACTACCGTATATGCTCCCCGCACACTTGTCGGGCTGAGAACTAAATAGAGAGGTTGTTGGTGCTGCATCTGCATGTCAGTGGCTGGGAACAGCTGGGCTCAGAGCTTATGTGACTCATTCGAAGTGGTCAGCTGTAGAGGGAAACCGAAACTCACACCTGAAAGATGACTCTATCTCATATACTGAGAAGTCTTTCTGACTCTTTATCATAGGGGCCTGCAAATGTTTTCTGTAAAGTAGCAGGTGGTAAATGTGTTCTGCTTCGAGGCCTACATAGTCTCTTTCGTTACTACTCTGTCTTACTTTTGTATCATGAAAGCGGCCACACGTTACATAATTAATGGGTGTGACATGTCTAACGAAAGCTGATTTAGCAAATCAACTCATAGTTTTTGATCTTTAGTTCAGGAGATTATTTCTGAATTTTTAATTCTGACAGAGATAAGATTCAAATTGTGCCCTATATTGTACTCAATTTTTCAATCAGCTGAATGTTCGCTGATTTCTATTTTTAAACTTTTTTTAGTTTTATTTTATTTTATTTATTCTACTAATGAGAGACACAGAGAGACAAAGATAGCACCCCTATCAATGTCTGGACAACGTGATCTCCTCCACCCTTAGCCAGTCCCTGACATGGGCACACAGGTGTCTGGTATGCTCAGGGAGGTCTCCAGATGGGAACTGGGAGCCTTCCCATGTGGGTCAGCCTTGCAGAGTGTCAGGTTTTACTGCTGCAACTGGCCCAATACTGATTTATTTACTGCTCCACTCCAGACATGCTGTCACTGAGAACCGATCTAGCGCTCACGTTTAGGAATGCCCCATGATTCTGCTGTCTCTCGCAGCTGCTACACTCTTGTTGCATCTACACTTAATCTCGTTGCCCTCTCCTAGGCCCTCCATCCACCTCTCCTTTGCTCTCAATTTCCCAATGAAAATTTTGACTCATTCAATAGGTATTCCCTGCACTGTTACTTCATCTTCGATCTTTTTCTCGCTCTGGTCCAGTCATCTGTCCCTCTACTCTATCTGCTCTGAAAACCCTCAAAATAGACCACACCAATTTTTAAATTTTTTAAAAATTTGATTTATTATTAGTATTCTTTTAATTTGGAGAGAGAGAGAGAGAGAGAGAGAAAGCAATCCACCAGGTCCAGGACTCAAACCGTGGTCGACCATGTGGGAGTCCAGTGCTTCAACCACCATGCCACCTGCTGGCCCTCTTTTAAAATTTTATTTGTTTGTTTGTTTGTTTATTTATTAGAGGTTTTTGCTATAGGGCATGTGTGCTCTCCAGAAAGACAGAGAGAGACAGAGAGACAGAAAGCGAGAAATCACCCCCCCAGGGGGTATGGCCACACCGCAATCCCTTCTCCTCCATTCTCCTCTCGGGATCTTGGGCATGCACATACACGCGCCTGGCATGACTAAGCCACTGGGTCCAGGGCTCGAACCACTGTTGACTACATGGAAGTTCAGCGATATAGCCATTACGTTAACTGCTGGTTCCTTTTTTAAAAATTTTTATTCTTCTTCTAAAAAAAACCCAAAAAACAAAAAACAGTCTATTGCTATACATCATTTGGTTTGTAAAGTGAATTTACCCAACATTAAATATATCTCAGACCTGTTCAGTTGAGAATACTATACACGTTATGATTAATAGGTAATAAACCATTTCTGTGTCCCACAAATGTCTTGCCTCTCTACTTTTTCTCCCTGATTCCCTCCCCTATACTCTTCCCTCTCCCACTCTCCTTCCACACTGTCTCCAGTGTCCATACCTACTTTCACTGCTTTTAAGCCTTCCAATCTTTCACCTTTTTTTATTCTTAACACTGAACTACTGCAAGCTACTTGAGAAATTCCCACACTGCCCAGTTCTGGCACTCAGTCACTTTATAGTAGAGATTGGGTACTGTTTTTCAGTCTTTTGGCATCTTATTCTACTCTTCACCACAACTCCAGCAAATCTTTACTGTGACACTGAGCTTTCTGTACCACTTTCCACCATCTCAGAAGAAGATCTTGCCTCTTACTTCTGAGAGACAATTTTGATTTTCCCTAATCAATACCTTCAACTTGTAATTACCAAACGTGACAAATTTGAAACAAAGTAGCTAGAAAAAAATGTAAATGTACATGCACTCCTTTCACACAAATATGTACACACAACTATCATCTAGTCTTGGCCATCTCAGATGAATGGACTCCTGTTCAAGACCAGTCATTCCTCTTTTTGCTCCAAAATGTCTTCTCATCCCTAATGCTGTTCAATTGATAGCATTTCTTCCTCTCCTTTTGTACTTTTTTTTTCTTTTTTTAGTTTTTACTATAGGGTGTGTGTGCTCATGAGAGAGAGAGAGAGAGAGAGAGAGAGGAAAGCATCCCCCCGTGGGGATAGCCATACCACAATCTCTTCTCCATTCTCCTCCCAGGATTTCGGGTATGCACACACTGTGCCTGGGATGTTTTTCAAGTTGGGACTTGGACCACACAGTCGGCCATGTGCAATCCAGCCCCTTAACCACAATGCTACTGGCTGGGCCTTCTTTTTTTTAGAGGTTTTTGCTATAGGGCGTTTGCACTCACCAGACAGACAGAGAGAGACAGAAAGCGAGAAATCACCCCCCCAGGGGGGATGGCCACGCCGCAATCCCTTCTCCTCCATTCTCCTCTCGGGATCTTGGGCACGCACACACACGCACCCAGTGTGACTTTAAGCCACCAGGTCCAGGACTCGAAACGTGGTCGACTACATGGGAGTCCAGCGACATAGCCATTATGCTAACTGCTGGTCCCTGGCTGGTCCTTCTTTTGTAATTGTAATCTCTCCCAAATAATTGGACAGTTCCCCTATTCAAAATATTCTCTCTTCCCTTTACAGCTTTCTCTCACCCAACTTGGTTGGTAACCAAGTAATAACTTGTACTTGGTTGTTATCATTGTTCATGGTCAGATTCTCCTAAAGAAAAGTTGGTGGGCCCGCAGATGGCATAGTGATTAAGACTTGACTCCCACCTGGCTGACTGTGGTTTGAGTCCTGGACCCGGTAGCTTGAAACTCACACCAGATGCGTGTGCATGTGTGCCCAAAATTCTGAGCGGGGAATGGAGGAAAAGAGAATGCGGCATGGCCGTCCCTCGTGGGGGGTGATTTCTCATTTTTTCTCTCTCTCTCTGGCTAGAACATGTGCCCTATCACCAAAAGCAAAAAAAAAATCTTCTAATTTTTTTTTTTTTTTAAGAAAAGTTGGCCACTGCAAGAGTTAAACATCCACTTACTTCAATTTGGTTTGCCTCATAACCTCTTGTAATTACTGAAACCCAGCATTGCTAAGATAATGTCTCAGTAGTCATCTTTTACTACACGTCTGATTGTGTCATTTGGAGCTGTTTATTGTGAAGGATGACTGTAATGACCAATGTTCTCAGCTTCTACTCTTCATTCTTTCTAACGCCTCTCAATCTCATTTGTTATGAGCTGCTTTCCCTGTCTGTTCCTGAAATACTGGTCTTCTGATTGTGCCACAGGTAGTCTGAACCACAGTTTTCAGACTTTAAGATGCAGTTGGCATAATGGCTATATTGCTGGACTCCCATGTAGTCGACCACAGTATGAGTCCCAGACCCGGTGGCTTAAACTCATGCCAGGCGCGTGTGTGTGTGTGCCCAAGATCCTGAGAGGAGAAAGGAGGAGAAGGGATTGCAGCGTGGCCATCTCCCCTGGGGGGGTGATTTCTAGCTTTCTATCTCTCTGTCTTTCTGTCTTTCTGGCTGGTGTATGCACCCTATAGCAAAAACCTCTCAAAAATAATTTTTTTTTTTTAAAAAAGATGTAGTATGAATCATCTGGGAATCTTGTATTTTAATGATTCATCACATTCTGACTCCTTCCACCTGGTGGCTGAGATTCTCCATTCCTAACAAGCTTCTACACTTTGAATTACCAGGATCTAAACAACATAGCACAAAAGTTCTGGCTGCCCCTATTTAACAGTGATACTTGAATGTATGGTCAGCCTCGTCTCCTAAGAACTCCCAAATTCTAATGCCTCCCCAAATGAGCATTTTGCAAGTCAATGGAAAAACCAAATGTGTTATTTCTCTGCTCCCAAACTTTCTGATCTTAATGAATTCATTACTCAAGTTGGAGTTGCATTACCCTGGGCTTCGTTTTCTCTTTGCCTCATCTCCCTCATTCCCCTCCTCCCCTCAGCGTATAGTCAGAAAGACATCGTCATCTCTCTCCAGGGCGGCTGCAAGCATCTCCTAATCTGTCTTCTCGCATCTTAGGCTGCTCTTCTCCAATTTAATGACTGTGTTATTTCTCTAACGTGAAAGTCTGGCTCTGTCAGGAGACTATACACGAGGAGTAATTGAGGAAGGCTTCTGTACCGTGTGCCAAAGTTGGAGGTGGTCATTATAAAACAGTTGGACAGGGTCAGACAGATGGGACGAAATAACTCCATTCTTCCTAGCTCACAAGATAAAACCCTAAATCTTTCACTCAGCATGCAAAACTTTCCAGAATCATCTTTTTGCTCTGCCTTTCTCTTTAAACCTTGAACTTTGGGGGGTGGGAGGGAGAGGCTAAAGCATCAGAGGTGACTCTTTTTAGGAGTTAATCTCCTCTACAAAACTTTCTTCTGTCAACTCTTTCCTATAGAACCCCCTTCTTTCTCTTTGAACTGCTAGCTCTTTGTACGTTATATCACAAAACTCTGGTAGAGGAAAATATGACCAACGGAGAATGGCAGGCAGAAAGCAAAGGAGAGGATGCTCAGGGGTCGACTCTTTATCCCCATTCAGAATCGTGGAACTGTAGAATATTTCTCTGTTAGAAAATGTAGTCACGTGGTTAAACTCCTCTTTGTATATGAATTGAGCCCAAGAAATAATCCCTAACCAGCCCAGATTGCAAAGCCAGGAATTCTGAGCAGGTCAGAAGACCTCTGTCATCGAAGAGCACCAGATGGGCAGTGAAGGAAGAAAGGGCTTTTTCCTTGATGTCAGTGGACACAACTGTGTGGCTTCTTGCACCTCCTGTATGACCGCCAGTTCAGGGTATTTAGGTGAATATCCAGGGGCACTCTGTAAGAATTCACAGTCCCTTGATTTTACACCCTCAAGCGTGACTCAGTGACCACCTCACTATAGTTTCTGGAGTTGTGCACCCCAGCCCTCATGCTGCCTATCAGTAACCAGACCCCAAAGACCAGACACTGGCACTGCATACGCACTGGCACTGCCAACTCATCCTCTCTGTATGATGTTGTTTTAGCCCAAACATTGTTATAAAGATCTCAATCGTGTCTTCTGAGTAGGGATTAAGAGCTGCTCAATAGTTCAAATGTATTCTATAGTAATATTTCACTGAGTTTAGGTGGCAAGGTGGGGTATTACAAAAACAGAGAGAGCTTTTGAACATAGGTGTTTTATTCTGTCCAGGAGAGGTCTTGAGATCTTTGAAATGTTCCCCTTGTGACTCTGATTCTAACACTTCTGGTAAGAATAAGTGTTATAGAAAATTTAACATCTGTGAGGGACCAGCAGTTAGCATAATGGCTATGTTGCTTGACTCCCATGTAGTTGGCCGCAGTTAGATTCCTGGACCTGGTGGCTTAAACTCATGCAGGGTACATGTGTGTGCATGATCAAGATCCTGAAAGGAGGATAGAGGAGAAGGGATTGTGGTGTGGCCATCCCCCCTGTGGGGTGATTTCTTGCTTTCTCTCTTTCTCTATCTTTCTGGCGAACGCATGCGCCCTATAATAAAAACCTCTCCAAAAAAAGAAAAAAAAAGAAATTTAACATCTGTGGAGATCAATGTGGCAGACTTTTAACATTAACTATTGGTTTTGAATTTTGAAGACTTTTGCCTCTTTAGCATTGTATTCTTAGTTACACACTTTTTTTTTTTTTGGCTTAATAAAGTTTTTATTTTTCCAAATGTACAGTTGGTGTGCCTGTTCATGCCTTTTCAACAGTAGTTGGGGCACCTCCACCCTTGGTATTTCTGGTGTAAATTGCTTGAGCTCTGTGCTTTGAAACTAGTTTGGTAAGTCCTTTACTAAGGAGCTCTTTAAGTGCTATCCTGGTCAGAGAACCGTGAATCTTCAACCTCTCTGAGACCACAGCTGGGATAAGAAGCTTATAGCTGAGAACTTCCTTACAGAGTTTGCCATATGTAGCTTTATCAAAGACTGGGTTCTTGAGCTTGTCCTGAACTTAGCCTTTGGACCATTTCTTTTTGACCTTGCCCTCAGATTTGTTTATAAGGTCTTTGTCCTCCTTGGCCAACTTCCCAACATCTTTCTTACATGTCTCCCTTCTCCCTTCTCCCGTTATTCTTTCCCCCATCTTCTCCTTCTTCTCTTCTTCTTATTGAGGGTTTTTTTTTTTCTATAGGGTGCTTGCACTCACCAGAAAGACAGAGAAACAGAGACAGAAAGTGAGAAATCATCCCCCAGGGGGAATGGCCATGCCACAATCCCTTCTCCTCCATTCTCCTCTCAGGATCTTGGGCACGCACGCACATGTGCCCGGCATGAGTTTTAAGCCACCGGGTCTGGGACTTGAACAGTGGTCAATTACATGGGAATCCAGTGACATAACCATTATGCCATCTGCTGATCCCTCCCCTTCTTCTTGTCTTCAGGTGGTGAAGCCCAGAGAGCAGCAACTGCCATTGCAGCCTCAGATGTTGTGCTACACTGGTGGGGTTTTCTTGTTTGTTTTTTGTTTTGTTCTTTGTTTTGCTGTTGGAACTCCTCTAGCATCTCCAGGTCTATGAACTTTATATCTTCTGTAGAGGACTTTAGCTAGCTTTTCCAGACATACATGCTTCTGGTTTTGTGCTCATAGCCCTAATTACCTTTACAGATCTCTTCTCTCTGTGACTGCGAATCTTCCACGCTGACCAGTTGGACTAAGTGGCCATGAGCTGCTGCCAGTCCTGTGGAAGTGGAGCTTCACGATCATGCCATTCCCACTGGGTACTGTGGCTGGCTACGGCCCTCGGCGGGAGATCAATCCCTGGCCAGTAGTGTTAGTGAAGCTCCCTTACTCCCTGTAGCTGGGGAGAAGGGAAGGTGATTCGAGCCTCTTGTATGGGAACCTCGCAATCCCCTGACTAAAGCATGTGTGCAGAGATGGGCACGGAACCAAGCGCGCGCGAGAGAGCTTCTGTGAGAATTGGCTGAGGCCTCTAAGGAAGAAAGCACGCTTCGTCTAAGCAGGACTGAGAACAGGAGTCACTGACGCCATCCTGATCCCACAGGCGGTGTGCGATGGAAGCCTGTGGAGTCCAAGGCGGAGAGAAGAGAAAGGCGTCCCTGACGTCGCTTCACCTGCGGATGTAGGCACACCGAGAGAAACCAGTTTACACTTTTCATTAGTGTGTGTCCCAGCACACTCCCCTGGTGCTCTAGGTAGTTTGCTACCATTTGCAAAACAAAGTCCTGTTCAGCCTTCCTATGAAGGTATTTCCTTCCTTTCCTAAAAATCTGTCTACTCTATATAGAGAGAATAAAATGAATTGCTATTTTCTATTGCTACTTACTCTGTTGAGCGTTTGTTAGAAGCTTCTTGGCTTTGCGGCATCCCTTCCCTTTCCCTCAGCCGTTCTCCCGCCCAGGGCCGCAGGCAGCCCGCCCTGTCGGAATGCCATGACCTTGAAGCTGCACTCCAAGGATGGGCAGCGGCGCCAAGCCACTTGGTGCAACCAGATGGCGCGGAAGATCCGCAGTCGCAAGGTGCTGCATCCCGCTGCGCTCGGCCACGGGGGCGTAGCCTGGAGGAGCTGCGGGTGGCTGGCATCTGCAAGAAAGTGGCGTGGACCATCGGCATCCCCGTGGGCCCCAGGCGGCGGAACAAGTCCACAGAGTCCCTGCAGGCCAACACGCAGCGGCTGGAGTACCGCTCCACGCTCACCCCTTCCCCAGGAAGCCCTCCGCCCCTAAGAAGGGAGACAGCGCTGCTGAAGAACTCAAGTCGGCCCCCAGCTGCCAGGACCAGTGATCCGGTACGGAACGTCTCCAGGGAGAAAGCCGGACTCAGCGGAGAACTTCTCGGTCTTCGTGAGTCTTCACATGGCGCGTCCAGTGCCCAGCCCTTTGGCATTGGGCAGAAAGGGTCAAGGAAGCTGAACAGGATGTTGAAAAGAAAAAATAAATGTTGGGGACTTAATAAATAATAATAATAAAAAGAAAACAGAGAAGCTTCTTGTGGAATTTCTAGTACTACTACTTGAATTTGTATTTTGCATACTACATTCCAAAATGTGTACAATTTTGATTCACATCAAAGTTTTGAAGTAGGTAAGACATGAATCAGGAGACCCTTTAACAATTGAATCGGTTGGGGGACCAGCAGTTAGCATAATGGCTATGTTGCTGGACTCCCACGTAGTCGACTGCGGTTCGTGTCCCGGACCCGGTGGCTTAAAACTCACGCCGGGCGCGTGTGTGTGCGTGCCCAAGATCCCGAGAGGAGAATGGAGGAGAAGGGATTGCAGTGTGGCCATCCCTCCTGGGGGATGATTTCTCGCTTTCTGTCTCTCTGTCTCTCTCTGTCTTTCTGGCCAGCACAGGCACCCGATAGCAAAAAACTCTCAACAAAACAAAACAAAACCAAAACCAAACAAACAAACAAAACAATTGAATCAGCTGGATACAGAGAAAAATTGCCCTTATTTAAAGTCATGATTTATGATTGAAAGGTTTTATTTATAAATTTTAAAATTAATTTGTTTACATTAAATAGAAGGTTCTTTCTACTAAAGTCTGCTGCAAATTCTTCATTTAAGAGAAAATAGTTTTAGAACCTGATTATTTTCCAGCATGAATAAATTAGCCATGGCATTCTTTCCAGTGATATTTTCAAGGTGATTACATTGTTACTCTAAATTTGTCTCTTTCTTTATTCACAGTTAAAATGCATGTGTGTGGGAACCAGCAGTTGGTGTAATGGTTATGTCGCTGGACTCCCATGTAGTCGACCATGGTTCGAGTCCTGGACCTGGTGGCTTAAACTCACTCCAGGCACATGTGCGTGCGTGCCCAAGATCCCGAGAGGAGAATGGAGGAGAAGGGATTGCGGCGTGGCCATCCCCGCTGGGGGTGATTTCTCACTTTCTGTCTCTCTGTCTCTCTCTGTCTTTCTGGTGAGCACATGTGCCTTATAGCAAAACCCCCCCCCCCCAAAAAAAAAGTGTGTGTGTGTGTGTGTGTGTGTGTGTATTTAGAATTAGCTAACCGTACTCAGTATAAATGATCCCAATTTTCATGGCCACATCCAAAAACACCATAGTCAGGAGCCAATCACACATATGCCACCTTCTTTCCATCAGGCCTGATCAAGGTGTTGACATTGGCCATATCAGTGTCATAGGGCTTCTTCACAGCCTGTTTGATCTAGCACTTTTTGGCTTTGACATGTACAATATACACAAGTATGTTGTTTTTACCTTCGTGGCAAACTCAGTGGTCGGCAAATTTGATGATGGCCTAGTGGTCAAGCTTATTTCTCCTGAGAGTGCTCTCATGAGGATATTTGGGTTGCTTCTGGAGTCACAGTGTCCTGGGTCACTAGAAGGTAGGTGACCTGCAGATCTCCCCCACCTCCATGGCTGTGGATGCCTTCCAGCACTGCCTTTTGGGTCAGTATCTTTGAATTTTCTTCAGTTCTAGGAGAGGCGGAAGTTTACTTCCTCACTTTCAGTGCCATCTTGGCAGGAAGGGACTGGATTTATCTGGCGAACAATGACTATGAGAGCAAAGAGAGCAGCACCGTGGCCACAGCTCTGCGGTCGTGAAACCACCAAAGTATATCTAAGATGGACAACTAGCGTTTTAGTCAGCTCCAGGAGAAATCTGAGAATGTAAGAAAATGACAAGATTCCATGGCATACACAGTGGTTTTTTTCGCCTCATTTTAAATGAATGGACTCCCTCAACTAAATAATTTCTCATAATATAAGCAGCAAATGTAAATGAGTAGATTATTTCCATCCATATAGTCCTACTCTTTTCTCCCCACATGTAGTGTTGTGATGGGCAGTTAGGTGGAAGTGAGCAGTTAGTCCTAAGCAAAGAGCAGAAGGACATCAGCCACGTCAATCACAACTCATCAGGAGCTACAACCACACCCTCTGCAGAGACTTCTTCCTCCCACCCAGCTCCCGGCACCGGGAAGGCGAGGCAGAACTGCAGAACTCAGTTTCCTTCTTTGGTACCTGACGAAGACACATACAGATGGTTGGAAATTTCCCTCATCATTTCTCACAAACACAAAAGGACCCAACATGACATTTTGGTTACCATCCTGATTCCCACTAGGGCAATAAACTGGGCAGTTCATCTAAATAAGAACGCTCATACTTTCGAAGTCCACACTGAGCATGCAGGATTAGGTCATGGATTTCTCACCGGTGAAAGACATATGCAAGTGCAGGAAAATGCCCCTGAATTCAAACAAAGAGGCCAGATACTCTGACAGACCTTCCCCTGCTAACTATTCATTATCAACTCTTGGAATAAATGGAACACCTAACCCCAGCCCAGGGCATTTGTCCTCCTGCAGTTGCCCACGGGCACACCTTTCAGGCATGGAGGTGTATTTCTTTCCTATGAACAATCCTCACTTTTTTTTCTTTTTTTTTTTCTTTTTTTTTTTTTTATTAAAACTTCCCTTTTCCTACTTTTCAAGTGTTTGTGATTTTTATTTTGCATCTCAGGATGGGTCTCTAATCTTAGAGATCTGGACCTAAAGAACAAAGGGTTTTACACAATGTGACTCAACTCTCCCATCCTATGACATATCAGAATTTTTGAGTGGTTTTTAAAAACCTACTTGCAAATTTTTAAACACTGCAAAAATTGCTTAAAATAAGTAAAAATAAAGTTAAACCAGGTTAAAAAAACATATGAAAGAAGCAAAGAAAGGAACACGGGACAGAGGAGGAAAAGAAGGAAGGACAAATGGAGACTTCTATTCCCTTAGTCTCATTCCTCGTAGCATTTAAAATGACAAACCAGGTGTGTGGCTCTTCTTGTAAGGCAGTGATATCTGTCTATAAAAGAAGATATCAGGGCCCCAGTATGTCAGTGAATGTGTTCACTGAATAGAAATCCATTTTGCTTCTTTCTAAAATCTACACGTTTCTTTAAGTACATAGACGGGAATTTGGTTTAAACGACTTTAGACTTTTTTTTAGAGAAAGATTTTTGCTATAGGGTGTGTGCGTTTGCCAGAGTGATAGAAAGCAAGAAATCACCCCTCCACCCAGGGATAAAGGGTCCCTTTATCCCTGCAGTCGCTTCTCCTCCATTCTCCTCTCGGGATCTTGGGCACACACAAATATGCACCCAGCACGAGTTTAAGCCACCAGGTCCGGGTCTTGAACTGTGGTCGGCTACATGAGAGTCCACTGACATAATGATTACACCATCTGCTGGTCCCCCAACTATCTCATATTTTGATTAGTGAGATTTTTACTAACAAATCTTGGCATAAAAATACGTTAGAATTACATTTCTTGAATGGTCAACACTCACTGAAAAAAAGTATAAGTTATTGGAAGCTGACTTGTTAAGAGAAATGTGGATGGAATCTCTAATAAAAAGGCAAAACAAGGGGAGAATTGGAAGGGAGGCAAGAAAAGGGGTTCTCATTTTCTTCAACTGAGGGGACAGAGAGACCATATCGCACCAGACACGGTCATGCTGCGGTTCCTTCTCTCCCATCTTTCCATCCTGTCGGGATTTGGGGCACACATGCACATGCACCCAGTGTGATTTTCAAGCACCAGGGACAAGATGTGAACCACAGTCAGTCATGTGGGATCTGATTCCCCAACCACTAGATGATGGACCAACCCAGCCATCTCGTGTAGATGCAGCACATTTAGTGGTGGGTCCTTCCCTGAATGCGTGTCTTTCCCTTTTATGAGGGAGAATACACACAGACACAGGAGGGAGACAGAGGATAGTTATCTTTGACAGACTCTCACTGTGTGGCGGTTTTCCTGCCCCAGGCTCCTGCTCAGCTAGGACCACAGGTGCAGCCTATTGGAATTGGCTGGAAATCCAAGCTGGGCTCGCCGTGCAGCCTCAGCTATGGAGTATTGGCACCTGTAACACCATTCCTTAACTAACCTTGAAGGAGACAAACTTCAGTCTGTCTGGCTGTAATAGATATTATGATCAATATCATGATGGATTGAAAAATATGTAACCAGATGCCCGAGAGGAGAATGGAGGAGAAGGGATTGCGGCGTGGCCATCCCCGCTGGGGGTGATTTCTCACTTTCTGTCTCTCTGTCTCTCTCTGTCTTTCTGGTGAGCACATGTGCCTTATAGCAAAACCTCCCCCCCCCAAAAAAAAAGTGTGTGTGTGTGTGTGTGTGTGTGTGTATTTAGAATTAGCTAACCGTACTCAGTATAAATGATCCCAATTTTCATGGCCACATCCAAAAACACCATAGTCAGGAGCCAATCACACATATGCCACCTTCTTTCCATCAGGCCTGATCAAGGTGTTGACATTGGCCATATCAGTGTCATAGGGCTTCTTCACAGCCTGTTTGATCTAGCACTTTTTGGCTTTGACATGTACAATATACACAAGTATGTTGTTTTTACCTTCGTGGCAAACTCAGTGGTCGGCAAATTTGATGATGGCCTAGTGGTCAAGCTTATTTCTCCTGAGAGTGCTCTCATGAGGATATTTGGGTTGCTTCTGGAGTCACAGTGTCCTGGGTCACTAGAAGGTAGGTGACCTGCAGATCTCCCCCACCTCCATGGCTGTGGATGCCTTCCAGCACTGCCTTTTGGGTCAGTATCTTTGAATTTTCTTCAGTTCTAGGAGAGGCGGAAGTTTACTTCCTCACTTTCAGTGCCATCTTGGCAGGAAGGGACTGGATTTATCTGGCGAACAATGACTATGAGAGCAAAGAGAGCAGCACCGTGGCCACAGCTCTGCGGTCGTGAAACCACCAAAGTATATCTAAGATGGACAACTAGCGTTTTAGTCAGCTCCAGGAGAAATCTGAGAATGTAAGAAAATGACAAGATTCCATGGCATACACAGTGGTTTTTTTCGCCTCATTTTAAATGAATGGACTCCCTCAACTAAATAATTTCTCATAATATAAGCAGCAAATGTAAATGAGTAGATTATTTCCATCCATATAGTCCTACTCTTTTCTCCCCACATGTAGTGTTGTGATGGGCAGTTAGGTGGAAGTGAGCAGTTAGTCCTAAGCAAAGAGCAGAAGGACATCAGCCACGTCAATCACAACTCATCAGAAAATACAACCACACCCTCTGCAGAGACTTCTTCCTCCCACCCAGCTCCCGGCACCGGGAAGGCGAGGCAGAACTGCAGAACTCAGTTTCCTTCTTTGGTACCTGACGAAGACACATACAGATGGTTGGAAATTTCCCTCATCATTTCTCACAAACACAAAAGGACCCAACATGACATTTTGGTTACCATCCTGATTCCCACTAGGGCAATAAACTGGGCAGTTCATCTAAATAAGAACGCTCATACTTTCGAAGTCCACACTGAGCATGCAGGATTAGGTCATGGATTTCTCACCGGTGAAAGACATATGCAAGTGCAGGAAAATGCCCCTGAATTCAAACAAAGAGGCCAGATACTCTGACAGACCTTCCCCTGCTAACTATTCATTATCAACTCTTGGAATAAATGGAACACCTAACCCCAGCCCAGGGCATTTGTCCTCCTGCAGTTGCCCACGGGCACACCTTTCAGGCATGGAGGTGTATTTCTTTCCTATGAACAATCCTCACTTTTTTTTCTTTTTTTTTTTTTTATTAAAACTTCCCTTTTCCTACTTTTCAAGTGTTTGTGATTTTTATTTTGCATCTCAGGATGGGTCTCTAATCTTAGAGATCTGGACCTAAAGAACAAAGGGTTTTACACAATGTGACTCAACTCTCCCATCCTATGACATATCAGAATTTTTGAGTGGTTTTTAAAAACCTACTTGCAAATTTTTAAACACTGCAAAAATTGCTTAAAATAAGTAAAAATAAAGTTAAACCAGGTTAAAAAAACATATGAAAGAAGCAAAGAAAGGAACACGGGACAGAGGAGGAAAAGAAGGAAGGACAAATGGAGACTTCTATTCCCTTAGTCTCATTCCTCGTAGCATTTAAAATGACAAACCAGGTGTGTGGCTCTTCTTGTAAGGCAGTGATATCTGTCTATAAAAGAAGATATCAGGGCCCCAGTATGTCAGTGAATGTGTTCACTGAATAGAAATCCATTTTGCTTCTTTCTAAAATCTACACGTTTCTTTAAGTACATAGACGGGAATTTGGTTTAAACGACTTTAGACTTTTTTTTAGAGAAAGATTTTTGCTATAGGGTGTGTGCGTTTGCCAGAGTGATAGAAAGCAAGAAATCACCCCTCCACCCGGGATAAAGGGTCCCTTTATCCCTGCAGTCCCTTCTCCTCCATTCTCCTCTCATGATCTTGGGTATGAATGCACACGTGCCTGGCGTGAGTTCTAAGCCACCAGGTCTAAGACTTGAACCATGGTTGACTATGTGGGAATCCAGTGACATAACCATTATGCCATCTGCTGATCCCGACATTCTTCTTTTTAAGCCACGAGGCATTTGCATGAGAGAGAGAGAGAGAAAACACCCCACCAACAGGGACTGATCACGTTTCAGTCCTTTTTCTTCCAATTTTTCATCTTGTCAAGATCCTGGGCATGTGCATGTCTGCCTGCAGCATATTTTTCAAGCCACCAGGTCTGGGACTTGAACCCTGAACAGCAACGTGGGCTCTGGCTTCCTCTGCACAGTGCTTAACTACTGCCTTATTGGGCCAACCATAAATGGCTTTTATTTCTTTTTTATTTTTATTTTTTTTGAAGATTGTTGATGTAGGGCACATGCACTCACCAGAGAGACAGAGAGACAGAAACTGAGAAATCACTCCCCAGGGGGGATGGCCATGCCATAGTCCCTTCTCCTCCATTCTCCTCTCCAGATTTTGGACATGTACACATACATGCTTGGTGTGAATTTCAAGTCGCCAAGTCTGAAAACCAAACTGCAGTCAACCACGTGGGAGTCCAGTGCCTTAACCACTATGCTACCTGCTGACCTCACTAAATGTCTTTAAACGACAAGTTTATAGCACCCGCAATATGGCTTCTGTCTTACAGAAATCACAGAACATAGAAAATACGGCATTTATTTTGTTTTGTTTCAATGTTGTAGAGAAATAGGTTTAAAAGAACTACTCGCCAGTTTACTAAACCAAGCAGTTCTTAAAGTGCCAGTGCGTGCGCATGTGTATATGTGTGTGTGAGAGAAAGACACTGAGAGAGAGAAAGAAAAATATATCTTGGGTACGTTCTCATCATGCCACAGTTTTTTGGTTTTTGTTTTTAGTTTTTCCAGCCCTCCAGCTCCTTGGGAACTTGGGCATCAATGTATGGACACCCAGCATGTGTTTAGCCTGACTGAAAGATTCAAATCTTTGGTCGTCATATGGCTTTCAGCCTTGCAGGGCACTTGTACTACCACCATGTCACAGTAGCTATGTCCAAAGCAAGCATTTCCATTAATCACGTGTTAATGTGACCATTGTATCAGCTTTTCTCAAAATACCCTCTTTCCTCAATTGTGTAGATGGAGATAAATGCTTATGTTGGGGGGGGGGTCCTTCAAAAAGTTAATGGAAAAATGTGTGTTATGAAAAAAATTGTGCATGAATTTTACATATTTTGCACCAACATAAACTTGTTCCAGCTTTCCATGAACTTTGTGAAGTCCTCTAATATAAGGATTTAATGTGTATTTATCTCATAGACATGGCCAGATAACTCTTTAAATGCTTTTCTTAAGTAGACAATGGTCTACTATCTTTTGTGAAGAAATATAATCTACAGCACCATCTTTTTATACTTCATTCCTTTAGTCAGCCTCACCTTGTCCACTGCTCCGCCAAGTACTAGTCTAGGTACTGGGGAAGTTGCACCTTACCTATGACGTTCTTAGCAGTACCACTTTCCTTTATCCTCGCAGCAGCCTTGTAGGGAGGCAGAGCCAGAAATATCTCTGCCACTTGACAAATGTTGATGAAAAATAACCAACTCTGTAAAGTGATAATTCATGTGGTTTATTTTTATGCAGAATATGAGTGACCTAGGCCCAGAGAGGAGGTAAAACATGCCTTTTTCTTAGGATGATCAGGTTCAGGGGCTCCTGTTACTTGATTTTGAGAGCAAGACAGAGTTTGGAATTTAGTGAAGAGTTTTTCCATTGGTCTGGTCCAAAAAGGCGAGACATGTGGAAGCAAGGGCTTGTAGGTTTTAGGTGGGTTTTCAAGTGTTTGGAGTGGTGATAGGAAAAGGAATGTTGCTGAGATCGGAAAGGAATGTACTTTAACAGAGATAAGGAGGCTCAATATACATCACAAAGATAGTCCAATACTATGCCCGAGGCAGGATGTAGGAAAAATCCTGTTACCAGTGGGTCAAAATGGTCTGTTAATGTTTGCGGGCATGACTCCCTCTAGGCCCTCTGGAAAGGATTTTGGAAAAATAGGAAAAAACAGCGAGACTTCTGTCCACAGGAATAGACAAATAGAACTCAGCTTAAAATAACTTCTTCAAGACCATGTCAATGATGAGACAGGAATTAGACTCTATTTACAGATAGATAGGGCAGGGATCACCTTCCCTGGAGAAGAGCCACTGTACTGTGTGGCTCCTGACAATTCCTCTCTTCTCCCAGTCACCATATTCCTTTGCCCTTGGAAATGTAAATCTTGTTCTGAAAAAATTCATGATCCTACAAAGAATCTCCTGATCTTCATGCCCACTCCAAAATTAGGAGAAAAATAACTGGGGCATCCAGTGTGTGTCCCTCCCCACCACAAAGGGACTATATGCATGAGCCCCATCTGAAAACATGCCAGAACAAGGCCTCTCTGACCCAGTTTAAAAGCCCCTTGCCCCAGTTTCTCTTCAGCAACACTTCCTTTCTTCTTGGGAGCGGTTTTTCCTTTCCACTTCTTCAATAAACTCTCCACCTCTATGTCTAGCCACTCTGTATGTCTGTCTCTAGTTGCCCGAGCAAGGGACAAGAACCCACGTCTCACTGCAGGTGCTGTATGGGATCACCCCTACACCCCTGTCTTCCTGCGTCATAATAAGGAGAGCAGGACAAGTAAATAGACACTTTGACCTGGGATTTTTTTCTCACATCACATTCTTTCCTGTACTGAATGCTGGGAGTGCTGAACTCACAGGGTTGTTTAGAGCCCGTTTTAAGGAGAATTGGGGGAAAGGTCATTAAAGAGGATGGAAGGTAAAGCTGAGATTGCTTAAGTTCTGGAACTCAGAAAGTAAAAACACCAAAAAAAGGTGCTCAACATCACTAATTATTAGGGAAATGTAAACCAAAGTCACAAAGAGATTTCCTTTTACTTTAATTAGAATGGGTATCATGAAAAAAAAATAGCAAATGCTGGTGGAACCTGCAGAGAAAGGGGCACTCTTACATTCCCACTACTGGTGGGAATGGAAGTCGCTCAAAAAACTAAAAATAGAACTGCTGTATGATCCAACAATCTTAGTACTAGGTATTATCTATCCCCCAGTGTTTATTGCAACACTGTTTATAAAAGCTAAGTTGTGAGTTTACCTAAGTGCCCATTCACAAACGAATGGATAAGCTAAAGATTAAGATGATGAGTATATTGAGTACTCTGATTTAATCATCATGCATTGTATTATTGAACTGAAAAACCACATTGTAACCCCACAAATATGTATAATTGTTATATATATATTCATCAAAAATATCTATACTTTTAGACAATGACTGATTGGATTAATATTTCCTTTTCTTTATGATTTTTTCCCATTTATGATTGATATTTGATCAAAGTACCCACCCACCATTCTCGTGACCCTACCTTTCCACCCCTTCCATATAAATACATCACATCTTCTCAGTAGGGTGGGCTTCAGATCCCTGGGTGCTCTTTCTTTCAATAAATTTTCCTTTTTCTCTTGAAAAAAAATTGATATTGGAATTGGCTTTATAAACATTTTCTGAAGTTTTACATGAAGCTCACTGTACCTTTGAAATCTATTTTCCTGTGATGGATAGAGACCATAATTATTGTGGTCAGTGACTAGCAATGATGGCATGCCCCACTTGTGGAACACTAAGTGAAAAAAAAAAAAAAAAGCTTTATGCAGAGTAGGAGGAAGACAAGTTTGTTTACTTGCACCACTTTTATTCAACATTGTTCTGGAGGTTTTAGCCAAGGCAATTAAATAAGAAAAATAAATTAAAAGCATCAAAATTGGAAAAGAAGAAGTAAAATCATCTATATTTGCAGATGACATTATCTTGTATATAGAAAATCCTAACAGTACCACTAAAAATTTATTAGAATAAATGAGTTCAGTCACACTTCAAGGTAAAAGATCAATATACAAAAATTACATTTCTGTACTCTAGCAATGAATACTCCAAATATAAAAGTAAGACAATTCCATTGATAATATCACCCCAAAATAAAATGTTTAGGAATAAATTATTCAAGAAGGGCAAAAGCTATATCCTGAAAACTACAGAACATACTCAAAAGAAATTAAAGGAGAGCTAAGTAAATGGAAAAAGTATTCATGTTCATGGATTGGAAGATTTATTATTAATATGGAAATACTTCCCTAATTGACCTATAGATTCACCACCTCTGTATCAAAATCCCAGTTGCCTTTCTGGTAAAAGTCAACTGATCACAAAATTCATGCGGAAATGTGAGGGACCCATAATAGCAAAAGCAATCTTGAAAATGAAGGACGAAGTTGGAGGATTCAAATTTCTCTACTTCAGGATTGAGACAAGACAGTGGGCTCGCAGTGATGTTCTGTCAAGGGTTGAAAAGTAGTTTGTCTCAAAGTAGATTTTAAAAGCAATTTCTCTTTAGAACAATTTTTTTGGTACCACCTAAGAAGCATCTTGATACACCATGGTAGTAGCAACAATAAAATGGGTGCCATCAAAGACAACTATCTTGAAACATTTCCTTCCAACTCGAAATGGAGCTTTATATTGTGTTTGTCATAAATATATGCATTCTTCTCTTCCAGATGACTATAATTGCAAAGTGAAGCTTGCTTTGACATCTGATGGCAGGACAATAGTGTACTAACACCTGTCTGTGGACATCCCATATGAATACACAAAGCCTAACTCTAGACCAGATCCTGTGTATGATAATGAAGAAACACATGATCAAGTGCTGAAATCCAGGTTAGAAGAGAAAAGTGAACACCTTGAGCAAGGACCCATGATAGGACAACTTAGCAAAATGTTCTTCATTATAAAGCACCGTTGGTATCCTCACAGACAGTATCACAGACGTTGTAAGAAAGTGGATCCTCCAAAAGACAGATGACAGGGAGGTCTCAGAGGAATAAAAATGTGCTTCATTTGCCATTTAAGAAAATCCCATGTGGTGTATTCATGAATATGTTATGTAATAAAATAATAATAACACTTCTTTTCATATAAAAAATTTCTCTGCTTCAAAACTTACTACAGTAATCATTACAGAATGTAACTAGCATGAGGATATTGATCAATAGATACAACAAATTCCTTTTTTTAAAGAGAGAGATTTTTTACTATAGGGCATGTGTACTCACTGGAGAGACAGAGACAGAGAGTGAGAAATCACCCCCGGGGGACTGGCCACACTACAATTTCTTCCCTTCCATTTTCAGGATCTTGGGCATGCACCCACACACACCTGGCATGGTTTAAGCCACTGGGTCCAAGTCTTGAACTGCAGTCAACTATGTGGGAGTCCAGAGATGTAACCAGTACACCATCTACTGGTCTCCAACAAATTCAGTTTTTATAACGTGTGCAGAAAAGGGAAATCTATAGAGTCAAAAAGTAGATAGATGATTACCTAGGAAGGAGGCAGGTTGGGAAGGAAGTGACAACTAACATGAGGGTACTTAAATTTATGAAAAAATAAAATTAAAGTATATGTTTATTTTGGTGCAAAAAAGGTTTGAAATCTATGCATAGTTTTTCATAATATGAATTTACTGTGAACTTTTGGAAGATTCCTCATATATATAGGATTTTGGTTGAAGATTTTTATGGGCCATATCATGTCCTTCCTTAATTCATATATTGAAAGCATAACCTCCCATACTTAAGAATGTGATGGTATATTAGTAAGGAGAGCTTTTAAAGAGGTAATACAAGTTAAATGAGTTCATGTGGCTGGGGCACTAATTTAATATCGCTGATGTCCTTATAAAAAGAGGAAGCTGGAACACAGATTTCCATAGGGGAGGACCATGTGAAAACAAAGGGAACAGTCATGTACAAGCCAATGAGAAAGACTTCAGAAGAAATGGACTCCACCAGTGTTTGATCTCAGACTTCTAGCCTTCAGCAAATACATTTCTGCTGTTTTATTTTTTATACATTTATTAAATTTTATTTATTATTATCATTTTTTAATCTGACCAGAGAGAGAGACACACACACACAGAGAAAGGGGGAAAGTGAGAAAGCAAGCCACCAGGTTCAGGACTCGAACCGTGGTCGGCCATGTGGGAGTCCAGCACCTGAACCACCACACCACCTGCTGGCCCCATTTCTGCTGTTTTTGTCACTCAGTCCCTGGTACTGTATTGTGGCAGCCCCAGCAACTTAATGTAGGGATTATAAAAATGTCCTAAAATTGATTGCGGTGATAGGTGCACAACTCTGTGACTACACTAAAGACCCCTGAATTGTATACACACATGAACAAAGTATACGTTATATGAACTAAATATCAATAAGAGTGCTATGGATAAAAAATTAAAAAGCATGAAACATGAACTGTAAGGCACAGCTGTCATACTGAAGGAAACTACATTTAGTTTTTCTAATATATATTTTATTTTATTTTATTTTAATTTCCTTTACATAAATCACTTCTTGTAAAGTGAATGTTCCAACATGAATACTTTCTCACTAGTCCAGTTGGTGATGTTATCATCAACAGATAATAACCCACTTCTTTGTCCCATAAATGTCTTGCCTCTCTATTTTTCTCCTTAATGCCCTTCTGTAAACTTTCCCCCTTCTCCCACCCTCTTTCCACATGTCTCCAATACCTATAACCATTTTCTATGTTTCTATATCCTCTGGTCTTTCAGTTTTGGCCACAGAATGTGGACAGTCAATGTATATTAAGTGGAGACATACAATGTCTCTTCTTCATAGCCTGGCTTGCTTCACTCAGTAGTAACTCTTCCATATTCATCCACTTTCTGTCGAAAGCCAGGGTCTTGTTTTTTATGGCTAAGTATTATTCCATAAGTATATGTGCCACACTTTTGAATCCATTCTTCTGTTTGTGGACATTTAGGTTAGTGCCATGTCTTAGCAATTGTCAAAATTCTGCAATAAACGTAGATGTGCAAACACTTATCCCACTAAGGATTCTTCTGTTCTTTGGGTAGATACCAAGGAGTGGGATTGCTGAATCATATGGTAGTTCTATCTGTAGATCTTTGAGGGATCTCCATATTGTTCTCCACAGTGGCTGGGCCAATTTACATTTCCACCATCATTGTAGAAGAATTCCCCTTTCACCACATCCCTGCCAACACTTATCTTTTTTTTTTTTTAATATTATTCATTCTGACTGTGGTTAGGTGATAATCAAAACAGCATGGTATTGGCACAAAAGCAGACATGTGGGCCAATGGAACAGAATAGAGACCCCAGAAATAAACTCCAAGACATACAGTCAACTGATTTTTGACGAAGGATACTAGTCAATCCAGGGGGGGAGGAAAGCCTCTTTAGCAAGTGGTGCTAGAAAAATTGGATACCCACCCATAGGAAGATGAATCTGGACCCTTACCTCTCACTATTGACAATAATCAACTCAAAGTGGATCAAAGATTTAAACCTAAGACCTCAAACTATAAAATTACTGGTGGAAAACTCTGAGGAAACTCTGGGTGGACACTGGGGTAAGCAAAGACTTCTTAAATAAAACCTCCAAAGCATCGTCAATAATCCAAAATAAACAAGTGGGATTACATCAAGTTAAAAAGTTTCTGCATGGCAAAAGACACAGTAATTAGTGTGAATCAACAGCCCTTGGAATGGGGGAATATTTTTGTAAACTATGCTTCAGATAAGGGATTGATAACGAGAAAACACAGAGAACTCAAGCAGCTTACCCAAAAAAGATGATCAACCCAATTAAAAGATGGGAAAATGAGCTCAATAAACAACACTCTAAGGAAGATATACATTTAATTTTAAATAAATTGACTGGTATTTTTACTAATTTATTTAAAATTGGTGTTATCGAAATTTGTTTTTAAAATAATAGTTTTTTGTCCAAGTTAAATATTTTCCTTAGTTTCCCATGGAAATGCTATATGCAGAGTACTTAATTTCATTCCTGAGACAATCCTAAACTCTAGTCATTTTCAACACTTTATCAATGCAATCAGCAGCTGCTAGCTTTCTATCTTACCTTTGATTGATATTTAAGAGATACCAAGTCTAGGGCCCATAATGATCTGCTAATATTTTTCTTAACAAATCACTTACCTTTGTAGTTATCTGTCAATAAATGAAGAAAGTGGTAGCACCTTATTATTATTATGGTTTTTCAGATTTGTGAATTTGGTGAGGGAAGTATCTCAAGGAATTGGGGTAGGGGAAACTCTACAAGAGGGATTAAAATTAGGGCTGACTCTGCAATGCAGTGGTATTGCACTGTTCCAGAGAAGCCAGATCCCACATGACAACTGTAGTTCAAATCCCCAGCCCTATCAACCTGAAATATATCAGGTACGTGTGTGAATGCCTGAGAACCAATGGGCTGAAGAACTCGAGGAGGGGACTGTGGTGTGATCAGACTCTGAGGAGAGTGCTCATTTCTCTTTCACATGTGCAGGTCTATCATAAATAAATTATAAAAAAAGTACAGACAAGGAGTGGACCTATGAAACTCAGAGAAAGATTCAGAGTGAGATTGTAGCCTGTGGTCAACATGTTTGGAAGTTATTAACATTTAGCTCCTCATTGCCTTATAACAAACAACATATGCAAATGAGTTGCTGTGGTGAGTTCACATTATGTTACAATTTTTGGTTTAATAACGAGCCAAGTGGGATGCATATCAACAATATACCATGACATGGATGCTCCCCAAAAACATACACTTGCACATATATACACCATTTTCTCCTTCTCTTTAAGGTTTTAAACTTATAGTCATAATATCTATTTTGCTCATAATTTTTGTGGAAAATGATAAAATTTTTTGAGAAAGTTTTTGTGATAGGGTGAGTATGCTCACTGGAGAGACAGAGAGACAGAAAGCAAGAAATTACCCTCAGGGAGATGGCCACTCTGCAATCCTTTCTCTTCTATTCTCCTCTTGGGATTTTGGGCACTCATGCACACGCATCTGGGGTGAGTTTTAAGCCACCAGATCTTGGGACTTGAACCATGGTCAACCCCTTGTGAGTCCAATGACATAACAACTATGCCATCTGCTGGTTACTAAAATAAAATAATTTTTACAATTAGTTATCCCTGGTAATTATGTTAAAACTTTTAAATATATTTTTTAACATTCAAGAGGGAAGAGATATTTATCTGTTTTAATATATAAGGTCAGTCTTGGTTATGTACAGCATAAAATGGGAGGCGTTCTGAGATTCTCAGTACTCTGGGAAAATAGAGTTAAATGCTAATTTAATCCTTTCCCACATGCTGTTCACTATGCTCTGTCCTCAAGGATCTTCTTGCCGAATTATTATTTTTTTAAAATTACTTTATTTAACTTTATTTATTTATTTATTTATTTTTATTTGACCAAAGAGGGACAGAGTGAGAGAGAGTGAGAGAGAGAGAGAAAGTGAGAAAGCAACCCGCCAGGTCAGGGAATCGAACCACAGTGGGCCATGTAGGAGTCCAGCGCCCTTAACCACCACGCCACTTGCCAACCCCTCACCAAATTATTAACACCCAAAGTGGTTTGCATTTGTTGCTCCTTTTGCCAAATTTTCTCGAGGCTGGATCTTTTTGTCTTCATCAGAATGTGAGCTCCTTGGAGAGGTGTCCCTTGACCACTCAACCTAAATTAGCCTGTATCCCATGGCTGATTTTTACTTTCTTAATTTCTTCAGAATACTTTTTAGTATATATATTTCATTTGTTTATTTTGTTAGAGAGAGAAAGAAAAAGAGAAACAGACACTTCAGCAAGGTCTTTATGCTGGAATATACCCTGGCCTCGGTCGACTTGGGTCATAGGCATGCATGTGTGTATACCTGGCATGCTCACAGAAGCCCCTGGACACCAACCTAGAACCTTCCCTGTGTGGGTGCAGTTGCATTACTGTTCTTACTCCTTATTTATGATAGAGCGTGAGCACACACGTGACAGACACAGGGAGAGGGAGCAACCCCCAATAGGGCCTGGTCACACCACCATCCTTCCCCTAATTCTCCATCCTATCAGGGAAGGACACTATCATGGGCATGCATACTAGTAATACCATGGTTGGAGTTCAAATCCCAGTGGGCTTTGTGAGATCCAGCCTCCTCTGCACAGTCCTTAACAGCGGTGCTATGGGGCCAGCCCTGACGTATTTGGATTCTTTCTTGTGTATCACCTGTCTTCTCAGCCAGAATGTAAACTTTAGGAGGGCAGGCAGTTTCCTGGTACTGTCCACTATTACGTTCCCACTCCCTTCTCAAATCCTGGGCCGTAGTAGTCGTTCGGTAAGTGCCTAGTCGAATGAACGTGTTGGAGACGGCTCCCATTCATTATGCTGTCTGATGCTTGTTATCACATTCAACGTTGAAGACTGAAAGGAAACAAAACTGGGCCAGCCCCATAGCCTTGTGGTCATGGGAGCTGGATTGCGCATGGCCAGATGAGGTTCGAATTCTGGCCCCAGCAACTTGAGAGGTGTGTGTGCCCAAAACTCAGGCAAGATGAAGGAATGGTAGTAAATGGATTGTAGCACGACCATGTTTCATTGAGGGTGCTTTTACCTCTCTCTGATGAGCACAGGTGTCCTCTGGTAATTTAAGAAGAGAAGAAGAAAAAGAAGAAGAAGGAGGAGAAGGAGGAGGAGGAGGAGAAAAAAAGAAGAAGAAGAAGAACAGAAGAAGAAGGAGAAAAATTAAAGGCCATGGTGGCATGGTTTGTTGTGGGATTTTTTTTTTTTAATTGCTGGAGGGTACATATGCTTACCAGAGAGACAGAGACAGATGAGGGGGGGTACTATTGTATTTTAAGTCTCATTGAGCTTCAACATTTTAAAATGCAGGGAACCAGCAGTTAGCATAATGGCTTTGTCGCTGGACTCCTACGTGGTCGACCGCAGTTCGCATCCCGAACCCGGTGGTTTAAAACTCACACCAGGTGCGTGTGTGTGCGTGCCCAAGATCCCGAGAGGAGAATGGAGAAGAAGGGATTGCGGCGTGACCATCCCCCCTGGGGGGTGATTTCTCGCTTTCTGTCTCTCTGTCTTTCTCTGTCTGTCTGGCGAGTGCATGCACCCTATAGCAAAAACCTCCACCCCACCAAAAAAAATTCACTAACTTTAAATATGGAAATTATTTCAGAAGTTCTCTGATTTAAGGGGAGAAATTCCCTGCTCAGCTATAAAACCTGCCACAAATCTTCTTGGTGTCTAAACACATGTGCATTCTCCATTACTATGAAGGTGGATGCTTCCTGTAATCATCTTGGAGTAGGCTATGGTGAAGGTGGTGACTCTCCAGAGTTCTACTGGGACCATTGTGATTATGCAGTTATGGGAGTGGGAGTAAGATATAAAAAAGCATTATACTATGATTTAGTCCAAACTAGTGCAAAGAAAGACTAATGATATTACCCGGCATTTAAACTGTAACTACTTCCCTTCCCCTTCTCTTACTGAAAGTTAGCTCCAACACTTTCCATTTTTTAAAGAGGTTTTTGCCTTAGGGCATATGCGCTCATCAGACAGAAAGAGAGAGACAGACAGTGAGAGGGAAAGTGAGAAGTCACCCTCTGGGGAGATGGCCACACCATAGTCCCTTCTCCTCCATTTTCCTCCCAGGATCTTGGGCATGCACGCATATGCACCTGGTGTGTTTTAAGCCCCTGCATCTGGGACTTGAACTTTCGACTATGCACCTCAGCAAATATGTTGCTTTGGATATTAAAGAGAATAAATTTAGTACAGCCTTATCTGGAAGAGTTTATTTCATCAGTATTTTGCTCTGGAATGGAGAGGACACAATTAAATCCCTTGTGATGCGAGGTATGGAGAAGGGCTGGAAACTGAATTGTACATTTGCACACCAGAATCACAAGATGTTTTCACATAGAATTATTTTGGATGACTGTCTGTGCTTGCAGTGAAAATGTGAGAGGTCTTTGGTTAAAAAGAAGTATTAGATGTGTGTGTCATGAAAGGCTAAAGACATAGAAAAAATACCCAGACATAAATGTCCTTTTTCTAATAGAGCACCTCAACAAATATTGAGCCATTATTTAATATGAACATTATTTCATAAAATGGTAGTAAAATAATTCACATAATAAAGTTGATGATAGGGAAAAGGTTAATCCAAAGAAAGATTACATTTTTAAAGAATTATTTATTTATGTATTTATTTATTATTTTTATTTTATAGAGAGTCATAGAAAGGTAGTGAGAAAGCTACCTACCAGGTCCAGGACTCAAACCATGGTCAACCTTGTGGGGAGCCCAGGGCCTTAACCACTGTGCCACTGTGTATTCCCTTCTTAATTATATATGATTGACTTATGGTTTGAGGTATAATCCTTTTCCTTATATAAAAGTGTTTTGTTTTGTTTTGTTTTGTTTTAAGAAGAAAAGGGGAGATTTAATAGTAAAGTGAAGATTCTTGATAGAAAATAAATATACCCCCATGCCCGAAAGGCATGCAGGTGGGCAGCTGCCAGAGAAGGACAGCTGCACTGGACATGGGGTTAGTTGTTACATTTATTCTAAGGATTCTAAGAGTTCATAATAAATATTTAGCAGGGGAAGAAGGTCTATCATAGTATCTGGTTTCTTGACTTGGAATTCATGGACCTTAGCCTGTACTTCATATCTCTCTCACAGGTGAGGAATTCAATTATTTAATTCCACATGCTCAATGTGGACTTAGAAGGAATGAGCATCCTTATTTGGATGAACTGTCCAATCAGTTTATTGCCCCACTGGAAATCAGGATATTGACCAAAATCCTTGTCTTGTTGGGTCCTTTTGTATTTATGAGGAATGATAAAACAGACGTTAACAACCTTCTTTATGTGCTTTTCTTAGATACTAAAGAAGAAAAATGGAATCTGCGTCACCTTTCTGGTGCTAGGAGCTAAGTGGGAGGAAGGAGTCTCTGCAGATGGTGTGATTGTAACTCCTGATAAGTTGTGATTGATGTGACAGATGTCCTTTTGCTATTTTCTTGGGGTTGCCCACTCATTTCTAGCTACTACCTACCACATTGCCCTCTCAAGGGCTTGGGACCCTGAAATCGTTCAGGGGAAATGGGCTGAAGATCTCATTTTCTGTAGCTACTTCCAGCTGACAAATGGGCCAAAGAGAGGGGAGTCAGAGCCTCAGTCCTTCCTCTCTGTCAGGCCAGCCCCAGAGTATGCAGAGACTTCAGAAGAGTCTTCACAGGAATCATGGAAAGCCATAGGGGCTGTATCTAGAGGAGAAAGACTAACATTGCTTTTTTGGATGTTTCAGGGGCCCTCGGTAAACATCCAAAAGTTATTTTGAGATCAAAGAACTTAATTTAGAGTTTGATTTTTTTTTTGGGGGGGGGACCTTGTCAAAGATAGCAAAAAGATTAAATACTTGACTTAACTGTCAGCAGAAAATGAAAGTTAAATGTTCCCCAAGCACCTTAGGGATGAAAAAGGATGAACTCAATGTCTGTTGGCACCATAGTTAAAGACTGCATTCGTGGCAGACTGCAATAGCCAGATGCGACTTCCAGAGATAGCAATAAAACAGCCCAAAGACCAACATACGGATCAATATAAAATTCCCTTTACAATATTTACTTTTTACTACTTTTAGTCACTATTCCTATAACTGAGCCATAAGAGAACCAAAAAACAAACTTCAGGAAAATCAGTCTTATCTATAAGCTCTCAAAACTTTTCTTTAGCCATTATGTCCTGATTATCTATGAGAAAAAAGATATTAGAGAAGGCTAGTCATTAGTCCATTTTCCTGTTAGTCAGATACCTACCATATAACGTAAAACACATAATATATAAGTACCTGCTGTTTCATTAAACCAACCAGATTAAGACAAATATGATGTTGCCTTATCAGTAACCCTCTGGACAAACTGTATGTTGGAAACTATGAAGCTCTTCACTTATTAAACTTTTTTTTGGTCATATTTGAAGTCAGTTTATTTGTCAAATATTTTAAGTCACATGAGCTTGAGAAGCATTTAAATTAACTCGTATGAGCACTCTTCTTATAAATCAAATGGAATGGAATTCCTTAAGGCCTTTTACCACATAGACACATAACTAATAATAATAATAATAATAATAAGTATGCACACACACACATACACTCATGCAAACAAAAGATTGGATATTTTTCTGAAAAGTTTTTTGCCTCTTTTTTTAGACTTTCAGAGGTTAATCCTTAGATGTTTATCTCTTACCTCCGGCTCTGCGGAAAAGCAAATGTAGTTTTTAAGTAAGCATGAATACCCTTAGCAAGCAATGGGAATCTGCAGACCTGAGAATGTTTTACATTTTTACCCTATAACTGTAATGAATTAACAATGACCACAGATTTTTGTAATTAGCATAAAGGTTGGAAAGTTTAAAAGAACAAATTATGGGGCCAGCAGGTGGCATAGTGGTGAAGGGTGCTGGACTCCCACACGGCCCACTGTGGTTCGAGTTCTGGACCTGGTGGTTTGCTTTCTCACTTTCTCTCTCTCTCTCTCTCTCACTCTGTCCCTTTCTAGTCAAATTTAAAAATAATGTTAAATAAAATAACTCTTAAACTAGAAAGAACAGATTATAATTGTTAGGAAAACTGTCATGGCATGCCTTAGAATTTTTAGAGTTTTACTTACTTAGTTACTTTTAGGCCAGGTTTCCCTTGTTTTCAACTAATATTGGGGATGAGTATATTACAGAGGAGAGTTAGCCTTCTTCTCTTTTAATAATTTTTTTTTTTGAGAGAGAGAGAATTTTTGCTACAGGCATGTGTACTCGCTGAAGAGACAGAGAGACCGAAAGTGAGAAATCACCACCCCCCAAGGGAGATGGCCATGCCACAATCCCTTCTTCTCCATTCTCCTCTTGGGATTTTGGGCATGCACGCACATGCGCCTGCCAAGAGTTTAAGCTGCAGGATCCGGGAATCCGAACATGGTCGACTCCACAGGAGTCCAGCATTAGGCCATCTACTGTTTCCCTCTTAACATTTTGAGGGCTAAATATTCCTAGTGAGAGAGG
This sequence comes from Tupaia belangeri chinensis, assembly GCF_000334495.1. Classification (NCBI taxonomy): domain Eukaryota; kingdom Metazoa; phylum Chordata; class Mammalia; order Scandentia; family Tupaiidae; genus Tupaia; species Tupaia belangeri. The sequence continues at coordinate 1,416,299 of NW_006206460.1, read as the reverse complement.
ATATGCACCAGTGGGGAGTGTCTCAGAACCAAAGGACGATTTTCCCATCTAGAAGGAGGGAAGTAAAAAGAGGAATGGGGGACCAATAGATGGCATAGAGGTTATGTCACTGGACTCTCACATTCCTGACTGGAGTTCGAGTCCCAGAACTGGTGGCTTCAGACTCCTGCTGGGTGCAATTGCATGCATGTCCAAGGTCCCAGGAAGATAAGGAGTTATAGCATGGCCATCCCTCTTGGGGGTAGGGGGTGATTTCTCACTTTCTGTTTCTCTGTCTAGCAAAAACCTCTCCAAAAAAAAAGAAAAAGAAAGAAAGAAAAAGAAAAGAAATTCTACCAGAATCGTAGTTCTAGGGAAACAGAAGGCATGGGAGAAGATTGGGTACTCAAGGCTCTAGAAATCCAAGGCACCGGGGAAGATGGAAAGTTGCCATCAGAGAGGGCCAAGACCAAACGTAAGACAGGTCTGTGCTGGCTTTGGGGTGGCAGGACCCACAGAATTCGGCGTGGTTTACCTGCAGACCTCAGGAGGCATGGAAGAGAGCTTCCTTAGGAGTTGCAGCAGAGAAAGCAATCCTGAAAGTTCATCCAAGTCATGACCCCAAATATGTTATAGGATGGGAGAGTATTGAGCTGTGCTACATAAAATCCTCAGTCCTTTAAGGCCAGAGCTCTAAGATTAGGGACCTGTTCTGAGACACAAAATGAAAAGCCACAAGCACTTGTATAGTAGGAAAAGAGAAGTTTTAACAGTAAAGTGAAGATTTTTAATATAAAATAAATACATGCCCATGTCCAAAAGGCAAGGAGGTGGGTAGCTGCCAGAGAAGGACAGCTGCCATAGTGTTACGGTTTTCAAGAAAACACTGCTATGGTTTAGAAATACCTTGAAAACTCTCACCCAGATTTTTTTTTTTTTTTTGGAGAGGTTTTTGCCATAAGGTGCGTGTGCTCGCCAGACAGACAGAGAGAGACAGAGAGACAGAAAGCGAGAAATCACCCCTCAGGGGGGATGGTCACGCCGCAATCCCTTCTCCTCCATTCTCCTCTCGGGATCTTGGGCACGCATGCACACGCTCCCGGCGTGAATTTTAAGCCACAAGGGCTGGGACGCGAACCGTGGTCAACTATGTGGGAGTCCAGCAACATAGCCATTACGCTAACTGCTGGTCCCTCACCCAGATCTTTAACGTCATCTCACAGTATGTATGGGCGCTCCTGTGTCTGTTCTCAAACCCACCTCCCGGCCTGCTTCTGCCTGACATGTGTACTACATTTTACCCAGGTCTGCTGAATTCAGAGGGCTGGCTATGGAGCCAGGTGATTTGGTTAGAACCACTTATTAGGAGAGACTTGGGCAACCGACTCCTGGCCTCTGTTCTTACCTCAGCTTCCCTTGCTATGAGGTGGAGTTGCCTCAGTCAGCAGTCCTCACTGAATCTGAAGAAGGAGAGGAAAGATGAACAAAAGTGAGCATAGCATCCTAGAAAACAGAAACACGTAGAGAAAAGGAGATCCATTTTAATAAAAATAACACAGTTTTCTTTTTAAATAAAATTTTTTTAAAAAAACTGAAGGCCTTAAGAAGACATAACCTTGATGGCAGGATCCCAGACCCTCGATCTGTTTTTTCATAGCCTCAGTAACCGAGTTTCAGTGAATAGTTTTAGCAACTCTACAGGAACAAAACTTCTGGGTGGCCACAAAGCCGCCTTTTAGCAACAGTGCAGGCTTCACTGGGCGCAAGCCCAAAGCTGACCAACTCGCAACGTGTCCTTGTTATTAATGACACGCACCATGTCTGACCTGTCTCAAAGCAAAGTCAAGATACAAGTAAAACAGTAGAACTCTGATATTTCACAGACTGGGACAGCTGTTAAAATATAATCGCATTCAGGGACCAGCAGTTAGCATAATGGCTATGTTGCTGGACTCCCACGTAGTCGACTGCAGTTCACGTCCCGGACCTGGGGGCTTAAAACTCACGCTGGGTGCATGTGCGTGCGTGCCCAAGATCCCGAGAGGAGAATAAAGGAGAAGGGATTGCGGTGTGACCATCCCCTCTGGGGGGGGATGATTTCTTGCTTTCTATCTTTCTGTCTGTCTGGCAAGCACACGTGCTCTATAGCAAAACAAAACAAAACAAACAAAAAAACTTCTCCAAAAAAATAAATAAATAAAATCGCATTCAGATAGACCTTAAATCTTAACTGTGTTCATGCCTGCCACAATATGGTGGAATATTAACAAGGAGTGGCAGTGGCGAATGGTGGACCAGGGCATTCCAGAGCTTATCTTCCGACAGAGACATTTTTTTTTTCTTTTGGTCAGAGGGTGTGTGTATTTGCCAGAGAGAGATGGAAAGAAAGGGAGAATGAGAAAGCATCCTGCATGAGGGATGGTCATGCCGCCATCTCTTCTCCACCTCTCTTTCCTTTTAGGACTTGGGACACGTGTACACATGCCTGCCATGTTTTTCAAGATAGGGGATCTGGGACTTGAACCACATAGTCAGCATTGTGGGATCCAGCCACCTTAACCACCATGCCACAGGCTGGCCTGAAACATGAAAGAATCTCCACAAGAATGAAGGAATGTTGGTGAGAAATGACAGCATGTGTGATTAGTTCAGGAATAAAAACGACACAGTTTTACATCGTCCACATCTCCCCAGCCCCAAGCCTGGGCAGTACAGTGCTGAGAGAGTTTCTCTTTTTTTTTTTTTGAAAGGTTTTTGCTATAGGGCATGTGCATCGCCAGAAAGACAGAAAGACAGAGAGGCAGAAAGCAAGAAATCACCCCTCAGGGGGAATGGCCAAGCTGCAATTCCTTCTCCTCCATTCTTCTCTCTGAATCTTGGGCACACATGCACATGTGCCCTGTGTGAGTTTAAGTCACTGCGAACAGAGAGGCAAAGAAAAAGAAATCAGCCGGCGGGGGGGGGGGGGGGGGGTGATCACACCCCAATCCTTTCTCCATTCTTCTCTTGGGCATGAACACACGCATGCCCAGCGTGAGTTTAAGCTTCTGTCTTTAAAGGAAGAAAAGGGACATGAGCCCCTGACTTTGCTGCAGATCCCAGCACCAGGCCTGCCCAGTGAGACCTGGTGCTAGTCTGTTCAAAGGGCCCAGGCTCCAGGCTGCCATCTAAAAGTCACAGTCGAGGCCCACCCTAGCCCAGGCCGGCCCTAGCGGCCCAGAATCCAGGCCTCGCCCAGGTACCCAGGCTTCAGGCCAGCCCCCATGAATCCAGCCTTATGCAGGCCTCACAGACCCGAGCTCCAGGATCATCCTCGAGCAAGGCCAGCCCCTGCAGGACAAATCTCCAGGATGACCCCTGTGAATCTGATCTTTAGGACCATCCCAGTGCCAGGTCATTCCCATGAACTCACATGTATATTCTCTGGGTCTGAGACAAAGACGACTTATTTTCACAGTGAATGAGCCAGAATAACGTCTTGCATTGGGTTTTCCATCTGCACAGGGTGATTGAGAAACATGGTACCTGCATTCTAGGAAAACATCCCCCAAATCAAGCAACTCTGATCTTGTTTAGGGGAAAGAGAGAGGGAAAACAAAAATATTTATTTCACTCTTTTATTTTGGAATACAAACAAATTTCCCTGGAGAAGGTAAGAAGATGTCTTTATCATTAGTATTTTTAATATCTCCAAGTATCATAAATTCTCCTTATACAAACATTTTTAAATTGTCTGCAAATGTCTTTTCTGTAGTCTGGATTCGCAGAACTATGATATATTCAAGGAGAATTTTCTCCCAACCAAGTGGAGGAGTATAAGGAAATATGGGATTCCTGTTTAATTTCTTTCACCAAAGTTGCTATCAGGGAAACACATGTTAGCTTGATGCAAATTCAATCAACGGTAGTTATGGATACTTGTAGAATAATCTACAAATTAATTTACGTCAGATTTTATAATCACTCCTGAAGAGAGAAATTCATGATTAGACTGCACGCTATTGTAAATAGGAATTTTAGAGACCATTTAAAAGACAAAAAGTGGTTATGAAGATGAAATCTCAAATTTCAAATAAACCTGGAGATTTTTAAATAAAAGGTCTAGCATCATAAGAGGCTCATATGCAAACTCAATATAAACCCAGCAATTTAGTTTGAAGAAAGATGATGTGCTTTGAAATGTTGTACTGTGTGCCCTAAAGCATTGCTATGGTAACGTGGAAGAGCTCATGCTGAACATGGACGTGATGGGACCAGTAGACGGCGTAATGGTTACGTTGCAGGACTCCCACATAGGTGACTGTGGTTCGAGTCCAGAATTTGAGGGCTTAAAAATCATGCTAAACGCTTGTGTGTACATGCCCAAAATCCCAAGAAAAGAATGGAAGAGAAGGGACTGCTACGTAGCCATGCCCCCTGGAAGAGGGGGTGATTTCTCACTTTCTGTCTCTCTGTCTCTCGGGTGAGAGCATGTGCCCTATAGCAAAAATCTCTCTCTCAGAAAAGAAAAAAAAAATGCATGTAATAAGTAAATAAAACATTTTCAAAATATTTGTGTGTGGAAATACTAATAGAAAATTAGTACACCATTTTATAGACTGTGATTTTAAATACTTATATATAACTAAACTACTTAATAAGTCTGCTTCTAGACAGGAAGCAGTAATAAGGAATGAGTTTATTTGGTTATCTGAAAAAAAAAACCCAGGTCCACTCCCCATAAAGAAAAGACAGTCTCCCAAACCCGGAATACAGTCTGACAAAAAAAAAAAAAAAAAATATTCAAACCAGAGATATAGGAGACAACTACCCTAATGTACAAGATAGAGTTTCCAGGTCATGATGCAGGGACGATGAGCCCAGGCAGAAAATCTTAAACCAAGAGAAAAGTCTTAAAAGTACCCAGAGTTGGGCCAGACGGTGGTGATGCAATGCTCTGCAAGGCTGACTCACGTGGAGAAAGTTCCAGTGTAGCATCCAGAGACCTTCCCGAATATACCGGGAATGTGCGTGCCCACGATCTGGGTCCGGCTAAAGCTGGAGTGGGTAGTATCATTGAGATCCTGTTGGGAGTATTGTCCCTCTCTATTTGTCTATCTCTCACTCATGGGAAAGATAAATAAACTTGAAAAATAATAATGAATACATTTTACAAAGAAAACAAAGGACGCATGAGCACCAGAAAGCATAATCACCTGGGTAAATTTTTTATTATTTAAGTATGTACTATTTTGTGGTCAAACAAGTGGCATAGTGGGTAAGGCGCTGGATTCCCACGTGGCCAATCAGGTGGTATTGTTTAAGCACAATAATTACAAGGTGGCATTTGTGATACATAAGTAAAACGTGGGCAGCAATAGCAAAATACCTCAGAGTCCTTATATGCAAATACACAACCATAATGTATTTATTACTGTACACAAACGGTATCATATCACTTGTAGATACATTGCGATAAGTTAAATATGTACACTATAAACAACTTTAAAAATCTATAAATTAACAAAGAATTAAAAATCCAATAAAGAGGGTAACATGAAATAATGAAAAATATTCCAAAACAGGGACCAGAAGGTAGTGTAGTGGTTAAGGTGCTGGACTCCCACATCATCAACTATGGTTTGAGTCTCAGACTCAGTGGCTTGAAACTCATGCCAGTCATGTGTAACCGTGTGTGTGTGTATGTGTGTGTGTGTGGTTGTGTTCCCAAAATCCTGAGAGGAGACTGGAGGAGAAAGGACTGTAGTGTGGCCATCCCCCTTGGGGAGTGATTTCTTGCTTTCTGTCTGTCTCTATCTCTCCAATGAGCTCACATGCTCTATAGCAAAAATCTCTCGCTCAAAAGAAAATTCCATAAATAATGCAGAAAAAGAGAAGAAAAGGAGCAAAAGATAGCAAATAGAAAGATGACAGGGTGAAATTTAACCATGTCAACAGTCATGCTAAGTTTAAATGTTTGACCACCCAAGTTAAAAGACAGAGATTGTAACATTGCATATGAAAGCAAGAACCAACTATACAGGACTTTATTTGTTTAATTAGATAGATTTTTTTTTTTCCTACAGAGTATGTGTGCTTGCCAGAGAGAAAAGGAGAAAGTGAGAAATCACCCTCCTCCTCCCAAGGGGGATGGCTATGCTGCAAATCCTTCTCCTCCATTCTTCTCTCAGGATTGCACCCAGTGTGAGATTTAAACCACTGGGTCCAGGATTCGAATCATAGTAAGTCATATGAAAGTCCAGAGCCTTAACCACTGTACCACTTGCTGGCCCCACTATATGCTACTTTTAAAAGTGCGTGGGTGGGGCCCGCATAGTGGTTAACACAATAGACTCTCACATGACCAGCCACTGCTTGACTCCCAGATCTGGCACTTTGCTTTCTCACTTTCTCTTTTTTCTTCCTCTTTCTCTCTCTCTCTCTGATCAAATTTAAAAATAATAAGTAAAATTAAATCAATAAATATTACTTTAAAAACATGCAATTGGGCTAGCAGGAGGCATGGTGATTAAGGTGCTAGACTTCCACATAGCTGACCCTGGTTTGAATCTCAGAACTGGTGACTTGCTTTCTTACTTTCCTCCTCTCTCTGCCTCTCTCTGGTGAGTGCAAGTGCTCTATAGCAAATTTTTAAAAATAATAATTATGAATAAAATAAAATTCTGAAGAGAGATTTTTGCTATAGAGTGTGTGCTTTCAATGGAGAGAAAGAGAGAGACAGACAGAAAGCGAGAAATCACCCCCAGGGAGGATGGCCACATCTCAATCCCTTCTTCATTTTCCTCTCAGAATCTTGGGCAGACATACACATGCACCCAGTGTGAATTTTAATTGCTGGTGCGGGGCCAGCAGATGGTGTGGTGGTTAAGGGTGCTGGACTCCCACATGGCCTACTGTGGTTCAAGTCCTGGACCTGGCAGCTTGCTTTCTCACTTTCCCTCTCTCTCTCTCTCTCTCTCTCACACACACACACACACACTCACTCTGTCCCTCTCTGGTCAAAATAAAATAAATAAAGAAAAAGAAAGCAAGATAGAAAAAAAGAAAGAGAGAGAGAAAGAAAATTTGAGAAAATAATTCTTAAAAAAGAAAGAAAGAAAGAAAGAAATGAATGAGTATCCCTGAGAAAACAGCAGAAGGACACATGCCACATCAGTCACAACTATCAGGAGTTATAACCAGACATCCAGGAAAATGCCTTCTTCTCACCCAGCTCTTGGCATGAGGAGGGTGAGCAAATCCCATTTTTCTTCCTTGGTACCCGAGGAAGACACATAGGGATGTTGTAAATTTCCCTCTGATCATTCCTCGTAAGTACAGAAAGACCCAACCAGACATTTTGGTCAACATCCTGATTCTCACTGGGGCAATGAACTCATGGGGCAGTTCATCCTAATATGGATGCTCCTCTCATCATGGTTCACGCTGGGCACATGCAGTTAGGTCATCAAATTCCTCACATTCTTCACCTGTGAGAGAGATGCAGGCACAGGAGAAACTCCAGAAATCAAACAAAGATCATAGATACTATGCCCGACCTCCCTCTGTTAAATATTCATTATCATCTCTAGAAATAAAACTAACACCTGACCAGTTCCAAAGGCAGTGCTACCTAGCAACTTGCCCACTCTAAAGTCTTTTGGATGTGCTCCTTTTCTAAAAGGTTTTTCCCTAAAAATTGTCTTTTTTGCATATTTTTATTGTGGTTGTGGCTTTATTTTGTGCCTTGAGACAGGTCTCTAATTTTAGGGATCTGGACCCAAAGAATGAAGGATTTCACACAAGGCAGCTCAGTGCTCTCCCATCCTATGACACCGGGCCCGGGACTGGAACTGTGGCCGACTACCGGGAGTCCAGCGATGGAACCAGACACCATCTGCTAGTCCTTGAATAAAATGAAATTTTAAAAAAATGCCTTGAAAATGTATGCTATGGTAACAATAGCCCCCGAAGGCTGAAAGAACTATATTATTATTAGAAAAAGTAAATTTCAGATGAAGTAATATTTCCAGTAATTTTAAAAAATGGTTATTTAATAATAAAGGGTTTTAACAATCCTGAATGCACCTAATGGCAGAGTTTCAAAATACGTGAATCAAAAATTGATAAAATTGGGACCAGCAGTTAGCATAACAGCTATGTCACTGAACTCTCATGTAGTTGACCATGGTTCAAGTCCTAGACCCGGTGGCTTAAACTCACGCCGGGCGCGTGTGCGTGCGTGCCCAAGATCCCGAGAGGAGAATGGAGGAGAAGGGATTGAGGCATGGCCATCCCTCCTGGGGGGTGATTTCTTGCTTTCTGTCTCTCTGTCTTTTTCTGTCTCTCTGGTAAGTGCATGCACCACGTAGCAAAAACCTCTCAAAAAAAAAAAAAAAGATAAAATTCAAAGGAGAGATTGACTAATCCACAACTATAGTTACAGATGTGACCTCTCACTCCATACAGATAGAACAACAACAATGAGCAGAAAATCATGAGGATACAGAAAATTCGGATCTCAAATCATCAGTAATTAGCCCGGCATTTATAGGGCATTTACATACACCACCAGCATATATGTTTTTGAAGAACAGATGAGACATTTAACAAGCTGGAGCATATTCTGCACCATACCCAAGTCTCCATTAATTAAAAAGGGTTCAGATCCTACAAAGTTTGTTCTCTGACTACAGAGAAATTAAGTTAAAATCAATAACCGAAAGCTCTTCTGTAATTCTCCAGGTATTAGGAAACAACAGCATAATTCTGTTGTTGTTTTTTAATGGGTAAAAGAATAAACCAAAAGAAATACTGGCAAGCATTTTGAATGAAATAAAATTGAAAACACAACAAATCAAATTTGAAGAAGGCAGCTAAAAAATTACCTAGGGAAGGGTGATATATAGTAACAAATATCTTTACCAGAAAGGAAGATAGTTTGCAAATCAATAATTTCTGTTTTTACCTGAAAGAACTAGAAAGAGAAAAGCAACTAACAGCAAAGGTAGGAAAACAGTTAAGTTCAGATTGAAAATAAATAAAATAGACAGCAGAAAAACAAAAGCTGATTTATGGAGAAGATCAATTAAACTGATAAATCTTCAAACTTGGATAGCCAGGGGAAAACATTGTCATTATCTTATTAAAGGTGACATCATTATGGAGTCTACAGGGATTTTAACAATAACATGAGGGGCCAGCAGGTGGCATGGTGGTTATAGGCACTGGACTCCCACATGGCCAATTGTATTTGAGTATTAGAGCTGGTGGAGTGCTTTTTCACTTTCTCCCTCTCTCTCAGTCTATTTCTGGTCAAATTAGAAAATAATAATAAATGATGATGAAGAAAATTAAATAATAAAAATAGATAAGTAAAAAATAAAAATAATACAGAATTTTTTAAAAAGTTATGCCAAAAACATGAACAAGTTTTTTTTTTTTTTTTTTTTTTGGAGAGATTTTCGCTATAGGGCGCGTGCGCTCGCCAGACAGACAGAGAGAGACAGAGAGACAGAAAGCGAGAAATCACCCTCCAGGGGGGATGGTCACACCGCAATCCCTTCTCCATTCTCCTCTCAGGATCTTGGGCATGCACGCACATGCGCCCGGTGTGAGTTTTAAGCCACTGGGTCCAGGACGTGAACCGCAGTCGACTACGTGGGAGTCCAGCGACATAGCCGTTACGCTAACTGCTGGTTCCCAGAAAGAACAAGTTTTTGAGAGTCAGAAGTTACCAAAACTCAGTCATGAAGAATTTAAAAATCTATATATCTTTATATCTATTTAAAAAGCTTTCCCCAGACCAGCCAATAGCCTAGTGATTAAAAAAACTGGATCCCATGTGGCAGTTCAAATCCTGGCCCTAACAGCTTGAAAAACATGCTGGGAATATATATGTGCGTGCCCACAATCTTCACAGGATGGGGAAATAAAGAAGAGGTTGTGACATAACTGCTTCATTGGGGGATGCATTTTCCCTCTTCCCCTCTCTCTCTCTTTGTCTTTTGGGGAAGTGCATGTGTTCTCTGGCAATTAAAGAAAAAAAAAGAAAGAAAGAAAGAAAGAAAGAAAGGATAGTTTCTTCCAAATTAAGCTGCAAGCCCAAGTTATTTCACTAATAAATTTTACAAAGCATTTAATGAAGAAATACCAATTATACATAGACTCTCAGAAATCTGAAGAGAATGAAATCCTTCCTAACACATTTTATAATGCCAACATTATCCTCATACCAAATACACTGACTACATCTCAATACTTACACTGATTATAAAGCTATGCTAGTCAAGACTGCACAGGATTGGCAAAAAAGTAAACAGAGATCAATGGAAAAAAAGAGTTCAGAAATATTTCAATATATATCATCTATTGTTGTATGAGTGTGGGTTTTGTTTTGTTTTGTTTTGTTTTGTTTTGGCTATGGGCCGTGTGTGTTCACCAGAGAGAGAGAGAGAAGGCGTGAAAGTGAGAAATCACCCCCTAGGGGAGATGGTCCTCTTGAGATTTTGGGCATGTACACGCATGTGCCCAGTGTGAAATATATTATAAGAAAAGTATTGCGCCAATATTCTTTATAAACACAGATGCAAAAATTCTTAGCAAAATATTAGCAAATTCAATCTACACTATAGAAAAAGGATAATATATCATGACTAAATGAGAATGCAGGCTGTTTTAACATTGGAGAATCATTTAATGTAATTAATCCATTACCAAGCCAATTGAGAAAAATCTATGATCATCCCAACAGATGTAGAAATACATTTGAAAGAGTGCAGCATCCATTTCTGATTTTACAAAAAGAAAACTCTCAAGGAACCAAAAATAGGATGAAATTTGCTCAATCTTACAACATTTATGAAAGACCTGTATCTAAGCATGTTAATCAGAAACAAAACAAGAAAGTGTGCTCTCAGGATTTCTATTTATTTATTTTTTGGAGAAGTTTTCGCTATAGGGCGCGTGCGCTCGCCAGACAGACAGAGAGAGACAGAGAGACAGAAAGCGAGAAATCACCCCCCCGGGGGGATAGTCACGCTGCAATCCCTTCTCCTCCATTCTCCTCTCGGGATCTTGGACATGCACACACACGCACCTGGCATGAGTTTTCAGCCACCAGGTCCGGGACACGAACCACGGTCGACTACATGGGAATCCAGCGACATAGCCATTACACTAACTGCTGGTTCCCTATTTATTTATTTTTTTTAAGAAAGGATTTCGTTATAGGGCACATGCACTTGCCAGAGACAGAGAGAAATCACCCCCAGGGATGATGGCCATGCCACAATCCCTTCTCCTCCATTTTCTCAGGCTCTTGGGCACACATGCACATGCACCTGGTGTGAGTTTTAAGCCTCTGAGTCCGGAACTCGAATCACAGTTGACTACATGGGAGTCCAGCAATGTAACAGTTACATCATCTGCTGCCCCCCAGCTCTCACCTTTTCTATCCAGCATTTTATTGTTTGAACCAGTGCTAGATTCTAACCTAATCACCGCTCCTTCATTCTCCTCTTGGGATTTCGGGCACATAAGCACACATGCCCAGTGTGATTTTTCAAGCCATTGCATTTGGGACTGAAACCACTCAGTCAGCCATGGTGATCCAGCGCCTTAATCTCCACACTGTCCGCTATTCCTAGTCAATTGATTTTTTGGGAGATATTTATTAATTTATCATTATTATCATTTAGAAATTTTTAAAATTTGACCAGAGAGAGACAGAGAGAGAGAAAGGGAGAAAGGGAGAAAGCAAGCCGCCAGGTCTGAGACTCAAACCATGGTCGGCCATGTGGGAGTCCAGCATCTCAAACACCAGGCTACTGTCATGGGATGGGAGAATGATGAGCTATGTTGTGAAGTCCTTGGTTCTTTGGGTCACATCACTAAAATTAGAGACCTGTCCCTAGGGACAAAATAAAGTCACAACTACAATAAAAGTAGGCAGAAAAAATAATTCAATAGGTAAGAAAGATTTTAGAAAAGAAGTACACCTGAAAGGCTTTTGGGACCAGCAGGTTGCTAGGTAGCAACTGCTGCATTTGGAACTGGTTTAGGTGTTACTTTTATTACTAGAGGTGATCACGACTGTTTAACGGTAGGAGGGGGCAGGGCTTTTTCCTGTGCTTGTGCATTTCTCTCACAGTTGAAGAATTTGAGGAATTTGTGTGAGCCAGGATGTTTAATTAGGATATGCCGGGGTCCAGCCTTGGCTGTGGTGGGTGGCTCGAACACAGGAAGGCGACAGGTGATCAGGAACAAAAAATTAGTCTGAGACCTCATTGCTCCTTAGCATGTTCTCAGCCGGCCACAGCCAGAGCCAGCTCCAGGCTGCTGCGCTAGCGGCTACCAAACACACATATTTATCAAGGGATCTTACAGGAGTTGGAGGGGTGAGGGGGAAGTAAAAGATTTACTCTATGAAACAGGGAATTCAAAGCACAGGGACAATGATCATAAAACATGATGCCTGTCTTGTTTGAACAGGTGAAGCCAAACACAGTTCTCAGGAGAATGGAGGAGAAGGGATTGCGGTGTGGCCATCCCCCCTGGGGGGTGATTTCTCGCTTTCTGTCTCTCTGTCTCTGTCTGTCTGGCGAGTGCATGCACCCTATAGCAAAAACCTATTAAAAAAAATAAACTATCTATTGGGCTGTCAGAAAAGTCCTGTATTTTTTATGTGACAATGTGTCATGACGTTTCCCACAACCCAGTATGTGGAGATGGTGTCAGATCTCACAGGCTGCGAGCTCATCCTCAGGAGAGTACCCTCTAATTCCAATGTAATTGCAAGCCCTAAGCTACTTTCAAGTGCTTCTGACAGATCATATGAAGTGGGGCTTCTATGACCCCTCCTTGCATTCAGTTAATTTGCCCCTGTGGCTTACTGAAACTCAGGAAAACGCTTACATTTACCTGTTTATTATAAAGGATATTACAAGGATCCAAGCTCCAGATGAAAAGATGCACAGGACAAGGCATGTGGGCAGGAGCTTCCATGTCCTCTCTGGGTGCACCATTCTCCCAAATCTCCTACACGTTCAGTTATTTGGAAGCCCTCTGAACCATATCTCTTTGGGTTTTTATGGAATTTCTTCCTTCCTTCCTTCCTTCCTTCCTTCCTTCCTTCCTTCCTTCCTTCCTTCCTTCCTTTCTTTCTTTCTTTCTTTCTTTCTTTCTTTCTTTCTTTCTTTCTTTCTTTCTTCTTCTTCTTTCTTCTTTCTTTCTTTCTTTTTTGAGAAGTTTTTGCTATAGGGTGCGGTCGCTCACCAAAGAGACAAGACAGAAAGCGAGAAATCATCCCCCAGGGAGATGGCCACACTGCAATCCCTTCCTCGTCTCAGGATCTTGAGCATGCATGCACACGTGCCCACATGAGTTTAAGCCACTGGGTCCGGGACTCGAACCATGGTTAACTACGTGGGAGTCAAGCAACGTAGCCATTACACCACCTGCTGGTCCCTGGAAGCTTTATTTCACAAGCACAGTTGATTAAATAATTTGTCAGAGGCAATCAGCTCTTTAGCCACTCTCCCCCATCCGAACTCATGTTAAGGCTTGGTTCCAGTGTAGCAATGTTGGAAAGTGGAACTTCTTTCTTTTTTTCTTCTTTTCCTTTCTTCTTTTTTTTTTTCTTCTTCTTCTTTTTCTTTTTTCTTTTCTTTTTTTTTTTTTTTTTAGAGGTTTTTGCCTTAGGACATATGTGCTTGCTGGAGAGACATAAGGACAGTGAGAAAAAAGTGTGAGAAATCACCCGTAGGAGGATGACCATGCCGCAGTCCCTTCTCCTCTTGGGATCCTGGGCATGAATGCACACATACCTGGCGTGATTTTCTAGCCACTGTGTCTGGGACTTGAACCGCAGTTGACTATGTGGGAGTCCAGAGATGTAACTGCTATGCCATCTGCTGGCCCAGGAAATGGAACTGTTACAAGGTGGGGACATTTGGATCATGAGTGCTTTACCCTCTTGGGTGGTTTGGTGCTATTCTCACAGTGAGAGGGTTCTCAGTCTCATGAAGCTGAGTGAGTTCTCTCACGAATGGGTTAGATCTCAGACAAATGAGTTGTTATAAAGTGAGACTGCCTCACATATTTTGTCCCTTTCACATGTACCTGGTTCTCCTTCCACTTTTCTGTCATGTTTTGCCACAGCCAACCAGATACTGCTGCACAATGTTAAACTTCCAAAAAGTGAGCTAGATAAACCTTTATTCTTTATAGCTTACCCAGCCTCAGGTGTTCTGTTATAACGATACGAAATGAACCCAAACAAAATATTGGTACCAAGAAGTGGGGTTGTTCCTATAATGATACTTGAAAATATGGAAGCAGTTTTGGAGCTGTGTAATGCGCCAAAGTTGGGAGAGTTGGGTGAGCCAGCT
>NW_006206460.1:1392274-1401935 GCF_000334495.1 Tupaia belangeri chinensis | reverse complement strand
TGTAAAAGAAATGTTATGGGAGATGCTGGTGAAAGCTCAGAAGAGGATAAGACTAGAAAAAGTCCGAAACTTGAAAATTGGTCAAATAGGAACCTGTAGGTGTCATAGTGGTTGAGACACTGAACTCCCACATGGCCAACTACAGTTTGAGTCCATTACCTGGTGGCTTGAAAACCACACTGGGGGTGTGTGCATGTGTGCCCAAAATCCCAGGAGGAGAATGGAGAAGGGATTGTGGTATGACCATCCCCCCTAGGGGGTGATTTTTCACTTTTCCTCTAATCATCTCTCCCCGTCTGTCTCATCTCTGGCAAACACATGCACTCAATGGCTGAAACCTTTAAAAAAAATGGTTAAGTAGTTGTGACTAGAATACTGATCATTTCTACCAGTATTCTAGGTACAGCAGGGGCCGAATTCATGGTGTAGTAGTAACGCATTGTTCAAGAGAAGCTGTTCAGGGGGAGCCCCAAATCCAGGAGGACTTGCTCATTATGTTTACTGATTCCAAAGGACACTCACAGAAGTCCAGCAGGAGACGTTGCAACCACTCAAGGCTGCCATCATAATGGGATAATTTGTAAGTAAACTTCGCTGTGAAAAAAAAAAAAGTCCAGCAAGAGAAGACACGAGTTTACTTACTTTAGAGGAATTAAGGTTCTGACACAGTCGGGCAGAGACTGGTCTGTGCCACAGCAACCAGAGAGTCAAGTTTTATATGATAAAGACAAAGTATTCATAAATCAATTAAAGATCAATGCAGTCTCTATCACTAAGACAGGGGTCTGGCTTGTACATACATTGCTTGAAGGTTACAGCAAATATTCGCGTATTGATGAACAGAATCGGCAGGCTATGTTTAAGGTTTAGTGCCCTTACTCTAGATGTGGGAGGGGTGAATATACCACTGGGATGGCCCTGGCCATGGTCAATTCCATGAGGTGAGGTAGTGGTCATAAGACATTTGGGGGGCCCAGCCGCACCAGTAGTGGGTCTCAGGAGATAAAGAGGGAGAGGGGGGAGAGCTCAGTGCATGGAGCCTGTTTTTACTCCATGCCAACACCGACTCATACTACCCTCAAGATCATCACAAATCATTAATCTTCTGCCAGTTCCCTAGGGTAGTCATGTGTGTCAAGCACTGCATTCACATCCCACAAATATATTAGAGGGCACAAATTCCAAATAATACTAAGAACATTACAACAATAATATCACTAAAGAATTTTTGTACAAGAAAAAAAAAAAGGAACCAAGTCAGAAAATGGATCTTCTGCCATATTTGAAATATGAGCATCGGTAGACACATTATGTTAATTATCAGAATATAGACACAATATTCAATATTTCAAATGGCCCAAGTACCACCTTGAGCAGCAGCAAGCATGTTGAAAGTCACTATATTTTGCAGCACTGCTTTATACATTTGTGTAACTTCATCATTTACCAGAGAGCTGGAACTCTAGGATGATTAAGAGCATTAGTAGTGTGATTAGCAAGAGCTTCTACAGCCATTTTTACCTAATTATTACCAGCTTATGGGGGTAAAATTGACAATGAGTAAAATCACCAAGGTGTTCTTACCCTGGTGTCTGGTAGAAAACAGCCCAGTTACAGAGTCATTGCAGGCTCTTGCCAACATTATGACATTTAAAAGGTCTTCAAAAAGCAGTAGGTCTTTAGTAACAATGGAATTAATTTGACAGCAATTAAGCCCTTTAAAGTATCTGGCAATTCTACAGGACAACTAATTTGGATGCGCTTATAGACAAATTGTAAAAGAGGAAAAAGAATCTTGACTTTCCATCATGTGTACTCCCCTTACCCATACTCTAACCAAAAAAAAAAAAAAAAAAAAAAGAAAACAGCCCAGTTAGAGGGTCTGGAAGAAAGGGTATTTAATACCCTCCCAGGTATATAGGGCCATCCCCAGGTGCATCGGCTGATCCAATTATAAAGGAGGGCCATCCATGGGTATCACAGGCCTAGGGGATATGCCAAAGTACTGAGTGTGTCCCAGATGTTAGATTGGGGTTCTGTCATCCCCATTATCACTTGTCATAATGTTCATAAAGAGTTCTCGATTCAAGTGCCACTTAGGCATCCATAATAGTAAGTGACTTTTCTCTAATTTCTTTTTTTTTTTTGGAGAGGTTTTTGCTATAGGGTGTGTATGCTCGCCAGACAGACAGAGAGAGACAGAGAGATAGAAAGCGAGAAATCACCCCCCAGGGGGATGACCACACCACAATCCCTTCTCCTCCATTCTCCTCTCGGGATCTTGGGCACACATGCACATGTGCCTGGCGTGAGTTTAAGCCACCGGGTCCGGGACTCGAAGCGTGGTCGACTACATGGGAGTCCAGCGACATAGCCTTTACGCTAACTGCTGGTCCTGACTTTTCTCTAATTTCTATTCTGGATGGCTGTTAACCATCCTTGATCATCCCATAATTCCGTATCCTAGAGGAGACCAACTCTTACTGACCTGTTCATGAACTAGTTGAAATACATGGTGTTCTGTCTTAAGCAGACTCATCAGTACATGGGGAGCATCCTCAGTAGCTTTCCAGTAACAGAGGAAGGCCCATTCAGAGTCGTTGGCAAGGGGCATCCTCCAGGGTGTTCCAGAGGTTGCTATTAATAGGACTCAGAGCACACTCAGCAGGCAGACTTGTGCACTCGAGGAAGGGTCCCAGCCCACTGCAGGGATGTGTTTCCCACACCTAGGCTCATGGATGATAAGGTAAATGTTTAGTGCCACAAGCCAAGGCAACTCTGAATTATCGGGCAATATATAAGCAATATTTCTATCCTGAGACAATAAAGTAACATTCTGGGGAAAACTCCTCAGTTTAGTACACCATGCCCAGGAGTGTTGTAATTCATTACATGGAAAGCAAGAAGGGTCCTGAACTGCCACATGGCAATTATTAAAGTGCCCTTAGTAATAGCATCTGGGCCAGCACTGTGGCATTTATAGTATTAGTACGTTTACCCACAATCTGAGGGCAAATGTCAAAGTTGTGGGTTAGTCTCTCCACAAGGCTAAGAGGGAGCACCAACGAGGTTTAGGTGGAACTTCTCAGGGTCAATGGAGGACATTAATCCTGGGTTATATGTCCTGAGAGGCTGGCAGCAGCAAGATATTCTCCCCCTGGCCCCCAGCTAGGTCATGGCGTGGCTCCCTGGGTACAAATCTGCACTCATATGGGAGTGACTCAAGGCTGAGAGAGCATATCCATGGTGCAGGATGGCCAGCCATGGCCTGGCATTCAGGACCTGGAAGGCCTCATAGAGGCCTTGTAAGGTGTTGCTCTATCATCAGCGTTTTCTTCAGCATTCCACTGTAGTGTTCTAGGAGAGCTCCTGTGGGATTATAAGGGAGGTGAAAAGCCTGTCTATATGCATTTGTTTGGTCCGTTATTGTACCTGATGTCTGGTGAAGTGTGGTCCTTGATCACCTGCAGTGACGTCTCATATCCCACAGCTGCACACAGCTGTAGCAGTCCCTGAATGGTAGTATAATGAGGGACTCACCAACTTGGGCATTCTTGTGGAATGCCTGTGGTGGTGTCCACACAAGTTAAACAGGCCCTTTCTGAACAGGGGAGAGGGTCCAATATAGTTTATCTACCACCAAGTCAGGAGTTTCCAGCCCCTTTTTATGTTTCCTTGTTCTGTCAGTAACTGGTGGATCCAGAGTTCTGAACACCCAGGATGTTCCCTGCAAGCTGTTACAATGCCTGCGTATTCAGGGGAATTCCCCAGGCTTTTGACATTTCCCATAAGCTCTTTATCCCAGCATGTTTCATATTCTGGGGAAGCCACCCACTGATATCTTGGGCAGGGGCTTGTTCCAGCTAACGTATGTGTGCTAATGCATTGTTCTCATCGTTGCGGGGACTTTGAAAGGAAGAGTGGCCAGACACCTGATAAATAATGATAGTCTTAATCTTGCTAATTTCATGAATGTCTTGCCACGTGTTTTGCCTCTATAAAGGTTTGTTCATAATATTCTATTGCTGTTGGTGCCATTGTGGCACCCATAGCATAGGCCTTTTGAAGATGGCCCAGCTTTCTGTGCAGATTACTAAGAGCTCTTTCTCTAGCAATCACAATCCACGCAGGAGCACCAAGGAGAGCTTTCCTTCGACTCCCCAACATTTTAAAACAGATTTGGAAATAATTTAGTTGGATTAGAATGATAAATCTTATTCTACAATGACATATTCTGTCAAGGCATATTTTAAGAGTCCTCCATAACAGTAACCTCCACATTAAAATATATCTCAACCCTGAAATCATGCTTACATATCAGTCACTCTCGATTGCCTTTCCTTTCAATCCAGTTGAGAAAATAAAATGTTTACTTAGGTTCGAATCTTTCCCCCAAACCTTCTGTAAATTAGCTCCTTTTCTTCTGAGTTTTTGCTCATTCACTTTTTACTGGCTCTCGCTCATCAGGTTTACACTGACTTCAGTATCACACATTCCGACCCAACAAATAAACCCCTTTCACACTACTTCACTGTTTACGCTTACACTGATGACCTCACCTCCTCTCTGTGAATCCTCTTCTCTACCTTAATTTTTCTTTCAGTCCAGTCAGATCTATGTTCACTTCTATAATTATACAGAAATGTTTCTGATAATAGTTCCAAGTATAAATTAATCCTAAAATTACTTCTCTCTCTCTGTGGTGGTAACAATATGCTGCTGATGAAAAACATCAGAACTTGTAAAAAGCTTTCAATCTCTAGGAGTTTTCATTAAGTCTGTCTACATCCAACAAAACCAAAACATGACAAATGGCCAATGCAGCCTCCACTTGACCAAGTCAGCTTATAATTAGTGAACACAATGAATGCTTTTGGAATTAATAATGATGAAACTAAGCCAAAAAAGCCTAAAAGCACCTTCACCCAAAATTTTAAAAAGTATATATTTAAGTGTGTATTTTTATTACAGGAAGTATTTAGTCAGTAAATAAAGTGTCATTTCAGAAGTCTTACTTCCCTTATTGACTGTGGCAGGTGTCAATGGAAACACCTGCATTTTTATTAGCGACATAGCCATTACGCTAATTTCTGCTCCCATGGAAACACCTGCATTTAACATCATTAGTCAGCTGGGGGAGTGCTTTAATCCTTACGTGTATCATTAACAATGAAACTGAGAAGGCTTCTATCCTTGGTGTAAATTAGTTTATACTAGCACACTGATTTTTTTTCAAGAGGTTTCCTACTGTAACGGCTATGTCGCTGGACTCCCATGTAGTCGACCACGGTTCGAGTCCCGGACCCAGTGGCTTAAACTCACACTGGGCACATGTGCGTGTGTGCCCAAGATCCCAAGAGGAGAATGGAGGAGAAGGGATTGCAACATGGCCATCCCCCCTTGGGGGTGATTTCTCGCTTTCTGTCTCTCTGTCTCTCTCTGTCTTTCTGGCAAGCGCATATATCCTATAGTGAAAATCTCTCCAAAAAAAGAAAAAAAGAAGTTTCATACTAAACCCAAGAAAGGCTTAGCAGTGTTTGACACCAAGAAATGTGCTCACACCCTAAGGTGTTTGGAATCACCAAACTATATCCTATTGTGTGATAGATCTTTGGCTTTAAGAATTGACTTTACAAGGACAAGTCTTGAACTGTACAAAAAAAAAAAAAAAAAAAAGGATCACTGTGTAAAATGCAGTTTCCACACCTGCAGGGCCTGTGAAACTCAGGGATTGAATGATAAGACCTTTACTGATGTTATAGATCCTGGCATAGGGCCAGCCAATGGTATAGAGGTTAAGGCAGCTGGATCTCACCTGGCCAACAGTGCAGTTTTAGTCCTGGGCTCAGTGGCTTGAAAAGCACACCAGGCACCTTAGGTGGGAGCCCACCTTTTACTTGACAGTTGGATAAGTTTGGACTAAATAGCTCATTTCATGCCCTGTGAAAGTCCTATACCTTTTTCCCAAGTGAGCTAAAATGTTATGGTCATGACCTCTGGTCAGGAGTGTAATAAATGCATGAGTGTAATAATTTGTTTAATCCTCAACATAAACATGTCAACTTGTATGTGAACTATTTCCTTTCATATTTTTCGTGAATACACCCACATATACATACGCTATTTGTGTGTTTCGTAGACTTGAGGGAGGTGAAGACTGAAGGTGTTGGAGAGAGGACTTTATATCATAGTAACAGCAGTACCTTCAAATTAAACATTAGGTATTCCTGTTCTTAAAATGTCCATTGATGAGCCCTTCATTAGGAAATTCTCACTGGCCATTTCTTTCTTTCTTTTTTTTTTTTTTTAGAGGTTTTTGCTATAGGGCGTGTGCGCTCGCCAGACGGACAGAGAGACAGAGAGATAGAAAGCAAGAAATCACTCCCCAGAGAGGATGGCCACGCTGCAATCCCTTCTCCTCCATTCTCCTCTCAAGATCTTGGGCATGCACGCACACGTGCCCTGCGTGAGTTTTAAGCCACCCTAGAGGTCCAGGGCGCAAACCGCGGTTGACTTCGTGGGAGTCCAGTGACATAGCTGGTACGCTAACTGCTGGTCCCTGGTCATTTCATGATAGCACTTCAGTTCTCTTTTTACCCTCTCATCCTCCTACCCTTCTTCTCATACCCTTCCCCACTCATCTCTTCATTCTCCTTTCCTTTCTGGGGTAAAAATCTGATTCTTGGCCTTGAATCCCACAGAATATTTTTGGTGGCTCCTTGGCTGATTTGACTCCTGCTAGTTGACATGCCCTTACGGTTTCATTTTCTATTGTAAGCCACTTACCAAGTGTTTTGGTCTGTTCTCTGTCGCTACCAACTATAAAGTAAAAAAGTTTATTTAACTAACAGTTTTGGAGATTCAAGTTCAAAAGGTCACATTTCATGAAGGTCTTCTTGTGGACAGGACCTCTCTGCAGAGCCCTGCAGTGGTACTGGTGAGAGAGAGCAAGTGTGTGTACCTGGGTGGGGTCCCTGGTATGTCTCTTCTTATAAAGTCAAGAGGGTTCAATCATGGGAGTTCCATATGGCCTTATCCAATCCTCATCACCTCCCAAAGGCTCCACCTCTTAATCTTGTGGTCTGACTCAATTCCCACCCTCTTAATACAATCATGAGCAAATTTCAACACATGAATTTTAGGGTGACACATTCAAACCATAGAACTAAGGTATTTTATCAAAGAAAATTTCTTCCTTATTAGAAAGTGCACTGTCAGGTGTTAAAGTCATAAAGTGTTCATTTCTATCCCAATCATAATAGATCCATTGAGAGAACTTCTTGCCAGATATTATGTGGATTCTTTATTGACATTTTTTCTCATATTCTTACAGAGATGTCATAAAAAATTGATGAATTTTTTTTTGATAAAGTATTTTTTTCCCCAAACACAATTTAAAGAAAGTGAAATTATACACTTTGGGAAAAGATAGACATATTTCAACAAATGTTACAGGCACATTGCTAATTTTCTAGATATACTCAGAGAGCATATGTGTCTACAGTAAATATCTGGTACAGATGATGAGTACACAGTTTGTGGCAAAATAAGTATGAATGGCTGAAACATATAAAAACTTTCAAGAGACTTTACTCATAATTCGAAAATTGACTTTTCTTTTAAAATTTCTTTCTTTCTTCCAGAGTGAAAGAGACAGAGAGAAGAAGACAGACAAGAGGGACAGCAACCCCAACAGGGTCTTGACCCTGGGTCTACCACTACCTCTAGCCAGCCTGAATCATGTGTGTCTTGAATATTCAGAGATGTCTCTCTACATGAGCACAGTTCCTTTCCACATGGGTCAGCTTTACAGAAGCATCACATTTTACTGCTGTGCTTCCTTTCAGCTTTAATAATTGAAATTTAAAACAAAAAAAATACAGCTTATTTTTAATTTTAACTTTAAATATAATTACATATCATTTTTTGTCTCTTAAGTTGGCAATATTGGTAATATCTCCTTCTGTTGAGAGTGTAGGAAAACTGACATACCCTTATTCCCACTGGTGAGAATATATATATAATAGTTGACCATGGTTTGAGTTCTGGATCCAGCGCCTTTAAACTCATGCTGGGCACATGCGTATGTGTGCTCAACATCCCAAGAGGAAAATGGAGGAGAAGGGATTGCGGTGTGACCATCTCCCCAGGGGGTGATTTCTTGCTTTCTGTCTCTCTGTCTTTCTGAAAAGTGCATGTACCCTATAACAAAAATCTCTCTTAAAAAAAATAAATAAATAAGGAGCAACCAGCAGTTAGCATAATAGCTATGTTGCTGGACATGTAGTTGACTGCGGTTTGAGTCTCGGACCTGGTGGCTTAAACTCACGCTGGGTACATGTGCATGTGTGCCCAAGATCCCAAGAGGAGAATGGAGGAGAAGGGATTGCGGCATGGCCATCCCCCCTGGGGGGGGGGGGATTTCTCACTTTCTGTCTCTCTGGTAAACGCATGCACTCTATAGCAAAAATCTCTTTGAAAAAAAAAAGAAAAAAAATGAAGGGGTTCGCAGGTGGCATGGTGGTTAAAGGCACTGGACTCCACATGGCCAACTATGGTCCGAGTTCTGGACCTGGTCGCTTGCTTTCTCTCTCTTGCTCTGTTTCCCTCTAGTCAAATTAAAATAAAATAAATAAATAATGTTAAATAAAATAATTCTTTTAAAAAATTACATCCTCATATTCTTTAAGCTAAGGAAACTAGGGAAACTTTAACTGTACATAATAGACTGCTTAACTAACACGGCTTTGATAATAAGTCTAATTTTAGTTTTCTTAACTAGAATTTATAAGGTAACTGATCTCAATTAAACAAAGTAAGCAAGGACCAAATTCTCTTCTTATTGCTCTATATTCTTACATGTTGGTATTTTTGTGCTCATTTCTTAACCTCACAGAAGCACAGTAGCCAGTAGAAATTCTGACAACACATTTCTATTCAATATAGGATAAGAGAGAATAACATGCAGCCTCTCTTCTTGTTTCTGTCCCTTTCATCAGGAAAGGAACACTTTTCTAGAAGCCACTCTCCAGAAGACACCTTGTGATATTACAAATGACATGGATCGAGTGGGTCACGTGACCACTTCTAGACATGACAATTGTCTATACCATTAGAATTTTCAAAGCATGGGAACCAGCAGTTAGCGTAATGGCTATGTCGCTGGACTCCCATGTAGTTGACCACGGTTTGAGTCCTGGAGCTGGTGGCTTAAACTCATGCCTGGTGTGTAGGCGTGTGTGCCCAAGATCCTGAGAGGAGAAAGGAGGAGAAGGAATTGCGGCGTGGCCATCCCCCTGGGGGGAGATTTCTTGCTTTCTCTCTGTCTCTGTCTTTCTGGTGAGTGTACGTGCCCTACAGCAAAAACCTCTCCAAAAAAAAAAAAAAAAGACTTTTCAAAGCATGAAATAACACTTGATAGCTTCTTTTAAAAGTAAGAAAAAAAAATTAGAAAGTAATGAGATATGTCAGAGTCTGATCTAAATATTCCTTTGGAATTCCTACCGGAAATACTAAAAGTATAAGATGTTATTGTAATAACATAAAGATAAACCTTATATTATGGGATAGAGAGACAACAAAATGTAGTTGTAAAATTCATACATTATAAATTAAAACAGAGAAAACAATCCTCAACATAGTAGTATCCAGCCCACAGTGG
>NW_006206460.1:1385731-1392261 GCF_000334495.1 Tupaia belangeri chinensis | reverse complement strand
CTCTGCAATGCTGGAAGCCATACAGAAGACTGGAGTTTGGCTCCCAGGTCAACCAGACATGCCGGGTGCATGCATGCCCAAGATGCTGGCTGGACGGGAATTCCTGGGGAGGAGAGGCATCGTGGTGTGAGACTCTATTGAATGCTTCTCTCCCTCTCTTCTCCTCCCCTCAGGATAATAAACTTTATAATATTTTTAAACATAGGAGAGTGATATTAAGACATGAAAACAAATGAAAAAAGAAGTTAGAATACATTGTTGTATTTTAGTCCAACTTTCATGAAAGTTCCAGAAGTAGAGAATAGTGAAGATGGGGGAAAACTTTAATTGATTTTCTTGATCTCAAAATGTAATCAGTGGACTCCCACGTAGTCGACTGCTGTTCAAGTCCCAGACCTGGTAGCTTAAAACTCACGCTGGGAGCATGTGTGTGTGTGCCCAGGATCCTGAGAGGAGAATGGAGGAGAAGGGATTGCGGCGTGACCATCCCCCCTGGGGGGTGATTTCTCGCTTTCTATCTCTCTGTCTCTCTCTGTCTTTCTGGCGAGCGCGCGCGCCCTATAGCAAAAAAAAAAATCTCTAAAAAGTGTAATCCGCTCACTGTTTTTGAAGTCACCAATATAGATAGTAGTGGCCTCTGCCCTCATTCAGTTCAAATGGCCCTTACCTTACGGAATATCTTCCCAATGCTACCTCTTTATTCTGTACCACAACCCTATTTCACACACACCAGCATGTTCTGTTTTGTCTTTCCTTCTGGATTGCTTCATGGTTCCTGAAATAAAGAGGGCAGGGTTGTTCAAATTATGTTTCATAGAAGAGTAATATTTAATAACAATAGTAATAATGTCAAGTTCCTTTCTTCATTCATAATATATTTTCAAGTTAATACCTAAAAAACGAACAATTATAGTGTGAACTAAATGTTTTGAAGAAAAATCTGTTTCCATGAACACACTTAAAGAAAAGAATTTGGCATAGACGGGAAGCCCAGAATGGCTCTTGTGAGGATCTGACACTGGAGTTGAGATGGTAACTATGAGTTAGGGGCTGATGGAATGGGGAGACCATGGTCTGCAGGAACTAAAACACGGTTCCAAAGCTTTAATACTGAGATGAAGACTGGACCAATGGAGAGAAGGGTAAGTGCTGTATGAAGTGGGAAAACCAGGCATGATTCTGGTCATTCAGAGCTGAAAGTCTGTGGAAAGCTGAGCTTTATCTTAAGAAGGCAACAAGATTGAAGTGAATGTGGCAGTCAAGGTGGAGGGAATGGTGAACAGAAAGGTCTCTAAGAAGAACTGAGGGAATCAGACAATGTGAAAGAACTAGTTATTAGGATGTTACTGGCCCGTTGGTTAAGAAGTGAAGTGGTGACATCTTTTTCTAGGTAAGCAGCAGTGGACATGGATAGAACCTTGAGAAGTATTCTAATTTCTTTCCATTACCATACATTTTTTGCAATTATATTATTTCTGCGTATGTTTGGTGTTTTTTATTTATCTACTTTTTAACAAATTTTATTTATTCACCTACTTTTAAAGTTTTCATCTGCCACCACAAAAATACATGATCTGTCAGAAAAAGGATGTTTGTTTTGTACAACTTCATATCGCCAGAACTTTAAACACTGCTGGCAGACAGTGGACGGACATTAAATGTGTCGTGAAAGAGTGGATGAATTAATGGATGGAAATAGAATGATAAAGGCTATGGGTGGGTAGGTGGTGTGGTGGTTAAGGCACTGGACTCCCACATGGGTGACTGCAGTTTGAGTCTCAAACCTGGTGCCTTGCTTTCTCATTTTCCCTCTCTCTATCTCTGTCTGTCTCTGGTCAAATGAAATAATAATAATAATAAAAAAATAATAATCAATAAATAAAATAATTCTAAAAAATGTGGTAAGGGCTAGACAGTTCTGGGACAGCGTGAGACCATGAGAGTAGGGTACGTAAATTGGAAGAGACTCGAGAATGTTTAAATATCATCTTGTGGAACAATAAATTAGATGCTGAGATGCTAGAGGCCATGAGGCCTAATAGAGAACTAACTCTGTCATTCACATTAAACACTCAGGATAAAATGTCATATGGAATTTCGGGACCTGGTCTATAATTATTTAGTAGTAAGATGACTAATACTTAAGAAAGTTGAAGAACTAAAAACCCCTTTGTATTATCTGGGGCTACATGAAAAGTTTTAACCTGGTCTAGCTTTTCTCTCCTATCATAAAAGATGCTTATTAAAAGACTCTCCTAGTAGAAACAGTGTTTTTTGAAAGGTGAAATAATTGCTGTTCAGTGTATCATTTCTAATGGTACGATGTAAGCTGCAAATATTAAGGTAATTACATGCCTTGAAAACAGGTGCGTTTGATAAACTGGAATACTGTTAATACTTATTTTTATTTTGGTAGCTCATTTCTCTCCCATGCATTTTCAAAGTTCTCAGGCATATCACAGGGAATAACTCATAGACATAGCTTATTTGGTAGAATTCATTAAAAATACAAGAGTTGGGACCAGCAGGTGGTGTGGTGGTTAAGGTTCTGGATTTCCACGTGGCCAACTGTGGTGGGAATCCCAGACCCAGCAGCTTGAAAATCATGCAGGGCACATGTGCATGCATGCCCAAAATCCCGAGAGAACAGAGGAGAAGGGCTTGCAGCATGGCCATCCTTCCTGGTGGGGGTGACATCTCACTTTCCTTCTCTCTGTTTCTCTCTGGCAAGTGCAAGTGTCCTATGGCAAAAACCTAGAAAAACAACAAAAGTTATTTGTGCCTTCCTTCTGCATGACTTTTGTAAAGTCTAGTACTGTCCAAACAGATGTACAGTGAAAAGGATGGAAGTACATTAAATATCTTTATGGCTGAAACAACCATAGGGCAAAAAGTAGCATTTATTGCAGACACGAGACAGTTGCCAAATACTAATATAATTAAATCAATAGATATAAACAGAACAGCTGAAGCAAGGTCGTATATTAATAGATGGCAATGTAACGAAGTCAGCCTTTTATTAACTTAACCATCCATGTTCTATTTCTAATGCCCCTTTCATTAAAATAAGTTCACTTTGGGATGATGTGTATATAATGAAATCTCTTCCTTAACAGCTGCTAAGGAATGAGTTGATGGTAATTATCCATATGATTTTTAACTAGACACTTTTCATAGATTCAAAGAAAATAAATTATAACTCTATGGGAAAACATAGCCCTCAGAACTATATGATAAGACATAGACAGACTTAAATAATATATTTTTCTCTTTTTTAAGGTTTTTGCCATAAGGGGCATGCACTCACCATACAGAGACAGAGAGAGAAAGTGAGAAATCACTCCCGATAGGATATGGCCATGCCACAATCTCCTTCTCCCCCATTTTCCTTTCAGGATTTGAGCAGGCACACCACCTTAACCGTGGCTCCACCTGCTGGAGAATTTAAATTCTAAATGTAAATTTTAGCAAAAAAAAATAACCTTTATTTAACAATTAATAAAAAATATTATGTCTGAAGGTTAGAAACTGGATGATCACAAATGCAAGCCTAATAAGTAAACTAGGGAAATCAAAGACAAAATTAAATTAGGAGTAGAAATTAGTCATTATACGATGGGCCTTCAAAATGTTTATGGAGGGACCAGCAGTTAGCGTAATGGCTATGCCGCTGGACTCCCATGTAGTCGACCACATTTCGAGTCCTGGACCCGGTGACTTAAACTCATGCCAGGTGCATGTGCGTGCGTGCCCAAGATCCTGAGAGGAGAATGGAGGAGAAGGGATTGAGACATGGCCTTCCTCCCTGGGGGGTGATTTCTCACTTTCTGTCTCTCTGTCTCTCTCTGTCTTTCTGGCGAGCACATGCAGCCTAAGGCAAAAAAAAAACCTCTCAAATAAAATGTTTATGGAAAATGCTTATTTATTTATTTGAGATTTTTGCTATAGGGCACGTGTGCTAGCTAGAGAGACAGAGAGAAATCACACCCCAGGGGGGATGGCCATGCTATAGTCCCTTCTCCTCCATTCTCCTCTAGGGATCTTGGGTATGCACACACATGTGCCCGGCATTTTTAAGCTGTCAGGTCCAGGACTCCAACTGTGGTCAACTACGTGGGAGTCCAGAGACGTAACCATTATGTCATCTGCTGTTCCCAAGGAAAATGCTTATTTTAGAAAAGTTACAAACAGAATAATTGCTAACATGGTTAAGAGTTCTTAATTAGTAAGGCTAATGACTGTATGTTTAGGATTACTTTTTTACGTTTACAATGTTACATGAGAAATGAAAATAATGCTTTCCTTAGCCATTTCCTTTCAGATGTCAAAAGTCAACTCTGGTTCTCTTTAGTAGCTGTGATTATGCTTTTTATACTCCTGAAGACAAATATGAAACTTACCATGTTCTCATTGATTGCATCTACTAATGCTATATTCATGCTCTTCTAGCTTTAAATAACTCACTTGTAGAAAAATCACCATTAGTCTGTAGCACATGCTTTTAGAAGTTCCTTAGAAACTACTAATTTCTGAAGAAAACTCATGAAATTGACACATAATAAAGAAGTAGAAAGGGAGACAGAATGAAGTTTTTATTAGGCACTCTATTTTTTCAGTATTACCTCCCTTCCTGTATGTGACTCTATGAATAGTCAATTTTCAATGCTCAAAGGTTTAATATAGAGTGTATTTATTTTTAATCTTTGTGAATTTTGTCTAGAGCTAATTATTCCCAGTGAAAAACCATTTTGACTTTTAGAATAGAAAGAAATTATTCCCTTTACTAAACTTCAAGTACAAAAACAAATGACATTGTTATGTAATGAGCATGAAGAAACGTGTTTATCAGCTCTATTCTCAGACAAAAGGACATCTGATTTCTTAAATAATTTATCTGCCACAGGTATATTCCTGTGTGAATAACAGGACTAAACTTAAAATGAAATATGAAATCTGCTCTCCTCCCATTCCTTATTAAGAATTAACTCAGAGTTGGATATAGACTGACTATTCCTTTTTACCTTGACAAAATTATAACCTGAAGATTCTATATATGTCATCTACTTGATGGGAAAGATCAAACAAATTATTTAATACTCATGTAAGTAGGTGGATTATATCTTTATTAATCAATATGACATAAAGTGTTTTATTGATACAATTCTTTTTCTTTTTCTTTTTAAAAATTTGCCAGAGGGTCCATGTGCTCACTGGAAAGATACACACACACAGAGAGAGAGAGAGAGAGAGAAAGAGAGAGAGAGAGAGAAAGTGAGAAACTACGCCCCCACCCCCGAGAGAGAGAGAGAGATAGAGAAAGTGAGAAACTACGCCCCCACCCCCATCATGGGCTATGGTCACACTGCAATCTCTTCTTCATCTTTCTCTATTTTGGGGATTTGGGGCATGCACACACATGTACCAGCATAATTTTCAAGACTCAGGGTCTGGTACTTAAATCACAAGGTTGGCCATGTGGGATCCAGCTGCTTTAATGACCAGACCATGGGTTGGCCCTTTCCTAAATTTTTAACCACGACTATACTCATATACTTAATAAGACCATACTTATAAAATATAACTGACATTCTATACCCAATTAATCATATATATACATATGCCCAGATTGATCTTCAAGGTTTCAAAAATAAATGTATACCTCATGACCTAATGAATTTGGTATATATGGTAGGTAAGGGATTAGGACTGTGTAAAAAATGTTTTGAGTTAGTGATACATATTAATAAAAATAAATTAATCTAGAGATTTGAAAACTTACTCCACTTTCTTAGTTAAAAAAAAAATATATCACGGGACCAGCAGTTAGCGTAATGGCTATGTCGCTGGACTCCTATGTAGTTGACTGCAGTTCGAGTCCCGGACCCAGTGGCTTAAAACTCCCACCGGGTGCGTGTGCGTGTGTGCCCAAGAGCCTGAGAGAGGATAATGGAGGAGAAGTGATTGTGGCGTGGCCATCCCCCCCGGGGGTGATTTCTCACTTTCTGTCTCTCTGTCTCTCTCTGTCTGTCTGGTGAGTGCACGCGCCCTATAGCAAAAAAAAAAAAAACCCTCTCCAAAAAAAAAATCAATATACTTTCTAATTGTAGCCTGAAAATCTATGGCTAGGTTTTCAAATTCTCAGTAAGAGAAGTATTACAATCCACAGGAGATTATTTCTGAATAGCTGTATTCTAAATACAACTGTAATAATTTAAATTCTCCAATATTCTATAATTACTTTTTAAAAGTTGGGGTTCATAGCAGGTGTGTTCCTGATGACATATTGTTGGACCAATAGTTTTATGATCAAATAACTTCCGGAAATCTATGTAGGGATAAATAAATAGTCCTTTTCTATCAGAATGCAATGTGTTAATGTATGAAGTTTCCAAGATAAATAAAGTGCATTAGATATTAAGCTTAAATGATCATGAAGCCTTTCATAAGCTCATAATTTTTTTTTTTTTTTTTGGGAGGGTTTTTGCTATAGGGCACGTGTGCTTGCCAGCCAGACAGAGAGGACCAGAGGG
>NW_006206460.1:1379774-1385703 GCF_000334495.1 Tupaia belangeri chinensis | reverse complement strand
GACAGAGAGACAGAAAGCGAGAAATCACCCCCCCAGGGGGGATGGTCACGCCGCAATCCCTTCTCCTCCATTCTCCTCTCAGGATCTTGGGCACGCACGCACACGCGTCCGGCTTGAGTTTTAAGCCACCAGGTCCGGGACGCGAACCATGGTCAACTACGTTGGAGTCCAGCGACATAGCCTTTATGCCAACTGCTGGTCCCTTAAGCTCATAATTTTTTTAAAAATTTGCCAGACAGTGTGCTCACTAGCCAGAACGAAACAGAGAGCGGGAAAGTGAGAAAGCACCTCCTGTGGTGAATGGCCATGCTGCAATCCCTTCTCCTCCATTTCTCCCTCTTTCTGGGATTTTGGGCATGGGTGCACATGAACACAGTGTGTTTGTCAAGCCACTGGGTCAAGAACACAAGTCACACAGTCGGCCACGTGGGATAAGTTGCCTTAACCACTCTGTGGGCTAGTTCCAAAGCTTATAAAACATTTACCTTACTACTTTAAACATTGGGATTAATAGTTTATCTAATTGAATATAACTTTAATGTGATGGTATTTGACTTCTAGTGAGTGAGAGCCATGCCACGTTTCTATTTCATCATATTTGAAAACCAAAATGCACTTGATCTATTGTCCACAGTGAAATAGCAAACCATTGATCTAATATTTAGGTTTCAGGTTGATGACATTACATTTCACCAAAGCTTAGGACAATGTTTCAGCCCATTCTTGTGTTGCTCACAGAAATACCTGTGACTAGGTGAATTATAAAGAACAAAGACTTATTTGACTAGAATACTGAGGACTAGAGAGTCCAAAGGCATCAGGTGGCTACTTCACAACTTGTCCAGCAGAAGCAGAGAGGATGGCAGGTGTGTGCAGAGACAGCATGGTCTGCATCCGAGGTCTGGGTCTCTCTCATTCCCTCTTCATTCACCCGCTGAACTCCGTCATGGGGAGGAGAGAGCTCTATGCTAACTACCTAATCACTAATCTCTTCCAAAAGCCCCACCTCTGAACATTTTAAGTGGATCAAATTTTCAGCTTTCACTCTCTTTTAATCCCCTTACAGTAGCTCAACACATGAATTTTTGGCAGGTGAGTTCAAACTATAGCAGACATACTTTCAATCATTTCTTTTGTTCCACTAGTGTATTCAGTACCTGCCTAATTATTTAGCTATTATGTATAAAACAAATAAATAACCTACACCTTACTCAAAGAATTCAATAAGGATATCTATCACCTCTCATTCTGGTTAGCATCACAGTTGCAATACTACTGAAAGTTGATGCAGTTTCTTCTAATCCATAAATACGTTTTTGAACATCAGGCAAATAACTTCCCAATAACTGTATACTTCATTAATTTCTTGAGGAGCATGAGAAAGGTGAAACCTATTTTGCCCCAGATATTCAACTCGTAGTATGATTCCTTTTCAGATGATGAAGGAAAGGAAGAAAGAGACTGTTTTGGGATCATAGTCTAAACTTCAGAGTAGGATGACATTGCTTTGTGAATACTAACCAGCTTTTTAAAAATGAAAAACAGTATTAGCAATGTTATATGATTTGCTATTTTTCTTTTATCAAAATGTGAATAGAGTCCTTACCATATTCTTTAATTATATTAAATTATTATCTTGAGCAAACCAGCTAAGTAATTTATTTAAAACAATGTTCAAAGATTGTTTTTTTAAAAAGTGAGTAGTGTATACACTGAAGCTGAAGTCTGTTTAAAAATCACAAAATGCCTATTTAAAACAATAATGTCATGAAGAGATATGATTTATCTCATTAAATTTACAGGACAAAATCACTCGTGGTGGGACCTGCAGGAGGCTTGGCGGTTAAGGCACTAAATTCCCACATGGCCAATCATGATTAGAGTCCTGGACCTGGCAGCTTGCTTTCTCACTTCCCTTCTCTCTCTGGTGAGCACACACGCCTTATGGCAAATTAAATAGTGGTGATAATAAATACAACTAAATAAGTAATTCTTTAAAAAAAAAAAATCAGCAGTGGCACAGTAAGCAGTCAGCATGGCATGGTTCTCTGTTACGGTATTGCTGGAATTCAGAACAAGCTACCCCAGAGTAGGCTGCCCTGGCATGCTGAGTATTTATTTTTAAGTTTCTTTCTTTCCTTTTCTTTTTTGGAGAGGTTTTTTGCTATAGGGCGCATGCGGTCGCCAGAAAGACAGAGACAGAGAGACAGAAAGTGAGAAATCACTCCCCAGGGGGGCATAGCCACGCTGCAGTCTCTTCTCCTCCATTCTCCTCTCAGGATCTTGGGCACGCACACACATGCGCCCAGCGTGAGTTTAAGCCTCCGGGACTCAAACTACGGTCGATTATGTGGGAGTCCAGCGACATAGGCATTAGGCTAACTGCTGGTCCCAAGTTTATTTATTTCTTCCATGAGTGAGAGGACAGAGAACAGGAATAGAAAGAAAGAGCGGCTGGGGCTGGGAGACTGACACAGCTCTACTCCCAGCTATCAGTTCACCCTCATCGTGGGCTATATATATTCAACATAGTCAGGGAGGTCTCTGCCTCAAAACGCTAAAAAGGTTTTCTTTTTCCCACTAGATTGGTATCCTTTGTCAAAAATGAGTTGGCTGTTATGTTTCGGGGTTTGTTTCTGGAGTCTCTATCCTGTTCCATTTGTCCACATGTGTGTTTTTGCAGCATTGCCTCATGGAATGTCACATTTTACCACTGAATCACCATCCAGCCCTGCGCTGCATACTTTCGAGCTGAAGGAGACAAGAGGCACTCAAAGCTGGAGGTTTCTCTGAACTTCTCTTCCCCTCTTGTCTCCTGCCCCCTTTACTCTCCAAAAGCAAACCTCTTCTCTAGTCTACCCTCTCTGTAAGTAGGTCATGAAACCCTCATTTCAGAAGTTTCTGGCTCCATGTAGGGAGGAAGAACATAGATCACACAGACCAAGAAGAGTATGAACAGACAGGCCTTTCTAAGTTCTCCCGTCTACTTATCATCATTAGATCATATCCTTTCTGTCAAATCCTGTTTCTTTGCAGACATATCTTTGCTGTCATATCTACTTCTTTCATCAGACTTCATGTGAAAATACACAATTTTCCCTGAATCTTTGGCCTTTGTTTCCTAAGTTTCCCATGTCATGTAAAACTTTGATTAAACTTGCTATGCTTTTATCTTGTTAATTTGTCTTTTTGTTTTTTCTTTTTAAAAAAGAATTATTGTTTATTTAACTTTATTTATGCTAATTTGATAAGAGCGGGACAGAGTGAGAATGAGAGAGAGAAAGTGAGAAAGCAAGCTGCCAGGTCTGGGACTTGAACTGCGGTCAGCCATGTGGAAGTCCACCACCCTTACCACACCACCTGATGACCCTATTAATTTGTCTTTTGTTACAGCTGTGTCATCCATAACCATGTGATGGTTAAGAAAAAGATCCTAGTCTTCTCTGCAGTACCTTTTATTAATTGACAGGTAAAATTGTATGTATTTGTCATGTACAGCATAATATTTTGAAGTGTGTGTGCATGTATGGTGGAATAGTTAAATCTAGCTAATTAACAAATGCTTTACTTCACATACTATTTTATTTTATGATTTAAAAATATTTTATTTTTAAATTATTTTATATATTCAATCACTGTACATCACTACAGCTTGTTAAATGAATTTTCCCAGTGTGAATACACTGCACACCAGTCCAGTTAAAGATATCATACAAATTATCATCAATAGACAATCCTCCATTTCTGTGGCCCTCAAATGTCGTGACTCTCTCTTTTTCTCCTTGATTCCCTTCCTCTCACCTTCCCCCGTATCCCACTCTTTTACCATACTGTCTCCACTAGCACAACCATTTCCATGCTTCTATATCCTCTAATCTTTCAGTTTCCCCATGGAATGCACACATTCAGTATATATTAAGTGGGGACATACAATTTCTTTATTTCATAGTCTGGCTTGCTTTACTCAGCAGTAAATGATATTCATCCACTTTCTGTCAAATGTAGGGTCTTGTTGTTTTTTTTTTTTTTTTTTTTTTTTTTTTTGAGAGATTTCCCTATAGGGCACGTGCACTCGCCAGACAGACAGAGAGAGACATAGAGATAGAAAGCGAGAAATCACCCCCCAGGGGGGATGGTCACACCGCAATCCTCTCCTCCATTCTCCTCTTGGGGTCTTGGGCATGCACGCACACGCACCTGGCGTGAGTTTTAAGCCACTGGGTCCGGGATGCGAACCGCGGATGACTACGTGGGAGTCCAGCGACATAGCCATTACGCTAACTACTGGTTTCCGGGTCTTGTTTTTTTATGACTGAGTAGTATTCCATAGAGTGTATGTGCCACACTTTTTCAATCCATTCATCTGTTTGTGGACATTTGAGTTGGTTCCATGTCTTAGCAATTGTGAATAATACTGCAATAAACATAGGTGTGCAAGCACTTTTCTGACTGAGCATTCTCTCGTCCTTTGGGTAGGTACCCAGGAATAGAATTGCTGGATCATATGGTAGTTCTATTTGCAGGTCTTTAAGGAATCTCCATGCTGTTCTCCACAGTGGCAGAGCTAATTTACATTCTCATCAACAGTGTAGGAGAGTTCCCTTTTCACCACAGCCTTGCCAGCACTTATCATTTTTTTTTTAATCTTAGCCATTCTGATTAAGGATAGATGGTATCTCATTGTGGTTTTGATTTGCATTTCCCTTATTATATGAGCATTTTTCAATATGCTTTTTGGCTGTTTATATGTCTTCCTTAGGGAGTTGTTTGTTCAGGTCATTTTCCCATCTTTTACTTGGGTTGATCACTTTTTTTTTTCAGGTAAGCAACTTGAATTCTGTATATACTTTTGTTATCAGTCCTTTGTCTGAGGTGTAATTTGCAAATATATTCTCCCATTCCCAGAGTTGCCTATTCACACTAAATATTGTTTCTTAGGTTGTCCAAAATCTTCTTAATCTGATGTAATCCATTGTCTGTTTTGGGGAATATTGCTTGTATTTTGGAGTCTTATTTAGGAAGTCTTTGCCTACTCTGATGTCTCCAAGAGTTTCTCCAGTGTTTTCCGCCAGTAGTTTTGTAGTTTGAGGTCTTGGGTTTAGATCTTTGATCCACTTTGAGTTGATTTTTGTTAAGGGTGGGAGATAGGGATTCAGTTTCACCTTTGTATAGGTGGAAACCCAGTTTGTCCAGAACCATTTGCTAAACAGGTTTTCCTTTTCCCACTGGATAGACTGGTACTCTTTGTCAAAAATCAGTTGGCTGTATGTTTTGGAGTTTATTTCTGGGGTCTCTGTCCTGTTCCATTGGTCCACATGTCTGTTTTTGTGCCAATACCATGCTGTTTTGATTATCACAGCTTTGTAATATATTTTGAGGTCAGGGAGTGAGATGCTACGCACTCCACTCTTCTTGCGCAGGATTGCTTTGGCAATATGGGATATTTTATGATTCTAGACAAATTCTATGATTGTCTTTTCTAGATATGTGAAAAATGTCTCTGGTAATTTGATTGTAATTGTATTAAGTATATAGATTAATTTAGGTAGAATTGTCATTTTGATTATATTTCTTCCAATTTGGGAACATGGGATGTTCTTCCACTTTTTTTGTATCATTTTCAATTTCTGTTTTTAAGTTTTCATAATTTTCTTTGTAGACGTCTTTGACTTTGGTTAGATTTATTCCTAGGTATCTTATTATTTTTGTAATTATGGTAAATTGGATTACTTTTTTCAGTTCTATCTCAGTCTGCTTGTTTATATATAGAAATGCTATATATTTTTGTATGTTGATTTTGTACCCTGTCACTTTATTAATTTATCACTTCCAGGAGGTTTTGTTTTGTTTTGTTTTTAGATACCTGTGAGCTTGGGGTCTTCTATGTATATAATCATGTCATCTGCAAATAGAGATAATTTCACTTCTT
>NW_006206460.1:1376884-1379762 GCF_000334495.1 Tupaia belangeri chinensis | reverse complement strand
TTTCCCTATTTCAATACCATTTATTTTATTCTCCTTTCTGATTGCATTGGCTAGGACTTCCAGCACTACATTGAAAAAGAGTGGAAAATGTGGGCAGCCTTGTCTTGTTTGATTTTTAGTGAAAAAACTTTGAGCTTTTCCCCATTTAGTATAATGTTAGCTATGGGTTTTTCATATATGGCTTTTATTCTGTATTTTATAATTTTCTTTTTTGTAACTACGATTTTGACATCCACTATCTTTGCTTTTATTCAAGAATATATTATCTTGGGTCAGTCAGTGACATGGTGGTTAAGGCATTGAACTCTCACATGGCTGACTGTGTTTCAAGTCCTGGACATGTTGGTTTGAAAATCACACCGGGCACTTGTGCATGCATGCCCAAAATCCCAAGAGGAGATGGAGGAGAAGGGATTGTGTCATGGCCATTCACCCTGGGGGATGATTTCTCTTACCCTCTCTTTTTCTTTCTCCTGTGAGTGCAGGAGCCCTATGGTAGAAAACAACACAACAAAACAAAACTAACTAAACTAAACAAAAGAATATATTATCTCACAACTTGTATGGGGTATGTATTAGTTTCAAATTTGGCTAGATGCATGGTTTAACTGTTCGTTTAGAGCCAGATGAAATAATATTGATGTATTTTCTTGCCTGAGGTAAATTTCACTCTCAGCTACCCAGTTTCTCCAAGCCAATTGCAGACCAGCAAGAAGCAGAGCCTAGTCCTGCCTTCCCAGTGCTGCCCACAGCTCTGGTTGCATGGAGGGCAGACAGGCCTCGCAGCTTAGAAAGGTGGGAAACTCTCAGTGTTTGTTAAGTGGGGACAGACCAGTGTTGGTCTTTTATGGCCTAAATCATCAGCGGAAGCTGAAAAACTTGATAGGGTAAACATGGAGAGAGTAAAGGTAGATTAGGAGCCGCACTGAGGTGAGGGGTTTGGGAGCAATTGGTCATCAGACACAAAAGTGGTGTAAACTAGTGGGACAGGTTATGGATTGCTGTGCCAAAGCAGAGTAAGAAAGTCAAAATTCGTGCTTCCAGAAAACAAGAATATGAATCTCGAATGTGCACAACATAGTATAACATTAAACACTGGGGGACTGGCAGGTGGGGTGGTGGTTAAGGTGCTGGACTCCCACATGGCTGACTCCCACTTTCCCTTTCTCTACCGTCTCTCTCTGGTCAAGTTAAAAATAAATAAATAATAATAACAAATAAAATTAAATAAAGTCATATTTTAAAGTTGAAAATGATGAATATGTTTATATTCTTGATTTGATTATTGCCCACTGCACACATATCTTAAAAAAACACTGTAATTCACAAAGATATACAATAATTATCAGTAAATCAGAAATTATTAATTAAATGAATAAAAAAAAGGAAAGAAAGGCATAGGAGAAGGTGGAAGCCTCTTTAAGAGGCTTTAAAGCAAGACACAAACAGAAATGGCTTTGGAGGCTGGCAGGTGATGTGGTGAATAAGAGCGCTGGACTCCCACATGGCTGACTGCAGTTCAAGTCCTGGACCTGGCGGCTTCCTTTCTTACTTTCCCCTTCTCTCTCTCTCACACTCTGACCTCTCTGGTCAAATTAAAATAAATAAGTAAATGAATAAATAAATAAATAAAATAAAGTTAAATAAAATACTTCTTTTAAAAGAAAAAAGAAATGGCCTTAAATCAGCCCCTCACAAATGCTTTGCCACTTCTGCATTTCTTTTCCAAACCCCAAGCATGCACCGTTAGGTCCTGACTGAATCTAGAGCATTTCTCAGCTTCTCCTTTTTTTTACCACTGCCACTGCTCATTTAAGATTCCCTCTTAGCTGAGCCCTCTATAGCAGACAGCCTCTTAGCCTGTAATCATATCATCCAGGTTATTACCACCCATCGGTGGTCCAGCAGGGAAAGAAAAACAACAACAAAATTCTAGAACAGTAAGAGATGCACCAAGGCATCAATATTAACCAATTAAAAAATTATATTGAGGGACCAGGAGTTAGCATAATGGCTATGTCGCTGGATTCCCATGTAGTTGACTGTGGTTCGAGTCCCGGACCCGATAGCTTAAACTCACGCCAGGTGTGTGTGTGTGCATGCCCAAGATCCCGAGAGGAGAATGCAGAAGAAGGGATTGTGGTGTGGCCATCCCCCTGGGGGGTGATTTCTCACTTTCTGTCTCTCTGTCTCTCTCTGTCTTTCTGGCGAGTACACGTGCCCTATAGCAAAAACCTCTCAAAAAAAAAAAAAAGATTAAAAAATTACATTGAAACTTAAAACTAAATGGTGGAGAATACTTCAAACAATCAATAGACATTTTTCAAATGTCACTTAGTGACCATGTCATTATATTTTCAGAGACTGAAGAGCCAAGTCATTATACTTGCATGTAAAAATTGCGACTCTCAAGGAAGTTTGTTTGCCATTGGCTGATTTTTTTGGAAGTTAATTTCTAACTTGTTTCACTGAAAAATGAAAGATATTGCACCTTTGAAATACACTAAATGGATTGAGTTCATAATTAAAAGACTTATTTTTCCAAAAAAAAATTGTGTGTTCAGTTTTAAGTCTCTCATCTTTTCTGTAAAATAGGAAATTTTTTTAACACACCTCCTTTTAAAAATAATTATTTATTAATTATATTTGTTAGCACTATTTTTTAATTTGACCAGAGAGAGTGAGAGAAGGGGAAATTGAGAAAGCAAGCCTATAGATCTGGGATTTGAACTGTGATCCACCATGTGGGAATCTTGTGCCCTTAACCACCATGCCCCTTGCTGGCCTCAGGAAATACATTTTTAAACATACCAAATGTTTTTGGATTCTTCGAAGATTTTTTAAAAGTGTTTCAAAAGAACTGGGAGGTTATATATAT
>NW_006206460.1:1362194-1376452 GCF_000334495.1 Tupaia belangeri chinensis | reverse complement strand
TTTGTTGATAACACGTATGTTGATGTGCTTGATTGAGCCAATATACAGTGTATTTTGGATGGAAAATTCATTTTGTATGCTGTAATGATGTATAGTGAATTAATGTAAAAAAATAAATTTAAAGAATAAAAAAAAGAACTAGGAGGTTATGAGAAAATATTAAGAAAATGAGGTGGAAACATTAGACTGTAAGAGAGAAATAAGAAATACAACATATACATGCAATTTTCTCAGTTATTTTAGCTGTTGGCTCACAGCCTTCCTCTATACCTTCAGATTCAGTTCTTAGCATCTTTCACAGGCACAGGGCCCTCTTTCCAATAAGCTGACAGCTCACTTCCTCAGCCTGCGAATATCTATTGTATTTTTGAACATACTCTTTATATTTTACATTACTCCCCTCCCCCAACTTTTTGCTATAAAGCATGTGTGCTGACAGGAGAGAAAGAAAAAGAGAGAGAGAGAAAGTGAGAAATCATCCCTCAGGGAGGATGGCCACATGACAATCCTTTTTCCTCCATTGTCCTCTTGGGATTTTTGGCACGCATGCATACATGAACAGTGTGATTTTCTTTTTTTTTTTTCTTTTAAAGAATTATTTTATTTAACTTTATTTATTTATTTTTAATTTTGACCAGAGAAGGAGGGAGGGAGGAGAGAGAGAGAGAGAGAAAGTAAGAAAGCAAGTTGCCCAGTCCAGGACTTGAACTGTGGTCAACCATGTGGGAGTCCAGTATCCTTAACCTCCATGCCACCTGCTGGCCCCGAACAGTGTGATTTTCAAATCACCAGGTCCAGGACTCAAACCATGGAGTTGGCTATGTGGGATCCAGCTGCTATAACCCTCACATCATCTGCTGGCCCTGTACATTACTTTTTTTACCTACCTAGGAATCATGGCTTTATTTTATAAAATCTAATATACCAATAGCACATTGCTTCTTTCTGGCTTTGGAGACAATATTGCTTGACTGGTTTTGTAGAGTGTATTACCTGAATAAGGAGCTAGAGCTTTGAAACAAAACTACCCAATTTGTGAAGTCCTCTAAATACTGGTCCACCTATTAGAGCTTTACTTAATGGACCAGGTGTTACTTCATTCTATCGTGCTTCAGAAATGTAACATTATCTTCCTATTTAACTCTACCCCAATCAAAGACTTCTGAAAATAGTGCATACGGTAGATATTTGTATGCATTAACTTTGTTTTAAAAATTCTCCAGTGGCAACTTTGTGTAGCAGCTGTCAGATATGAAAAAGAGGAGGTATTGCGTTTGGAAGTATGGAGCAAACAGAATCACCTGTTGTTTGGTAGAAAGGCATTTTCAAATTAATTCATTACGGTCTATCATTTTCTCACAAAATTAAAAACAAATGAATTACATGAGGAGTCTCCAAGAAGTTCATGGGAAGTCCGTACTACGAAAACAAACAGTGGGTAGATCTCAAAGGTTTTTTGCACCAAAATTAAATAAACTTGTACTTTAATTCCATTTTCTCATAAGCTTTTTGAAGTCTCTTGTAAAACATACTAGGCATACATATCCACAATCCCAACAGCATAAAGATTGGAGGAGAAGGAGTGGTATGACCACACCCTACTAGCAGGTGCTTTCTTCCCTGCTCTCTCTCTCATTGGTCAGCGCATATGCCCATGTACATGTGCAAATACATATTTATTTTATTTTTCAGTATAAACAACTCTAGCCATGTGCTTTTAAGGACCCAAAGTCCTCTTGAATCCAACTATTCTAATAGTGACGTAATGTTCTCTGGGGGCATGCAGGTTACATTCATGCGGGATTGCCAGGCTATGCAAGAAGCCCAAGAATCACCGGGTTTGAAGTGACCTGAGGGGTTGGCAGGTGGCGTGGTAGTTGAGGTGTTAGACTCCCACATGGCTGACCGTGATTCGAGTCCCGGACCTGGTGGCTTACTTTCTCACTCTGTCTCTCTCTGGTCAAGTAGAAGAATACTAATAAGTAAAAGTAAAAATAGTTCTTAAAAAATGATGACAAATACGATTACATAAATAATGCTTAAAAATAAAGAACTTAATTTTGTTTTTGAAAAAAAGAAGTGACTGAAAGTTGTATTGTTTCTAGTACACATGTGGTGTCAGATCCTCTAACTTGTATAAAAATGTATTTCATAAAATATTTAATTTACATGAGTATTTATCAAATTGGGGTAGGGTGGCAGGGAATAGTCATACAGAGATTTTGTTTTGTAAGCTACCTCATTTATTTATATTGTTCAGAAATCAAAACAACGCATCAAGTACCTACTGAGGAGTGCCCATCTCATCCCTCTACCCCCAGGAAAGACCCTGACTGCTACATTTGCATTAGAATGAATAACTAGTGTTAGCTCACTATTCATTTAATAGTCACAACCTACAGGCAAGGAGAGGGGAGAAAGCTACTAGTGCTATGGAAATAATTTAGGCTCACAGTGCCCATAGAGAGTAACTGGTTATCTCTAAGAAACAAATGCAATTTTAAATTCAGTGAGAAAAAGGTTTATTAGATCATCTGGCTCACTTACTCATTAAAAAAGGCTGTGAGTGTTCCTACAGAAATGTGAATCCAAGATTTTTCCTGTAATCATGTTCTTACATTTTCACAGGAAATGTCTAAAATAGACTTTCCCCCTGTATATTACCTACTCTATTCACTCTCAGGATAATTTCCTCTCCTATGAATCAGGTATAAAGGAGCTTGCAGAATACTGAGTTGTGCTTTGGAATTGATCAACCAGGGGCTATTTGTCTCATTTTTCTCATGGCTTATAGCACAGTGGGGACAAAAATATGATGCCCGAATAGCTCATATTGGCAGGTGGTCAGTATAATAGATTTGCAGTTGTGTGTGGTTAAAATTTAATAACTATCCTCGGTAAAGAGAAGGATCAAGAACACATCCGTAAAACTTTTTCTTAAAAGTAGAATAATAAGCAGTGGGCAATATGAGGCATACGAGTATAAAATCCTACTTAGGGCATTGCCTTTTATAGTAATTAGATAGTTGAAAGGCCAAAACAAGAACACAGACAATTATGGTATGTTTCCCTAATTATTCATAATTTAACTTCAAAGATTCTGAGAATATTAGAGATGGGGGAAGAAATAGATAAGAAATTATAAGTAACCTGCACAATGAAAAAGTATATAGTTGATGTTCACTATCATTTGAAGCATGTATTAGACTTGAGGAGATTAATCTTTAGAACAGCTAACGGCTGAAACAATTTCTATGATATGGTTGAGTCAGACCCTTCCAAACACGATTGTTCTGACTCACTGGAGTTTATCTGCCACAAAAGGAAGGTGACTCTAAAACAACTGCTTGCCACCCTTTAAGAACACTTGGAGAAACATATACAGTTTAGCAAGATAAACTAACTTAATGTCAGAATTTGATTTGGTTTAAGACAGTAAATAATGAAATATACTAACTGCATCAAAGAAAATCCCATGTTTCAATTAATTTGCCATATTACATCTATTTGCAATAGTGCAATTTTTTCTTAGACTTTATAATATCTTGTAAGACCAGTAGGGAGTCTTATATAATCTCCAAGTGTCCTCCAGAAAGCAAAGTAATTCCCATTTGTGACAAAACACTAAACTTTTAGAAATAAGGAGTATGGTTTTTGATGAGAACAGGGGAAGCAAGGCATGAAGAAATGGGAAATGAACACTCATCGATGATCTAGCCTATCATATTTTAT
Source organism: Tupaia belangeri chinensis (assembly GCF_000334495.1). Classification (NCBI taxonomy): domain Eukaryota; kingdom Metazoa; phylum Chordata; class Mammalia; order Scandentia; family Tupaiidae; genus Tupaia; species Tupaia belangeri. Next base: position 1,372,720 of record NW_006206460.1, on the reverse strand, counting down.
CTCTAAATAAAGAACCAATCATTTGGACTGGGCCCCATGTAAATGAATAATGAATTGATGTACCTCGAGCTCATGTATCTAGATACACAAAAGTAAACTATATGCTACTTTATGAGAATGTAGTGCCAAGACAGATACTCAAAATATAGAAGTATTTCTACAATATTGCCATCTTTACAGAGACACAACCTGTATTATATCTCAGCTAACCCTCTTGTCATACAGGTGAGGAGAATGAATCTTAGCAAATTATTATTACAGAATTAAGGCCGGCAGGTAGCGTGGTGGTCATGGGTGTTGGATTCTCACATGGCTGACTGCGGTTTGAGTCCCAGACCTGGCAGCTTGCTTTCTCACTTTCTCTCTCTGTGTCCCTCTCTGGTCAAATTAAAATAAATAAATAAATAGGGAACCAGCAGTTAGCATAATGGCTATGTCGCTGGACTCCCATGTAGTCGACAATGGTTCGCATCCCGGACCTGGTGGGTTAAAACTCACGCCGGGCGCGTGTGCGTGCGTGCCCAAGATCCTGAGATGGCATGGCCATCCCCCCTGGGGGGTGATTTCTCGCTTTCTGTCTCTATGTCTCTCTCTGACTGGCAAGTGCACAACGCCCTATAGCGAAAATCTCTCCTAAATAAATAAATAAATAAATAAATAAATAAAGTTAAATAATGTAATTCTTTTAAAAAAAAGAAAAAGAAAATGATTATTACAGAACTAGTGAACTTCACCAGTATATCTGGTTTTGACCTTGACACAGTTAGTTCTTGGGTTTTGCACAAGAGCACTCTGTAGGATTTTTCACTTTAGTTTGACTATTTTTCTCAGAGGATCTTGGAGCTGATTTGTATTTCTTTTTTTTTTTTTTTTTTTTTTTTGAGAGGATTTTGCCATAGGGTGCGTGCGCTCGCCAGACAGACAGAGAGAGAGACAGAGAGACAGACAGCAAGAAATCACCCTCCAGGGGGGATGGCCACGCCGCAATCCCTTCTCCTCCGTTCTCCTCTCAGGATCCTGGGCATGCACGCACAGGTGCCCAGTGTGAGTTTTAAGTCACCAGGTCTGGGACGCGAACCACGGTCGACTACATGGGAGTCCAGTGACATAGCCTTTACACTAACTGCTGGTCCCCTGATTTGTATTTCTTGATTGGACTCCTGTGTTTATCCTTCCTCAGTTGGCTCTGAATTAGCTGAACATCCCCCATGAAGTACAACTCTTGTGGAAACATTTTTACTACCTAGATACTTTTAGTTTTCTGTGTATGTATGTGTGTGTGTGTTCTGGGATCCACTTAGAATTCATTTCAGTTTTAATTTATATAATCTTTGTTGCTGGAAATATCCAAGTTCTATAAACATATTAAAAAGGTTATTCATAGCAAAATTACGAGTGACCATGGTCCATGAGCACATCTCCGGTAGCCCTGAAAAAGTGTTCCAGGAGGCTTACGTGCAAGTGCTCTTTTATTTAGTTCTGAGAGCAGGGGATACAAGCACAACTGTAAGTTAAACATGGTGTTTCCATCTTGTCCTGGGCTGACAAGGTAGAATATCTAGAAGTGAGAGCTTATGGGTGGGTTTAGAAATTCTTAGGTTAGTAACTGTTCTAAAGCACAAGTCTTTGTCTCAAAAAAAGACTGAGAATCAGCAGAAAAGAATGCCCGAGTGTAACTTTAACAGAGAGGAGAAGGCTTTAGCAACACTAACTGCTTATTAACTGGCATACCTCTGCCCAAGCCTCTAGAAAAATCTAGGACAAAGGAAACTGATCTGCTTCAGTTCTCCTCTCACAACATTTCCAGGCACTCGGAGGGAGAATTATTTATTTATTCCAGATTTATTTACCCTGAAGACTTGTGGAATTCCAGTGGTGATAATTCAAATGCATTTATAGTAGAAAAAGCGTTCTAATACAATCTTTTATCATCAAGTTTCATTTGTAATAATAAAAGGAATGGGGCTGGCCCCATGGCCTAGTGCTTAAGGGAAATGGGTCCCTCATGGCCAACTGTGCAGTTTGATTGCCAGCCCTGCTGGCTTGAAAAGCACACTAGGTGCATGTGATGTGTGCATGCCCCCAGATCCCAAAAGGATGGAGAAATGGTGGAGAAGAGATTGCAGTGTGACCATGCTCCATGGGAGGTGGTTTTCTCCCTCTCTGTCTCTTTCTGGTGAGTGTACATGCCCTCCGGTAGGGGAAAAAAAAAAAGACTGATTTTTAATATTATCTGATAAAAATTTTATGGCCACTTTCTATATATCTGAATTATTATTGAAAATGTGAAAAAATTATTGAGGCACTTTTAGAGCCTCAGATACAACTAAGCTTTGAGAATATATAAGTTATGGAATTAAAGATTTACACTTATCTTGTACATGTGAACAAATTGGGATGCATTGAGTGTTGGAGGAGCTACGAGACTATCTTGGCAGAACGTTAAAGCCACAATTCTTATTATACAAACAGAAGAGCAAGAAAGTTGCTTTGACAGCAAAATTAGCAAATACATATATAAAACTTCTATTTAGCAGTTACTGACTATGGAACTGCACATCTTGACAAAGCTGTCAGCTAGGCAAATTTCTCCCTGGTTACTCCTGCACTGTGTGTAAATAGTAGGTTGCTCACCCACCTCTCACATCGCAATAGACAACCAATCTCACGGGTCACTTCCATCTGCATCAGAATAGTAGATCCAGGGAGTTTACACGGTGTGCTTGTGAGATTTGTTTTGAGTGTTTATAGAGAGCTGTAGAACTGTCCATCAGAATCATAGGGAAGGGAATGAATCTATAATACATATAGATAGATACATAGGGGTGCAATTTAGAGAGAGATTTTTGCTATAGGGAATGTGCACTCACCAGAGACAGAGAGAGAGACAGAAAGACAGAGAGATAGAAAGCGAGAAATCACTCCCCAGGGGGATGGCCATGCCAAAATCCCTTCTCCTCCATTCTCCTCTCAGGATTTTGGGCATGCATGCATATGCACCTGGCATTAATTCCAAGCCTCCGAATGCGGGACTCGAACTGCGGTCAACTATGTGGGAGTCCAGCAACATAACCATTATCATCTTCTGGTCTCATCTATAAACATATTTTAATTAAGCATCACAAGGTTTCCATTTCTGAACTACTGGATAGAAGAAAAAAATGATGATATGTTTCTAAAGTGAAAATTTATTTTTATTACAAAAAGAGAATGAAAGTACCTATTAAAATGAATATAAATGTTGAATGTTGTTAGATATTGAATAATTATATAGTATCTCCTTATACTATGAAGAAGGAGAGAGTGTATCTGTGTTTAAATGTGAAGTCACAGGCCAGCAGGTGGCATAATGGTTTAGGTGTTGGACTGCCACATGACTGGTTCAAGTCCCAGATCCAGAGGCTTGAGGATCACACCTGGCATGCCCAAAATCTCTAGAGGAGAATGAAGAAGAAGAGATTGCGAAGTGGCCAGCCCCCTTGGAGGGGTAATTTCTCATATGCTCTCTCTCTCTCTCTGTCTTTTCTGTGTCTCTGGTGAGCACATACACCCTATAGCAAAAATATCTCTAAAACTAAAAATGTGAATTCATGATGTCATGGAGCTGTGGTGCCCTCATCTAGTGACAATCATTCCAAAATGTCTTGGTATCATATTTTCTTAAATTTTTTTTTTTAAATTTTAATTAGGAGGCACAAAGATTCTGAAACACAGTGTAAAAGATCAGAAGAGGTTTCATAGGGAAATCTATAGGTATTTATTTTATTATGAAAGCACAAGGTTCTTTGCAAAGTAATAATAACTGAGCTTCAACATTAATTGCACACTAATTAAGTAAATGACTTATAACTAGAGAAACAATTTCAGTCTAATAATAAAGCATCTGAAGTGCACTTGTTTACCTTCTCGCAATGATCAGTTCCTACCCAGTAAACATGCTATAAAACGTTACTGAATGTGTGCTAGGGTGCATGTGCTCGCCAGAGAGACGGAGGAGGAGAGGAGAAAGCGCCCCCTCCATGGGGAATGGTCATGCCACCATTCTTCTCAGTTTCTCTCTCCTTCAGGATTCCGGCATGCATGTGCATGCGCCCAATGTGTTTCTGAAGCTGCCAGGTCTGGGTCTCCAGTTGAACAGTTGCCAATGTAGAATCGGACTGCCTTAACCATTAGGCCATAGAGCTGGCCTGCGTAGATTAGTTTTAAAAAATTATTCAGTAATTACTCAGTAATTATACTCTTTATTCACTTAAAAACGATTTGCAAATGAATATGTCTATTCTGAATCATAACAGACCATTTTAATTCAGATAAGTAAAAATCTTATTATGTTTATGACATGAGGCTAACATCTGCAGGTGATGGACACTGTCAATCTTCAGAATCAATGTAGAAAGACCGGCAGGGTGGCGTCTCCTGTGCAGCACGTGTTGAGGAGCAGGAGGGAAACCATATGAAGTCACAGGAGCCTAAAAGCCCTCGAGAGAAATGTCATGACTGATGCTGTCAAGGTGTTGATCCTTTCACTAAGAGTTCTGAGCATAGGGACCAGCAGACGGCACAATGGTTATATTGCTGGACTCTCATGCAGTTGATTGAAGTTCGAATCCCAGACCTGATGGCTTAAAACTCACCCCAGGCTTGTGTAAGTGTATGTGTGCGTGCATGCCCAGAATCTTGAGAGGAGAATAGAGAAGGGATTGCAGCATGGCCATTCCCCCTGGGGGAAGATTTCTCATTTTCTATCTCTCTGTCTCTGTCTCTCCAGCAAGTACACATGCCCTATAGCAAGATCTCCAAGAAACAAAACAAAACAAAAAAACAAAAAACAAAACAACAACAACAAAAAAACCCCAGAGCCCTGAGCATCAGACTCACCTGCTTCAACCCATTTTGTTACCATTCAGTTAGGACTTCATTAATGTCTGAGGAGGACAAATAAAGTGGAAAGATGAAATAACCCAACAAAAATGGGACAAAATGAATTTATGTCATTATCAGAACTTTTTTTTACTTTGACTGATTATCTACATTATTTTAACTTCCTAAAGACTTAGTGAATTTTTTTTTTCAAGGATTTAAGGGAAACCAAAGTAGAGAAATGGAAATCTATTTCCCTCACCTCAAATAATAACAAATTGAGGACCAGCAGGTGATGTATTGGTTAAGGTGCTGGATTCCAGATGTCTGACTCTGTGGTTTGAGTTTTGGACCTGGTGACTTGAAAGACATGCTGGGTACATGTGCATATGTGCCCAAATCCTAAGGGGATAGCAGGAAAAAGGGATTGCAGCATGGCCATTTCCTGGGAAGTGATTTCTCACGTTCCCTTGCTCTCTGTCTCTCTGGGAAGCCACATGCTCTATGGCAAAAATCTAAAAAGAAAGAAAGAAATGAAAAGCAATTTTTGGCATTAAGAAAAGTGATAAAAGTAAACTTTTGTCATTAAATATGTTTAAGTGCCTGATGAAATTTGTTGCATAGAAAATTGTACCAAATCAGTTGTGTTCCTGTTATAAATTATATAGGTGGAATTACATACAGTGTAGCTAGATCTTCTGCCATACTTGTATGCCTCTCATGTACATATTTCTGTATGTCCATCATATGCTCATCAATGCACAGAAGTGTCTGGAGGTCTATAAATTTCTTTTTTTTTTTTGGAGAGGCTTTTGCTATAGGGCACGTGCGTTCACCAGACAGACAGAGAGAGACAGAGAGACAGAAAACAAGAAATTATCCCCCAGGGGGGATGGCCATGCTGCAATCCCTTCTCCTCCATGCTCCTCTTGGGATGTCAGGCACGCATGCACATGCGCCCGGCATGTTTTAAGCCACCGGGTCCAGGACTCGAACCGCAGTCGACTACGTGGGAGTCCAGCAACATAGCCATTACACTAACTGCTGGTCCCTGGAAATCTATAAATGAATGGCAATGATCATATTCATATGGAGCTGGGATTTGATAGAGAGCAAGAGTCAAAACAGGGCATTAGGGGGATTTTTGCTTTATATATAATGCTTCAATATGTAAATATCAACATATATGCATTAATTACACATTTAGAATCTTTGTTTTTTAAGAACTCATACCCACCACTCCCACCACCAAACAAAATATGAGGCTCAGAGTATTATAACTAGGGGTATCATTTGGCCTATGGTCCATTGCTGTGACTTTGGTGAAATTTCCCTCCTTTTGGTTTATGTATTTGTGAACTATAGTAGACTAATTCCATTATTAAATTGTGAGTCAAAATTGAAATGCTCTTTTTTATTTATCTTTTTTTTTTTCTTTTCAAGCTGTTTGAAATAGCGTTTTAGTTATAGTATGATTATGCTTTTTTAAAAAAGTCACCAGAGGGCATGAGAGTACATGAGAGTGGAGGGCATTATGCTCACCAAAGACAGAGGGACAGAGAGGAAGAAAACACCCTCAATAGGGCATGGCCATGTCACAATCCCTTCTGTTCCATTTCTTCATTTTGGGATTATGGGCATGCACGCTCAAATGCCTGACATGTTTTTCCAGTCACTGGGACCAAGGTGTGAACTGTGGTTGGCCATCGGTGATCCAGCTTTGCTTAATCACTAGGCTACGGGGCTGGCCCAGTGATTATTCCTTACCATGAAAAATTAATCAATTACAACAAATAAAAGATGATAGAAACAAAGAGGTAAGAGGTATTGTTCCTGTAACGGCTTTGATACCTGGTCAAGTCACTCAGATTCCAGTTTCAGAAAAACTGTAGATTAAATAAGTAAATAATTAATGGAAGGAATGTGAAAAGTAAAAAGTATAACCTCAGTGGAGAAGTTGAGGATGGCACGACAGGTCTGACTTCGCATCTGTCTCCTTCATTGAAGACTGAATGTTTGTAAAGAATGCTAAGGGGGAGATCGCTCAGAAATGGTGGGAATAGAACACAAAAAAGAAAGTAAAGAAAAATAAAAAAAAAATTAGGAGTCCATAGGGACTTCAAGGGTCCTACCGGTCAATTCTAGTTAACAAATAAGAGAACAATAAAGTAGCGCAGACATTAAAACACACAGCCAGAATCTTCAAAAAAAGACAGCTGATAACGGAGAAATATAATGGAGTGTCAACTAGCAGTGTTTTGATTCAGTTGTTACAAATTGGAATCCAGAAATGTACTTTTAACAAGCTCCCTGGTGATACTTGAGGTTGCTGGTCTGAGGTTGCTACACCCTGGCTGGGTGTAGCACTTAGCCTGAGTTCTGGGGTCAGGCAGCCTGTGGTCAGATCTCATACTGCCAACTAACTGTGTGCTATGGATTGAATAGTGTATCTCTCAAAATTCAGACATTGAATTCCTAAACATTGAGGCCCCAGGCTTTATTTGGAGATATGGTCTTTACAGATGAATTAAACTAAGATCAGGGGCTGGCAGGTGGTGTGGTGGTTAAAGGCACTGGATTCCCACGTGGCTAACTGTGGTTTGAGTCCTGGACCTGGAAGCTTGCTTTCTCACTTTCCCTTTCTCTCTGTCTAGGTCTGGTCAAAATAAATAAATAAATAACAATAACAAATGAAATTAAGTAAATGATTTTTTAAAAAGATTAGGTGAGTTTGTGAATGCAAAGTGACAGAATAGTATAAACATATAAATATTCAGTACATGTTAATTATCATTATTAACATCATCATCATAAAAAAAAAAAGAGCTGATATGTAATCTCTACCACAATCTTACTACACAGTATCACCCTTCATTTTTACTTTCCCAAAAATCTTTTGTTTCCTTAACTTTGAGAGTCTGGCAACCATGTTTCAACTCTTCTTTGGCTGCAAGGACTCTCAGAATTAAAACTATTGCTGAGACCAAGCAATTGAACAAGATGTTCATACACTTTCATTCATGTAGGAACAATCATCATGTACTTCTTCTTTTTTTTTTTTTTTTTGAGAGGTTTTTGCTATAGGGTGGGTGCGCTTGCCAGACGGACAGAGAGAGACATAGAGACAGAAAGCAAGAAATCACCCCCTGGGGGGATGGTCACGCCACAATCCCTTCTCCTCCATTCTCTTCTAGGGATCTTGGGCACACACGCACATGCGCCCAGCGTTTTAAGCCACTGGGTCCGGGACGCGAACCGCAGTCGACTATGTGGGAGTCCAGCGACATAGCCATTACGCTAACTGCTGGTTCCCTTCATGTACTTTTTATTTTATTTAATTTTTACTTTATGTTATTTTGACTATTTTAATCAACTGTTCTAATGTTTATACTTAATTTTCCATTTAAATAAGGTGGATTAAAAATAAAATCTTCGGGACCAGCAAATGGTGTAATGGCTACATCGCTGGACTCCCATGTAGTCTACCATGGTTCAAGTCCCAGACCCAGCAGCTTAAACTCACGCTGGGCGTGTGCGTGCATGCCCAAACTCCTGAGAGGAGAATGGAGGAGAAGGGATTGCTGCGTGGCCATCCCCCCTGAGGGATGGTTTCTTACTTTCTGTCTCGCTCTGTCTCTGGTGAGCACACAAGTCCTATAGCAAAAACCTCTCTAGAAAAAAAAAAAAAGAAAAGAAAGTAATGAAAGCAGCCATTTGTTCAAGAACCAAGAGAATCAAAACTGTCTCAGCCTGAACACTGAGAACCAAGACCACACCTTAACATCAGCATTAACCACTTTGCTATTCTATTGTTCCATGAACATTATTTTGCTTTTCCAGCATTATCCTATCTCCAAATGCTTTGATTTTTCATTATGAGAACTTCCGAAATATTCCATAAGCTGGAAGGCATCAAGTTTGCCCCCTAAGATTTTTTGAATCCCTCCTTAATCAAATCCTCTCCTTCAAAGATCCATCTTAAACCAAACTTCCGACTATCAGTAGATTTTGAGCTCTTCTCTCTTCTGAGAAGGTACCGAAGAACTGCAAAAGGCCTCTTTCCCCTTATCATGGTATAGTAGTACCCCATTGCTGCTCTAACAAATACAGTGTTTTAAACTATCCAGATTTGTCACCTTGCATTTCCGTGGGTTGGAAATTTAACGTGGGTCTCAGTATTCTAAAATCGGGACCTCAGTAAGTTGAGTTTCTTCCTGCGGGCTCTGGGAGCCATTTCCTTGCCTCTTCCAGTACTGACAGGTCTCCAGCACCCTTGAGCTCCTGGCTCCTTCCTCCATTTTCAAACCTGCAATGTCATGCTGTGAGCTTCTTATGCTATCTTCTGGTTCTCTATTTTCCATCTCCCTCTTCCATTTTTAAGAATTTGTGATTAGGTTCACCTGAATAATCTAAAATTATCTTTATTTCAAGGTAAATTGATTAACAACCTTAATTCCCTTAAAAAATTACTTATTTATTTTTATTATTATTTTACCTTGTTACAGAACACCCATGTTCATGACACAGAGAGAGGGAGAGTGAGAAAGCCCACCTCCAGGTCCAAGACTTGAACTGAGGTTTGGGTATATGGGAGTCCAGCTCCTAAACCACCATGCCACCTGTTGGCTCCAACAACCTTAATTTAATCTGTAATCTTAATTTCCCTTTTCCATGTATGGTAACATATTCAAGGATTCTAGAGGTTAGTATGCAGACATCTTTTTTTTTTTTTTTTTGAGAGGTTTTTGCTATAGGGCACATGCACTCACCAGACAGACAGAGAGAGACAGAGAGACAGAAAGCGAGAAATGATCTCCCAGGGAGAATGGCCATGCTGCAATCCCTTCTCTTCCATTCTCCTCCCGGGATCTTGGGCACCTACGCACATGCACCCGGCATGAGTTTTAAGCCACCGAGTCTAGGACTCGAACTGCGGTCGACTACATGGGAGTCCAGAGACATAGCCATTATGCTAACTGCAGTTCCCAGTATGTGGACGTCTTTATGGTAGTCATTATTTGACTGCCATATATGTAAGCAACATATTCAGCTTTGTCCTATCAACGATAATGTTGGTGATATTAGTGGGGGAAGCAAACTTCATTAAGCAATTAGCACCAATTTGACCTACCTGTACCAAGTTGTCATTCATGTTATTCTAAATATGGTGAAGACTAAACCTGATATCCCTAGTTGTAAATTAAGACGTCTTAAATGCAGAGGTAGTTGTGTTCCTAAAATGTCCTAAAGTAGACGTTAATATGCAAATTTTTAAAAATTTCATTCATTCATTTTTTTTTAATTGCCAGAAAGTGTCTATACTTTCTAGAGAGAGAGAGAGAAATAGGAATTCCCACAGGGTATGGTCATGCTAAAATCTCTTTTCCTCCCTTCTCCCTTCCTGGTAGGATTTTGGGCACATGTGTCTGCCATGCTTTTCTAGCTGTTGTGGCCAGGACCACAGTCAGCCATGTGGGATCTGATTCCCTTATCCACTGCTATGGGGCTGATCCACATTCTTTCATGCCGGGGTCCGGCCTCGGCAGTGGAGGGTGGCTCGTACACAGGAAGGCGACACGGGTGATCAGGAACAAAAAATTAGACTGAGACCTCATTGCTCCTTAGCATGTTCTCAGCTGGCCACAGCCAGAGCCAGCTCCAGGCTG
>NW_006206460.1:1335547-1361661 GCF_000334495.1 Tupaia belangeri chinensis | reverse complement strand
ATGAATGTGCTGACTTTGCCTAGCATGAGCTAACTTTGGCCTGTAGCTTTAAAAAGGGGTATGTACGTAAAACTAGCCTTAAACTAACTTAGTTTTCATATGCTACTGATGCTACTTTGGTTTATACTAACTTAATCTATATGTTAATTTTGGCTTAAAAACAGACAGGTGGGGAAATCTTAAACTTCCTGGTCCTCATGTCAGTCTTAGGGAACCACATTCCCACAAGATCACTAATTGGCTTTATTGCAATGGTTGGGGGTGATGTTTTACCCTTAGAGGGTACCGTAATAAAAGTAAAACTCACGGCAGAGAAATTGAATACCGGCCAGTTCAAGGACACAAGGGAGGGCTCATAAACTGGGCCCTGCTTCAGTTTCTTCCCAGTCCAGGCCCTGCCTTAGAATGGGAGGCAGCACCCTTACCAGCTTGTGTTGCCTGCATGGCCCCGTCACTTTCAGTTTTTGAAATTATGTAACTCAGAAGTGGAACTGAAATTCTAGATGAGAATGAGACCCAAATGGAGGTTCAACTCAGCACTTCCACGCATTCAAGAAAAAATGTATATGTACCATATACATAAAATATTAGGTCTTGCTGCTGCGGAACAGGCAGTAGCGTGTCTCCTTGTGGTGCAGGAAACCACATGGCCGACTATAGGTTTGGATGCCATGTTGACCTGAACCATACTGGGCATGCATGCCCAAAAGGTTGACTAGCTGGGTGGCTGGCCGAAGGGGATTGTGGCATGGCGAGACCCTGTCAGGGCTGCCTTTCTCTTTCTCTCTCCCTCTGTGTCTCTTGTTCTCAAGAAAGAAGTAGATAAAACATTTTTAAAAAAATTAGGATGTGACTTTATTTCATAAATACTTGTAAAGGGATAAAAAATGTTTTATATTTCACATTCCCCACCAAAAGAAAATTCCATATAATGTTGACTAATTATCGTGGATTCAATATTTGTATGTTCACCCACTCACTTCCTTCTATTTGTAACTATTAATTGACACAGCACCATTGCTGTCATTGGATACTTGACGAAAATATTGATTCTGCCAACACGTATGTGCTCAGCTGAGGTAGAACAAAACCATAGTCTTACTGTAAGAGTAAGCTCTCTTACTAGAGACGAGTGTCCTTTTCAGCCTTTTTAGTGCCATGTTTGTCACATTTTTGTGCTTTTTCGTGGTGATTTCAATGTTTGAAATGGCTACAAGCACGCTGCTCAAGTGCGTCCGACCATCCTAGGCGCAAGAAAGCTGTGATGTACATCACAGAGAAAACGTGTGTGTGAGAGCAACTTTGTTCAGGCATGATTCATAGTGCTGTTGGCTCTAAGTCCAATGTTAATGAGTCAACATTATATGTTAAATAAGGTGTTTTTAAATGGAAACATATGTAAAACAAGTTTTTGTGTTGATTGGTAAAAATGTTGTAACCAAAGGCTCACAGGAAACTCACCTCATATTTCTCCTAGGAAATATAGATAGATAGAGAATATTACTGCAAGTAATGAGAACTGACTTTAAATATTACCTTCCAATATCTGCCTTCAGTCTTCAAGTCAGATTCTAAGATAATGAACCAGGGGTGGGATCTGTGCCATTTGGTGCTCTGAAGAGTGGCATCACCGCTGAAAATGACTCAGTTCTCAGGGTAGGATTTCATAGCCTCCTCCTCCAAGCTTTTAGAATTGCCAAATTATGGGCACAAAGGCCAAATATAATGCCCATTTAGGCCACAGACTAAGAATGATTTTTTACATTTATAAAGAGCTGTAGATAAGCAAAGAATATGCCACTGAGATTCAGTGTGACACACAAAGCCTGAAATATTAACTGTCTAGGACTTTATAGAAAATTTGCCAACCTGCTATACAAACTCAAGTCGAACACCTGTCTAGTGTTGGGGAAGTAGTTGAAAATAAAATCTGTCCATTCAGAAAGTTCTCCACAGAAGTAAAAGAGAAAGAAAACAGGTTTATTATTGAATAAGCATTAAAACAGACTGCAATAAGCATCATAGGAAATCTACTAAAGAGATTTAGAAAGAGAGAGAGAGAGCTCATTCTTTTCTAGAGCCAGGTCAATATTATCCTTAACACACATGTTTTCAAGAGCAAAGAGTTGACAGCATCATTTGTTACACATAATTCATCCCAAATTCACTGGGAAATTGGAATGGCTGTTAGTATTTGCTAATTGCCTTTATCCAAAGGGAAAATAAATACTGTCTCTTATCTTCAGGACAGGAGGTCATTTTGGGGGTGTGGATCCCCCCCCTCCCCCCCGTATCCTCAGGAAGTGAGGCTCCTACCCTCCTTGGAAACAGGAGCTAGAAGCATCTTGGTGATTACATTTCAGAGGTGACTCCCAGACCCCTAGAAATACATTCCCAGGTTGTAAAGCTAGCAAGAAGCTTAGCGATTCTTTAAAAAATGATTTGCACACATCTTGAAAGAGCAAGGATTTACCAGTTTTCTAAAAGATATGCCCTCAAGAATGGGTGTGGGTCTCTTTCTCTTTTTCTATCAGGATTTTTTTCTTTTGTTTGATTTGTATTTACTCTTAAGCTAGTCAAATAGGTATCTAGCCACCAGGAACTCAAACTTGAGGTGTCCCCCTCATGACTTCTCCCCTTCCCTTTCTTTTTAATTTTAGACAGTTTTTCTATTTTATAAAAACATGATTTAAAATATTCACATCTATTTCCAAATGTCAGAGTTCCGGGTTGGACTTGAAAGTACTTTTTTTTTTTTTTCTTGGAGAGGTTTCTGCTATAGGGCGTGTGCGCTCGCCAGACAGACAGAGAGAGACAGAGAGACAGAAAGTGAGAAATCACCCCCCAGGTCTTGGGCACGCACGCACATGTGCCCAGCATGAGTTTAAGCCACCGGGTCCGGGACTCGAACTGCGGTCGACTACGTGGGAGTCCAGTGACATAGCCATTACACTAACTGCCGGTCCCTAACTTGAAAGTACTTTTAAACAAATCCTTGGTTGGCAACCCCCAGGTTATTCTTGGTGACCTCCACTGCCTCAGAAATGCTCCCATTTGTCCCCAGACTCTCAGGTCTGGTTTCCTACTTGCCATCAGTCCTGCAGCCACTGACTTCTAACTGGGACCAAAGAAAGCAGGATCTCACCTTCTATTGTTACTCAAAACAGCCACCTGGGGATTTCAGCTCCATTTACAAGTCAACAGGAGGGGAGAATTTCCTGACAGAACCCCTGGAGTGTGTGTAGGGTGGGCCATTTCCATTTAAGAGAATGGGTTTTCCTCCACAGATTAATAGTACAACTTGAACACCATATCACAAGCAAAATATCTGAGGCTTAGTGGCTTCCTTAAAGGGGACAGGTAACAAACATGGCCTGCAGCCCACAGATCCCAGGAGACCCAGTGTGCCAGGCTGCCCTGGGAACTCCACTAACCCACATCAAAACAAGAATATTTTTCTCTTGCCTGTGAAAGTATGTTACCAAACTCAAATCAGGTTCACTCGCCCAAGCGCTATAAAACCAAGCCATGGGCACATGGTGGGATGAAGGAAAGTACAGCTTTATTGCAAAGCGCAAAGCAAGGAGAGCGGGCAGCTCATGCTGAAAAGACCCAGTCTCCCTGAGATGTTCCCCACAAGTGTTTTTAAGGGCAAAATTAGGGGTAGAGGTCCCAGGTGCATGATTGGTTCAGTGATTGGTTTAAGAGGGTGTGATCATCTCTTCCACGTTATTGATCTGATCGGTGAGGCCTTAGATAATCTATGTTCTGTTCTGGGAGGGGACGATCATCAGGTCTTTGGTGCATTTCAGCCAGGAAGTGATGTGGTCAATGACCATTGTCCTACAAAACATCTTAAGGTATGTGTTGCACAAAACTTCTCATCTTAATTCCTACAGTTAAGAAACTGATTTCTTTGACAAAGAGGGAAGTTACAAACTTCTTTTTAGTACATTAAAGTGACAGTTTTTAGATAAAGGTCACCTATTACTACAGGAAGTTGTGGTTTACTGTAAGCTAGGGTATACATTCAAATAATTATCTCAGGGAGGGAGTGGGTGTAGTCAGGGTCCAGAGACTTGAATGTAACATCTACATTTAAATGGACCTCTCTCTCTAAAATTTTTTTTTTTTTTTTTTGAGAGGTTTTCGCTATAGGGCACGTGCACTCGCCAGACAGACAGAGACATAGAAAGCGAGAAATCACCCCCTAGGGGGGATGGTCACGCCGCAATCCCTTCTCCTCCATTCTCCTCTCGGGATCTTGGGCACGCATGCACACGCGCCCGGCGTGAGTTTTAAGCCACCAGGTCCAGGACGCAAACCGCGGTCGACTACGTTGGAGTCCAGGGACATAGCCATTATGCTAACGGCTGGTTCCCTCTTTCTTTTATCTTGTACTTAAACCGAGCTGTGACCCTCTGAAAGGAGTGAACCTGCAGTTTCTTTTTTATTATTATTTTTTAGAAGAAAGTGTAAATTTCCAAAATGAAAACTGATTAGAACTAAAAGTATCTATCCAGATTGACTGACAAGAGAAGTCCATTTAAGGGAACCAGCAGTTAGCATAATGGCTATGTCGCTGGACTCCCATGTAGTTGACCAAGGTTCACGTCCTGGACCTGGTGGCTTAAAACTCACGCCGGGCACGTGTGCGTATGTGCCCAAGATCCCGAGAGGAGAATGGAGGAGAAGGGATTGCGGTGTGACCATCCCCTCTGAGGGGGGTGGTGATTTCTCGCTTTCTGTCTCTATGTCTCTCTCTGTCTGTCTGGTGAGAGCATGGGCCCTATAGTGAAAACCTCTCAAAAAAAAAAAGAGTAAGATAAAAGAAAGAAATTTCCCCCACACTGTGGACTGTGATTTGGGTCGAAGGGGCCTGATAACTGTCAAATACAAACTGTGCCAGGCTATTGAAATACAAGAATCTGGTCTTAACGGGGAGTGGGGGGGGGGCCTCAGAACAGGTGGTGTGATTTACAGTTGAGATCGCTTTGCAATCAGGGGTCGTCTTTGTTACCCAAGAGATGTCTGTCTCTGGATCTTGTTAGTTTCAAAGGGACGGACAGTTCTAATCTCAGCTAATTCATAACAAGACAAAGAACGGGTAGTCAGAAGACCTGTGTCTGGCTTCTCAGCAAGTTTAGGAGAGGGAGGAAAGTCTCTGCTTGACATTTTAATCAGCAACGTGATAGTTGTGACTCTGAATGGACTGGAGCTGAGTGTATGCCCGAAATCAGACTTCAAATGGAGAGGTTTTTTCCTTTTCCAAATATTACATACGTACCCAGGACGTGTTGTTTCTTTGTAAGAGACAATATGAAACCAATTTCTCTTGGTAGGGATTCTGAGTATCTTATTACCTGAAGTGTGTATTTATTACAGAATTAACTTTCCATTTGTAAGACTTGTGGGAGAAAACCTAATTGTCTCAAACACGCATTTCCTTACAGAATACATCTGTTACATCCCTTGCTGCATGACCGGTCTGGGAGAGATTCAGTTTGCATTTTCCTCAGGAAGAGCAAAGATGAAGCTCCCTGAAGCATGTTGAAGCTCCCTGGACAACAGCTGTCCTGCTCTGTGCCATGTTCAGAATTGAAACCTTATTCTTACTGGACCAGCAATGCCCAGGAACAGCCGGAGCTCAGAAAAGTCATAGGGACTTTGGCTTTGAAGACTGGAACAAGAGAACAACATGGAAACAAGAGAGATCAAACAAAGGAAAAAAATCCTGGCAGAAAAAGGGAAAAAGACCCCCCACCCTCATTTTTTAGGGCATATCCTTTAGAGAACTGGTAAATCATTGCTCTTTTGAGATGTATGCAAATAATTTTTTAAAGAATTGCTAAGCTTCTTGCTAGCTTTACAACCTGGGAATGTTTTTCTACTGGTCTAGCAAACAAAATAAATGATATAAACAGGTCTTGAGTGACAGTTCCACATCATTAAAAGATCTCAGAGATTTGGCAAAGGTTTCTCATTGACTCATAAATGTAGCATTGTAAAAGTGTCCACCTAGGTCCAATTCAATGATATTTATTTATGTATTTATTATTTTTTTTTTAGAGAGAAAAATTTTTTCTATGGGGCATGTGCCCTTGGCAGAGAACAGAGAAAGACAGAGACAGAAAGTAAGAAATCACTCCGTAGAGGGGCTGGTCATGTCGCAATCCCTTCTCCTCCATTCTCCTCTCAGGATCTTGGGCATGCATGTACATGCACTTGGTGTGAGCTTTAAGCCACCGGGTCTGGGACTTGAACTGCAGTTGACTATATGGGAGTCTAGTGATGTAACCATTACTCTATCTGCTGGTCCCAATGATACTTATCTTAAGGAGCTTTTGTTACCAAACTCAAATCAGGTTTGCTCGCCCAAGCGCTTGTCAACTGAAAAACAACCAATTGTAAAAATTAATAATTAATAATTAATGTGGTTTATTTCCCAGTAGAATATGAGTGACCTAGGCCCAGAGAAGAGGCATACATGCCTTTCTTGGGGTGATTATGGACAGGGGTTCCTTTTGATTTTGAGAGTTACAGACAAAATTAGTGAAGAGATTTCCATTGGTCTGGCCCAAAGAGGAGGAACATGTAGAAGTGGGGGCTTGTCGGTTATTGGTGGGTTCCACAGTTCCTAGGTTGGTGACTGGAAGGGAAGATCTATGTCCTGGGAAGAGATTCCCAAATAAATGCTTAATTTACATCTTAAGGAAAGGGAAGTTCTATGCCTTGGGAAGAAGTTAGCAAAAGAATATACTGTAATCAGTTGAAATAGACATCTCAAAGATACTATGCCAGGGACAGGATTTTGGAAGAACCCTGTTAAATGGGAAAAGAATGGTCTGTTAATGTTTGTGGGCAGGACTCTTCCTAGGCACTGGAAAAGACTTTGTAAAAATAGGAAAAAGCAGTCAGACTTCTGTCCACAACGCTATAAACCAAACCATAAGCACATGGTGTGATGAGGAAAGTACAGCCTTATTGCAAAGCACAAAGCAAGGAGAGCAGGCAGCTCGTGCTGTAAATACCCGGTCTCCCCAAGGTGTTCCCCTCATGCGTTTTTAAGGGCAAAATTAGAGGCAGAGGTCCTAGGTGCATGATCAGTTCAGTGATTGGTTCAAGAGGACGTGATCATCTCATGGGCATTTGTGATTGGTGAGGCCTTAATCAAATTTCTCTTCCCGTGCCTGGAGCCATTCAGCCTGGGGTCTTTGAGCTCACAGCTAACAGTTTCCAGCCTATAAAACATCTTACATATTGAAATGAAAGCCTTCTCTTTCCTTTAAGTGAGAGTTTTAGAGTTCAAATGGTCCTCACTCATGGTCCATGTTGGTCATTATCATAACCAAAGTCTGAAGACTTACTCCTTACTCTGGGTCATTACAATGTAAATGGACTTTATGTTTCAAGAATCTTAGAAAATACATTAGGGGGTCCTTGCTCGGTTTCACTTTCAAACATAAAAGTTTTATTATTATTATTATTTATAAAGAATTATTTAACTGTATTAATTTATTAACTTATTTTTAAATTTGACCAGAGATGGACAGAACAAAAGCCCAAGAGAGAGAAAGTGAGAAAACAAGCCACCAGGTCTGGGACTTGAACCGTGGTCAGCCATGTGGGAGTCCAGTGCCCTTAACCACCATGCCACCTGCTGGCTCCCTAAATGGCCTTTAATAAGGCAAACCTCTAAGTCTTTTATTTCTCTTTGCTTAAAATTCTCTCTTCTTTATCTTCTCAGCATTAGCAAAGGAATTTCATGATAACTGAATTCAATGGTGATTCACTTAGTGCCAACTATTTTCCAGGCTCTGTGCTAGGCCCTGGGGATACTACGATGAAAATAATGTGCATCTTCCCAACTACCCAGGCTACCTTCTCCTCGGAATCAAACCTTTGTTCTCTAGTTGATCACTCACAAGAACTTTCTTTACTTATCTAGAATATATAAACATAATTTCAGGCATGTTCTTTCAATTGGAGGATGTAGTTAAACATACTTTCTGGATGATCTGGTGGGAAGGTTGGTGGTGAGCATGGCTGCAGCCCAGGAGGCTGTCTGGCTGGGCTTTCTCAGGAGGATTTGCCATGTTGCAGTGCCCTAGACTCATTTATGAAATAATCTCTGCAGTTGAGAGGTAGTTTTTACATTTAATAATCAAGATCCAAGTAGCTGTATTTTTCCACTGCATGGAGATGCTGAGTGTGTTCGCTTACAGGGAAGCTGATGAGCACGTGGAGGAGCTGGATTAGAACCCAGTGTCAGTGCTGATTGCCCCATGGGCTGCCCATGGTGGTAGTAGAGGCTATACGCAACAGGGGAGGATGATGAGTCTTTGCCAGAGGGAGGAAAATCAAACTCTCAATTATTTCAAGTGAAAACAACACGGTTTTTATTTTGAGATTTAGCATTTTTCACAATACTTACAGGTACAGATTTACGTACTAGATATTTCCATCTCAAATATTAAGTCAGTTGACGAAAACCATCCTTACATTCCTTTTTCCCCCCTTCTAGAGGGTGTGTGGGCTTCCAGAGAGACACAGAGGAGAGAGCACCTTCCATGGAGCATAGTCACATTGCAGTTCCTTCTCCATCTCTCCTACTTTCAATATTGTGGCCATGTATCTAGCATGTTTTACAAGCCTCTGAGTCTGGGACTTCAACTGTGGGATTGGCCGTGTGGGATTGGCTGCCTTAACTACCAGGCCATGAAGCCAGCTCCATCCTTATAGTCTTATTCATTACTGGAAGCTGAAAGATTCAATTACATAGAAGTAGAGAATATAATGGTGGATGCCAGAAGTTAGAAAGGAAAAGGAAATGAGAGGATAAAGAGAACTTGGTTAGCAAGCAAAGGTACAGGTAGGTACGTGGAATGAGGTCAAGACTGTTATAGCACAGTAGAGTAAAGTTAAAGTATATTGGCTCGAGAAACCCTCCATACTCCTGGTTTGGCTTTAGTAAGCAAACTGAGACCTCACTTAGAAGGCTACTTCCTTGGCTAGTTGCTAAGTTAGAGCCAATCACAGTAATGAGGCTTGTCAATCACAGGCATCCTGCCTTTAAAACTCTGTTAATGCAGACAAACTTCAAGATGTAATCAATCCACTGATTTGTCTGCCTCATTCCCTCACTTCCATTTTTTGTACATTATTTTCCCATTCTGGAACATAAGTATCCCTGACCACAAGGCTACCCAGAGTCCCCCTGGAAACCACTCTGGGGCCCCCAGTTGGAACTGTGTTTATTTTTGCTCAATCAAGCTCCACTGAATTAAACTGTCCAAAGTTTTTAACAGGAACAATAGTGAACAATTCAATGTACAAGTCAAAATAAAAGATTGAATTTTGAATGTGCACAATACAAAGTAATGACAGATGTCTGAGCTGATGAATATGTTCACTGCTCTGATTTGACCATGATACAATGTACACATTTTGAAAAACCACATTATACTCCAAACACATACATAAGTATTACACGGAAATCGAGATTATACTGAGATGGCTCTTAGGTGCGGTTGGTAGCATGTAACACTATGGAACTGGAAGCCACATGCTAAACAGGGTTTAAGTCCCTGACTTGGTTTCTCTCTCTCAGGTATGTGCACATGATCTATCATGAGTTAAAATATGTATGTGTATATACATACATATACACACATGTATATAGTTAAATTAAAAATAGTTTATTTTTTAATTCAAACCCCATGCTTTGAAAATCATGCTGGCTTGAGCATAGTATTATTTCAAATTTATAATTCCCTTCCTATCATTTATATTGCTATTATCAATTCCATTCAGTTTCTAATTGTTAACTTTGTTCATTATTAGCATTTCTAAATTTTATAAGTATCTTTTTTTTTTTTTTTGGAGAGGTTTTTGCTATAGGGTGCGTGCGCTCACCAAACAGAGAGAGACAGAGAGATAGAAAGCGAGAAATCACCCCCCAGGAGGGATGGCCATGCCGCCATTCTCCTCTCGGGATCTTGGGTACGCATGCACACGCACCCGGCGTGAGTTTAAGCCACCGGGTCCGGGACTCAAACTGTGGTTGACTACATGGGAGTACAATGACATAGCCATTATGCTAACTGCTGGTTCCTAAATTTTATAAGTATCTTTACTTGACTTTATGAGATTACTATGTAGCTATGCAGTTACAGCAGTATTATATAAAGAGAATTTAAAAATGTATTTATTGTAGAAATGGTCAAATTATAAGTCATGTTTACCAATAAGCACATTAAAGACTCTTAAAGTGTTAAAAGACAATGTATCAAAAATATTTCCAATCAACCTGCCTGATAGTTTTATCTGAGTAAAAAGTTTGCCTTCAATGAATCCCAGGGTGATGTGATAGACTTTTTTCTTCTCTGTGGAATAAAATCCCATTTCTTGGGGTTTTTTGTTTCGTTTTGGTTTGGTTTTGTTCTTAACAATTTGCATTACTTTTTTAAAAACAATAATTTATTTAAATTTATTTATTTACTTTAATTTGAATAGAGAGAGACAAAGAGAGAGAGGGGGAAAGTGAGAAAGCAAGCTTCCAGATTCAGGACTTGAACCGTGGTTGGCCATGCGGGAGTCCACTACCTGCCCCACAATTTGTGTTACTTTATAAAAATTATTGCCAGAGGGGGCCAGCAGGTGGCGTGGTAGTTGAAGGTGCTGGATTCCCACATGGCTGACCATGGTTCGAGTCTTGTACCAGGAGGCTTACTTTCTCTCTCTCTCTCACTCTGTCCCTCTCTGGTCAAATCAGAATAAATGAATACATAAATAAAGTTAAAAAAAATTATTGCCAGAGGGTATGTGTGTTTTCCAGAGAGAGAAAGAGAGAGGGAGAGAGAGAGAGAGAGAGAACCCCTTAATGGAGCCTGGTTATAGGGCAATCTTTTTTCTTCTATTTTTTCATCTCATTGGGATTTGTGGCATACATGCATATGTGCCTAGTGTGTTTTTCAAGTCACTGAGGCTGGAATTTGAACTGCAGTGTCCAGCTCCCTAGACACAGTACTTAACTGCTACACTACAGGGCCTACCCTGTGTTGCTTTTTATTGTACATATACAAATTACAACATTTAGGATATATAATGACAAGATAACTATAGAGAACAAACGGAATGGGTTTAAGCTTTACAACAACAAAGAAAAAAATCAACAGAATGAAAGAAAATCAGAGGACTAGGAGAAAATATTTGCAAAACATATATCTAATAAAGAGTTAATATCCAAAATATATAGGATTCTTCTACAAGTCAATATCAAAATTAAACAGCCAGATTTGACATGTCCTCTATAGCAAAACTAAAAAAAAAAAAAAAAAGAGGATTTATTTATTTTTTTCATGAACGAGACAAAGAGAGGCAGAAATGGAGAGAGACAATTCCACTAAACAGGATCTTTTTTTTTTTTAATTAAAGTTTTTAGCTTTAATGAAATGACTGGAAATAATGTACATTTTCATGAAACCAACACTATTTTGGGGGCCACAGTAAGATACACAGAATTACATCCTTAATTAATATGAATGCCAATATTTCAAGCAGTAATTTTGCTGCAGTCCACTCCAAGCCTTTAGCCAGCTCTGGATCATGGGCATGCATGAGCTCGGTGTACTCAGAGAGGTCTCCAGACCTGAACTGGGAACTTTCCCATGTGGGATTGTCTATCAGAGTGTTGAATTTTACCCCTATGGACTCATTAACTTATGAGTAAATACTTAGATAAAATGCTGCCTAGGGACCAGCAGTTGGCATAATGGCTATGTTGCTGGACTCCCATGTAGTTGGCTATGGTTCAAATCCCAGACCTGGTGACTTAAACTCATGCCGGGCGTGTGTGCATGCATGCCCAAGATCCAGAGAGGAGAATGGAGGAGAAGGAATTGTGGTGTGGCCCCCCCCACTGGGGGGGGGTGATTTCTCACTTTCTACCTCTCTGTCTTTCTGGCGAGTGCACGTGCCCTATAGCAAAAACCTCTCTAAAAAAACCCCTCCAAAACTGCCTAATAACCGATAACCCCTGAGCAGAGTTAGAGCCTCTCTTTCTTGGTCTCTCTCACACATTTTAGATTCTTTAAAAACCACCAACTATCCCAATACATATTCCAGTAAAATGATATATTATTATTCTTTTTCATTTTGGCTGAGTAAAAGACAAATCTATTTCAGGTTTTTCAATTGTTTTTCAGACAGAGCTTTACTTTAATGATATTACAGAGATGTTTATTCTATCCAAGCTGTTCAGGCCCAGCATGGTGGCGAAGGCAGTAGTTCACTGCTGTGTGAAACGGAGTCACCAGGAGGCCCAATTCTGGGTTGATCTGAACATGCTGGCTATACTCACACGTGCTTGTGATCCCAGCTGGCTGGAAAACTGGGGAAAGGACTGTGGTGTGGCAACTCAGAGAACTGATCTCTCTTTCTCTCTCTCATCTGAGGAAAGAAAGAAAGAAAATAAACAAGCTCTTTATTCAGATTCTGTAAATACAGTAAAACTATCTCTAAATATAAATGCGATGCTTACTAATATGTTTAAGAGACATGACTCTCTACTTATATACACATATATACATTTTTAGTAGGAGGACTGGAGGAGTCCAACCCGGCAGGGCTCCAGGACCCGTCTGAGCCCCTTGACCTTTGAGCATCGCTTCCGGTCGGTTCAGTGAGTTGGCAAGGCCGCGACTGTACCCCCCCTGACCATGGAACAAGCTTGGGTCACTTAGCATGTTGGCAAGGCCGCCTGCTATTCGCTCCGGGACTGCGATAGCCTTGCTGGGAAGTGACCCCCCTCTGACTCCCCAATATATTACTATAAAAGAATTACATAGTTTTCCCATACATATTTGTAGCAAGATTTCTCCAAAATCCCCCGACCGCTCCCCTTTACCCTGACCATTTACTGTTAACTACAACGCTTCATTGGACACAATAAAGGGTGTGCTAAAGTTCTTCTTGATCGTTGGAAGGCCTTTCAAAACACATTTATATAAACTTAAAAATTACCTCTTAGGCAGAAACTGACCCAGCACACCCCTGCCTCACTGTAGCTAATGTTCTGACAAAGTACATGACGGTGGCGCCACAAGCACAATAAGAATGCCTAGGTGTGCCACAAAGTTTTCCATTAACTCATTAGTCACTTCACCACCAGTTGAAAGGGCTGTATCTCTGCCCCCATCAAGTGAACACTAACTTCACCCTTTCAGGATAGGTAAATATATTAGGATTCCTTTAATTAATTTTACATCTCTATAAAATTATATAAATATCATTCTTTATTGAGATTTATAAAAACTAATATCTGTACTTGAGATTTTCTTTTCTAGCAACGCAACCAGTAACCGCAAGACAGCTGCCGCCAAGTACTGGCTGATAATTAACTCTGCCTGCTGGAACTGTTCTCCGAAACCACGCTCCCAGAACAGAAGTTCCCAAAAGCTTGCTTACATCAATCAATTGTTGAATTGTATCGATGATTAATAGATCCGCCCTTAATTAAAACTTGAATAGAATCTTTGATCTCAATTGTTAAAACTTTATGAATTGACCATTAGGTCACGTAGCCCCTCTCCCATTTACTTGCATGTATCCCATTTTCAATAAAAAGGCACGATATTTCCTAGCAGTTGTCTGTCACTCCTCAGAGAGCGATCTTAGAGGGGTGTCCGGCTTAGGACATGCATGAAAAAGCACGAGGCCTTTGTCTTTCTTTCCTTCCAGTGTCGCCTCTGTCGAGCAAACCCACCCCCACCGAGGCTGGTCCCTGACAGAGGACCTCTGACCTATTCACCAAAGAAAAAGGTATCATCCACTCCACCATAGAATTCCATTTGGGTACCAGGGGTTGCTATGTTAAATTCTATTCCTGGCTTTTCCTAACATTTTTATATAATGTACCCACTAGAACAGTGGTCTCCAACCTTTTGGCACCAGAGACTGGTTTCGTGGAAGATAGTATTTCCACAGGAGGAGTGGGGATGGTCTATCAGAGCGTGTGCAACCTAGATCCTTCATACGCACAGTTCATAATGGGGTTCATGCTACTATGAGAATTAATACCACTACTGATGGAAGGAGGCAGAGCTGAGGCAGTGATGCCAGCAGTGGGGAGTGGCACTAAATATGGACAGAGCTTCGCTCTCTTGCCTGCTGCTCCCTTCCAGCTGTGTGGCCTAGTTCCTTACATGGACTAGTACTATCCATGGCTCAGGGTTGGAGACTCCTGGGCTAGAAACAGGTCCTATAATCTATTCCTTGTGCTTCTATCAGACACATATTCTGAAAACAAGATATGTAAAAAAAAAAAAAAAAAAAAAAGACAACTGAAAGTTTTGGTAAACATCCACTGCATCTTTTTGTGTTTTGAGGTAACATTTATGTAAATGGTAATATTGAAAGGTTTTAATATTCTTCAGCCATTTGCAAAAACTAAAGAAAATGTACAGTAAATAATTTGTAACCCCTAAGCAGAGTCAAAGCCCCATCCCCACTCACACACACATATATTGGGTCATCGGAAAAGTCATGACACATCATTGCATGGAAAAACATAGGAAAACATATCATGACTTCCAATGACCTAGTTCATTTAGATTTGTCAAAAGCCATTTCCAATATGTACTTGGTATCTCTCATAAAGTGATATATTACTTTCCATTTTGTGTGAGTAGAAAGAAAACTATTTAATTTTTTTCAACAGTTTTTCTGAGAAAGCTTTGCTTTAATTACTACAATGGATTTTCTTTTGCAGCTTGTCATAACCAGGTCACTGCGCTTTTGGCTTATCAATTCCTTGGCAAGATCATATGTACTGTCATGTTACATGTCAGTCTTCTAAAAGAAAACCTGTAAATAGCAGTAGCATCCTGTAAAAGATGTATCAAGGAACTTGTGTTACTCAGAAAAATCTCAATGTTTTTCATATTTAATATGTAAAAAAAGAAAAAGAGGGGGCCGGCAGATGGTGTAGCGGTTATGTCACTGGACTCCCACATGGCTGACCATGATCGAGTACTGGACCTGGTGACTTGAAACTCACATTGGGCGCAAGTGCGTGCATGCCCAAGATCCCAAGAGGAAAATGGAGGAGAAGAGATTGTGTATGTGGCCATCTCCCTTGGGGGGTGATTTTTCCACTTTCTTTCTCACTATTTCTATGTCTCTGTTACAAGCCCATGAGCCCTAAGGCAAAAACCTCTCAAAAAAAAAAAAAAAAAAGAAAGAAAAGAAAGAAAGAAAGGGAAAATGGAAAGCCATTATCCTTTAGAAATATTTTAGGAATAGATTTGTGTAGATGCTAGGAAAACATAATACAATGTAAAACTATTTTTCAACTGACCTCTTCCATATAAGTAGAATGACATTACCCTTTTTTAAAGAATTATTTTATTTAACTTTATTTATATTTTTTAATTTGTCCAGAGAAGACAGAGAGAGAAAGTGAGAAAGCAAGCTGCGAGGTCCAGGACTCGAACTGCGATTAGCCATGTGGGAGTCCAGCATGCTTAACCAACATGCCACCTGCCAGCCCCAACATTACTTGTTTACCATTTAGTTTAAAAACCACCACCATTTGAGTGTATAAAGTATGAATTTAATCCACATTATCCCTATTTAATGTAAACTACTCATGTTCATCATTTTTAAAATCTTGTCTATTTTATGTAGTCTTCTTTTGAAAATTTAGAATTTTTATTTTCTCACATCTTATTGATATACCACTAAAAATTCACATACTAAATGCACAGTGAATAAGTACTGAAGTAGATCTAAATAATGCGATGAATGAAATTTTCCTAATATTCAACTGAACAGTTGGATAAGATAAAACATTATGTCAAATACAAGAGATTTTTAAACTATTAACCGATTGTATTAACCTAAGAAAAACTGTTGCATGACTTTAAATATCATCATGTTTGTAGCAATAGTTATCTTTCTGTTTGTTAATGTCTTAAATGAGAATAGTAAGGTTCATTTTAGATAAAGACTATTTTTTTTCAGAGATTTTTACTATAGGGCGCTTGCGCGCACCAGAAAGACAGAGAAAGACAGAGAGACAGAAAGTGAGAAATCACCCCCCACGGGGGATGGCCACACCGCAATCCCTTCTCCTCCATTCTCCTCTCGGGATTTTGGGCATGCACGCACACGTGCCTGGCGTGAGTTTAAGCCACCGGGTCCGGGACTCAAACTGCAGTTGAGTACATGGGCATCCAGTGAAATAGCCATTACACTAACTGCTGGTCCCTTTTTTACTCACCTTTGTTGCACTTTCCCTTGACAGGCTTTACACGATTAAAGATTGTGTTAACTGCTGGATGCCTCAGCATATTTTTTAGGCTAGAGGGCATGTGCATGCATAAGAGAGAAAGAGGTGGGGGAAGGACCAGTTATGTCACTGGACATGCAGACTATAGTTCAAGTCCCAGACCTGGTGGCTTGCAACGCATGCCAGATGTGTGTGTGTGTGTGTGTGTGTGTGTGTGTGTGTGCAGGCTCAAAGTCCGTAGAGGAATTTTGAGGAGAAGGGATGGATCGAATGGAGGAGAAGGAATTGCAGCATGGCCATTCCCCCTGGAGCTCTGTCTCTCCGGCAAGTGCACATGCCCTATTGGAAAAATCTCTATTAAAAAGAAAAGAAAAGAAAAGAAAAGCATCCCCCAATAGGGCCTTGTAACACCAAAATTCTTTTTCCTTTAATTCTCTATCTCATTAGGATCCTGACTGCATGTATATAAGCCTGGCATGGTTTTCAAGCTGTTGGAGCGAGGACACGAACCCTGGTTGGCTGCGTAGGCTCCAGCTTCCAATGCATAAAGCTTAACTGCTGCACTATGGGACTACCCTCCCTTGTGTTTCTTCAAAGTGATAGTGTGGTGAGATTCTCAACTGGTAAGAATTCTATTTCAGTGGTATTTTCTCAGATCTTCCACCTCTGGGTTGATTGCTATTCACTTCTGGGTGACTTTCTATACTGATCATAACAACTTTGGAAAAGTATGTATTTTGTTGTTCTGTTACATTTGAATGTATGCATTATAGCTGTACCTTGATTTTTCGATCAGTAAAGTTTGTGGGTTTTTTTCCATTTCCATTTTGCTTCTGTGTGGTATTTAGAAAAGGAAGAGATTTGCTGCATAACAAATAATCACAAATTTGACTGCCTAAGGCAATACAAATCTATATAACCTCATGGTTTCTTTTTTAAAGTAACATTTTTTTAGAACGTCTTTTTTAAAGTAACTTTTTAGAAAGAGATTCTTGCTATGGGGCGTGTGTGCTTGCCAGAGATGTGCTCACCAGAAAGACAGAGAGAGAGAGAGAGAGAGAGAGAGAGACAGAAAGCGAGAAATCACTCCCCGGGGGGATGGCCACATCACAATCCTTTCTCCTTCATTCTACTTTCGAGATCTTGGGCACACATGCACACACACTCCATGTGAATTTTAAGCCATGGTTAACCACATGGGAGACTAGTGACGTGCCATTATGCCATCTCCTGGTCCCTAAAATAACATTTTTTAAACTCTTATATTATTTATTCTTAAAAGTTACTTATTCTTCTGAAAGAGAAAGAGAGAGATACTTAATCAGTAGAAATTCTATTTTGGTGATATTTTCTCAGATCTGCTACTTCTGGGCTGGTTACTACTCACTTCCATTTGGTGGCTTTCTGTACTCACCATGGCTACTTTGGAAAAACTTAAATTTAGTGTTGTTTGAGAGAGAGACAGGCACCCCTAATAGGGTCTTCATGACAGATCGCAGGCATGCATGCATATCCAGCATACTCGGGGAGTTCTGGAACACTGGCTCTTTTTCATGTAGGTCTATCTGTGTTACCACTGCACTGCTACTTGGCCCAATAAATCTCAGTTTCTGTAGATCAGTCATCTGGGCACAATAACATAGAACTTCCAGGAGGTAATCGAGTTTTTTTTTAAAATTTTTAATTAAATTAATTCATTTATTTATTGCCATAGGTATGTATGCTTGCTGGAGAGACATAGTGAGAAGGAAAGTGAGAAATCTCACTTGATCATGTTTCAATCCCTTCTCCTTAATCCTCCTCCTGGGATTCTGGGCACACACACACAAGCTGCTCCGTCTGGGACTTGAACCAGATCAGCCATGTAAGAGCCTAACCACCATGCTACCTGCTGGCCCTTAGCATTCTTGAATCATGCTTCTCATTTAACATCTATTTTCTTCCTACTGCCCAGTTTCAAAGCCACTCAGTATCAATACTAAAACCTGTATGAATGTATAATTAGTTATTATACATGTAAGGGGTTAAAACAAAGCTGTTTTTAGCTTACAGTTGTAGAAGACAGAATCTAGTATGGTATGGCTGTATTCTTTGCTCTGGATCTAAGAAGTCTGAAAGCCAGGTACCCCCGGCTATATTCTCATTTGGAGGATTAACTAAGGAAGAATTTGTTTCTAGCTCATTTGTGGTAGGGAGAATTCAATTCCTTGTGATTGTAGGACTGACGTTCCTACTGGCTTGCTGTTTGTTATCTGAGGCCACTCATATCCTAGACTGCCTGTATTCCTTGCCACATGGCCCCCTCCAGCTTCAAAACAGCAATAACACATCAAATTCTTCCTGTGTCCTGACTTCCTTTTCTTCCATCACCTGGATACAGTTTTCTGCTCTGTAAGGTTATGGTTAGAAAATCTCCTTATCTTAAGATCCAGCCAGATAATTTCCCTATTTGAGGGTCGATTGAGACCTTAAGTATACCTGCAAAATCTCTTCATACAGTATCAGTACTAGTGTTTCATTGAAAAACTGGGAGTTTTGTAAACAATAGAATCAGGAATATTGGCCAGGGGCAGAGGTGGTTCTATCTTAGAATTCTGACTGCTATAAATGCTGTTTTCTAAAATTTTCTCTTGAGTTGATACAACTATACCATATTTTTGGGGGGGTTGGGTGAGGACGGGGTAATCCTCACAGAGCTAGACTACTTAGGTGTTAGTATAATAAACTTCTAGATATTCATTATTTATTTGGTTTTCACGATCTGGTCACTGATCAGATTTGTCCTTAACAATTAATTCTTCCATTTGACAGTTTTTGTCCCAAGCTCTTTGCTAGGTGCTGATGTGACAACACTGAAAAAAAAAAAAAAAATCAGCCCTTTGGAAGCCAGCCAGTCATCTAATTGGAAAGAACACATCAGGAAACACACAGACACAGGCAGGTGCAGGAATCACGGAACTGAGAGACCTGATTTAGGCTCTGGGCAGTCATTTTTCAGGAAGTGACATTTAAGTTGAAACATAAATGATGATTTGTAGTTTGTCAGAGGAAGGGCCCAAAGAGGAAGAGGGGAAGCCATGTAAGCAAAAGCCTTAAGCCAGGAAAGAATTTTGTACAACAGCAGGGTTCAGGGATGACAAAGAAAGGAAAGTTGAAAAGGTAGGGACTAAGTCATTATGAGTTTGAGGCTGGATATTGTCTTTGGAGAGATGGAAAGCTGCTGAAAGGGTTTTTATTATTTATTTATTTATTTATTTATTTATTTATTTATCAGGGTAGCAATACAGTCAGATATGCTTCTTTTCAAAGGTCACGTTTGCATCTTTTGAAAGATCATTTCTAGAAGTCTGTCCCAGTGTTACCCTTGATATGCCACCTGGGTGAATGGCATATCCTGGGCCCCATTTTCTACACAAAACTCATAATACTGTGTGATAGACTTTGAGGGGTATAATCTAACAACTGTGGGATTATGTAAGAACAGTCCTTGTGTTAAGCCTGAGATGTCAGGAAAATATAAAAAAGGAAATGACTTCTTTACTAATACCTGGAGAATGAGTAATAATAAGGTGGTAAAGAAATGATAGGTGGGTGCGAAGAGAATGCTGCAGGCGTCTTGAGATGGTGTGTGCAGAGATCATAGGCTAGAGACCCCATCCATGCTCACAGAGCTGAAACTGATTCAGTGTATCTGAGTAGTTAAATATTCTATTTCTCGATGTGCTTCAGAGTTGGGGAGGGGCATGGAATGTGAGAGGAAGTTGAAAGAGAGAACAGGCTTGAGCATGAAGAATTAGAATCTCATTCAAAGACAGTGATGAGCTTCTGCAATATCTTAGAGGGCCAGCAGATGGCATGGTAGTTTTGTTTTTTTGTAGGGCACGTGCGCTCCAGAGAGACAGAGATAGAAAGCGAGAAATCACCCCCCTGGGGGGATGGTCATGCCGCAATCCCTTCTCCTCCATTCTCCTCTTGGGATCTTGGGCACGCACGCACATGCGCCCGGCGTGAGTTTTAAGCCACCGGATCCCGGACGCGAACTGCGGTAGACTACGTGGGAGTCCAGCAACATAGCTAAACAAAGGGTTAATATTGAAATAATTATGGTATAGCCACTTCAAATTCTGAACACTAATATCTCAATAGCAAAGAAAAGGGTTTTCATTGCTCTACTGGGAAGATGATGGACTCAGAAGGGGCTGTGTTATAGAGTACCTATGTATCCTTGCTCCATTCTCTTTCAGCAAAAAGTGTTGAAGGAATTTCAGTTGCTCTATAGCCAACTGCACAGTTCTTGGGACTTCAGATGATGAATTGAGAGTCAGTTGGGAGAAGCAAATGGGTTCAGAAACCTAAAAAGTTACCTATAGCCACTTTGCTAGTGGAAAAAGGACACGGGTTTTCTTCTTTCTGCACCGTCTAGTTGTTTTTTTTTTTACCTTCTGAGCATAATTAGCTAAAGATTTTTTCTAGTGGTGTGCACAATCCTTCCAATTATGGGCTGACTACATTTGCATGTTCTTTCTGTGAATCCAGACATATTTTAATGTTATGTTGGATGTAAAGGTCATTCTGTTCATTGTTGGTTGAAGTTGATGTTTTTCTGGGCAGCCTTCAGCCCTGACAGGTGAGCAGACAGTGCTGGGAAAGGCATGGTGAGTCTTATCTGAAGTCGAATGGGAGTTTCCTTTGAAAACACTATCCATGTTTTCCTTATAGAGTTACCTGGAATGGTGGGTAAATAGATAGATTTTTGGGCTTGTCTTTTGGGGATAAACCATATATGCCTGGAATATGTGGTTTTAACAGCTATTGTTAGATTGGTTTTGGCGATTTAGCACCATCAATTACTTATTCCATCTCAGTTTGTCATTAGGAAACACTCTCCTATGAAGTATGATTTTGAAAGATAACCAGAGACTGTGAGTCCCTGATTCCCGAATAACCCCTATCATTGCCTTGAAGGTATTTCTCTTTTATCACTTTCTCAAACTTTTATTCTGTCCTTCTCATTATCTTTCAGTTTCATTTGTTTTTACTTCAAATTCATAATTTCATCTTAGCCTACATACAATTTACATGCTATTTCAACTCATTCCCATTCCACACACGCTGAGTCACAGTGGTCCTAAATGAAATGCTATTCCATGCTATACCAAGATGTTTGAATCTTTTTATTTTTCATGTTGCATTTTCTGTGTGGATTAGCCTTTGGAGAAAGCCTTTATATTGAAACTTCTTGTAGATTTTAACTGTATGCACACATAGCATGTGAGGATATCCAAACCTAGCCAATGAATGGCATCTGAAAAGAGAACAGCTATTCTTTGATAATCTTCTCCAAGAATCATTAAATTACATCCGAAAATCTGGGTAGGTATACATTTAGGGATGCCTTGCTAAGGAGCACAGCGTGCTTGAACAGTTATGACCCCTCGTGTCTGATCTATTCCAGAGACCACTTGGCAGGTAGCAAGTGCTGGGGAGGGGCTGAGTGGGGGGTGCTCTCCTCTGCATTTGTACAGCCCTCCGACAGCTTTGGACTTCCCTATACAACCACACCATGATAACCGTAAGGTCAGAGCCTGTATCTACAGAGGCATGTCTCGTAGTTCCCGGCAGTAGAGACTAAAACTGAGCTGAAGCTGCGTATCAAAATCTCTTGGAAGATGTAGCCAAAAGGCAGGTTGCCTGCTCCTGCATAATTGAAAGACACTGTCTGGTTTGAAGGCTGTCCCATCCCTGCAAAAGAGATCAAGTAACAGTGCTGACCATCAAGCAAAGAGGTTCACTGGTTAAGAAAGACACGGAAATTAGGAGATGCTCGGAGGAGAGCTGTCATGATAAGAAAGAGTTTTAGAAAAGAAGGCTGAGATCAGGGGTCAGGGTGGGAGGCTATTGGGATTATTTGAACCTGACAAGAGGAGCCTGAATGAAGTGTGACAGGCAGTTGATACTCAGACACTTGCATGAGTGATTATATAGAGCAGATCTTCACAATCTTTTCTGGTATAAAGCTCTCTTAGGAAAGACTGAATTGACGTGACCCACGGGGTAATCAGAGGAGGCTGCTCAAGACTCAATTCTGTCCTCAAGTTTATCACTCCTAGGTCTCATGCTGCCACCAAGGCCTGAAAGGGCCAATCCTATAGCACACTATTACCTACCCTTGATTTGGGAGATTCACATACCTGCTACAAATTGATGTAGAGGAGGGGATTGTCTGCATTTTAGATGGAGTTAGGGGAATTAAGGTCAAAATAATGAACAAAAGACAGAAGTAAAAGGAGAAAGTGATTGGTTCTTGGATTTGAAAATGATAGATTTGCCAAAGATGTGTGTGTGCATGTGTGTGTGTGTGTATGTGTGTGTCTGTGTGTGCGCAGAGCACATCTCTGAAGACTTTGTACAAATTAAGTTTCATTAACTTCAAAAAATAATTTTTGGGCCAGCGGGTGATGCAGAGGTTAAGGTGGCTAGATTCCATATGATCAACTTCATGGTTCAAGTCTTGGACCTGGAGGCTTGAGAATCATACTGGGCATGTGTGTGTGCATGCTCAAAAACCCTGAGAGGAGAAGGATCAGAGTGTGGCTATCTTCTCTGGCAGGTGATTTCTCACTGTCCCTCACTCCTCATTTCTTTTTTCTTTTTTTTTGGAGAGGGTTTCGCTATAGGGCACGTGCGCTCACCAGACAGACAGAGAGAGACATAGAGACAGAAAGCGAGAAATCACCCCCAGGGGGGATGGTCACGCCACAATCCCTTCTCCTCCATTCTCCTCTCGGGATCTTGGGCATGCACGCACACGTGCCCGGCGTGAGTTTTAAGCCACCGGGTCTGGGACGCGAACCGTGGTTGACTACGTGGGAGTCCAGCAACATAGCCATTACACTAACTGCTGGTTCCCCCTCACTCCCCATTTCTGATGTAAGAATAAAATTAGATTAGCCTGTCTTACAAAGATAAAGTCTAACCTTTGCCTCTTTTGTTTCTGTACTAAAGCAGATGCTGCTGAAGTTGTGGAAACCTGGGGTAATTTGTTAACACCTTGCAGGGAGCCCCGAGCCATTTGCAAACTAGTCTGGCAAGCTAGCCCAGACCTTTGTAGTGTAAAATCCCTCCCTTCTGCTAGCCCCGGAAACCCAGATCAAATGCTCCTGCGAGCCTGACCAAATGGTCGTCATAAGATTACCTTGTAACCCCTTATCTTGCTTCCTCCCCTCATCCCATGGACTCATGTCTATATAACCTGAATACTCCTATGTTCGGGACTTCACTCTTAGCCATGTCTTGTATGACTGGGAGTGGAGTCCTAGCGCGCTAGCAATAAAGCCTCTTGTATTTTACATCAAGAACCAACTTTTGTGGTTGATTGGGGTCGCCGTTTCCATAACACTCCGGTAAAAACCTTTCAATAGTAGCCCAGATATAAAAGTTCCCATGCACTTACTTTGTTTTGCTAATGCTGAGTAGTATTTTTCTTTTTAAATTTTCAATCAACTTTTACTATCTTCCGCCATCGAGGCTGAATGAAATAATTAAAACAAAAAATTGATTTTCAACATTCACAGAACCAAAATAAGTATGAAATGAATGTATATAATATGAACCTCTAGAGATATTGGGGGTAAGTTTTAGCGTTTTTTTTTTCTAGTTTGCTATAAAACTACATGCACTTATCAGTGAAAGGTTTTTACCGGAGTATTGGCAGTGTTCTTTCTAATATGTGGGAGAAATATCAGTAGATACATCCATAAGGTAAGAAACCATGGATAAACCCCAGGAGAGAAGTCTTGGTTGTTCTCCATGTCTTCTCTCACATTTCTAAACAAGTTTGGTTGGCTCATGGAGATGCCTCAAATGGGAAGTCTGAGGAGAGGAAAGGACACCATTCTTCTAGGGGAAGAGGCTGGAAGGGCTGGGAGTTCAGGTAGACAAAGGTCTCCACCTGAAGCTCACAGACTCTTTGGGTGCCCAAGGAGGGTTCCAGGATAAATATAAACACACTGATTCTATGGTCCTGGATTCACTTAGAGTTTGAATTCTCAGAAGAAGGGCTGTCTCTCCTGACTGGTCATAAGTTCATCCCCAAGTCAGAGGTCACTCAACCAAGCCTTCCTTCATGTTGGGCTCATCAGGAGAGAATTCCGAGCAGAGGCTGGCACCTGAGCTCTGTCTCCAGGGTATAGGAACCTCTGAGGGAGCACAGCTGTGACTGTTGGCTTCAGATTTGATGCCCTATTTGAGCAGAGGATTTCTGACTAAAAAAAAATTGAATGTAAATTTCACAGATAAATCCTCTCTTGAGTTTTTGCTATTTATTGGGTTGTCAGAAAAGTCATGATGCATTTTTGCATAGAAAAACAAAAAAAAAATTACTTTTCTAACAGCCCAATATTTGTTTTAATTTCTATTTCTGTTTAACATATAATTCTTAACTTTTTTCAAGAAGAAAAAGTTAAAAATATCTTATCATTTTAAAAATTAATAAAAGAATTAACAAAAAACAGATGAATGAATTGAAAAGTATGGCACATGTGAACTATGGAATACTACTCAGCCATAGAAAACAATGAGATCTTGGCAGTTGATAGAAAGTGGATGAATATGGAAGATTTAATGCTAAGTTAAGCAAACCAGAGTATGAAAGAGAGGTATTTTATGTCCTCACTTAACTTATACCAAATGTCTGTACTCTATAGCAGAAATCAAAAGGATAGAAAGTATAAAAGCATGGAGAACAACTGTGGATACTAAAGAGAGTGTGGGAGGAGGGTGAACAATGGGGGCTGGGTGGGAGAGAACCACGGGAGAAAAAAAAGCAAAACATTTAATGAACACAAAAATGGAAAATTACTGAAGATGATAACATGAATGGTAATATCTTTGGTTGGATATGCAGTGTACTCACGCTGGGAAGATTCATTTTGTATGCTGTGGAGATGTACATTAATAAATGTAAAAAATAAATAAGAAGTCAGCAGATGGCATGGTGGTTAGGACACTGGACCCACAGGGCTGACTGCAGTTCAAGTCCTGGACCTGGCAGTGGCTTTCTCACTTTCTCTCTCTCTTTCTCTGGTGAGTGCATGTACTCTATATCAACGTTAAAAATAATAAAATTATTTTTAAAATAATAATAAAATTATTTATTTATTATTTAATCATTTATTATCATATTCCTGAGATAATAAGGCCTCATTCTCCTATTTTCCCAGCACATGCCAATTTGTCCATTTTCAACTCCAGGTCGTTCATTTTTCCACTAACTTATACACACACACACACACACACACACACACACACACCCCAAGCTCTTGTCTTCATTTGTTTTCTTTCCAAAAGGTCATTTCAGATAACCAACATTTAAAAACCTCTATTCTGGGTCAGCATGTGAGCCCAGAATCCCAAAAGGAGAACAGAAGATAAGGGATTGAGACATGGTCACGAGGGGGGTTGGGGAGAGATTGAGTTCTTTCTCTCTTTCAGGTGAGTGCCTGCAAAAACAAAAAGAAAGAAAGAAAAAAAAGACTTTGTGTTTAAAAGTGAATAAATAAATAAAACCAGCCTCATTCAAATCGGCCTCATTCAACTCACTTTAATCTCCCCTGTCTGGCAAAATTCCATCTCTCTATCATTTTCAGAAATATTTGGTTACAGCTGACCAGTCACTACTGGATTAAATCTCACAATCAAGTCTACTGGCATCATGATAAATTCATGGTCAGCCCAGCACTACCTGGAAAGAACTCACTCATTCATTCTACGAGGCATTCTCCTGTGTTTAATAACAGTGAGCCGAGCAAATGGAGCTTAGTCC
>NW_006206460.1:1287312-1335534 GCF_000334495.1 Tupaia belangeri chinensis | reverse complement strand
TGAAATCTATTTTAAACTTCTGTACTTTGCTCAAACTTAGGTTATGTTCACTTGTTTGGCAGACTCACTGTTCACAGAGGAGCCAGAAGCCATCAGGCAGAAACTTTCATCAGAAAAAATTGAAAAAACTGTATTTAACCTTCCTGTCCTTCTGTCTTCTTCTTATACAGAAAGAAGTTTCCTTCTGAGCTCCCTACCTCCAAAGGAATTACACATTCTAGAAGGCATTCATTGATAGAGATTAAAATCTAATATATATATATTTTTTTACATTTTTTTTTTGAGAGATTTTTCACTGTAGGGCGTGTGCGCTCGCCAGACAGACAGAGAGAGACATAGAGACAGAAAGCGAGAAATCACCCCCCAGGGGGGATGGTCACGCCGCAATCCCTTCTCCTCCATTCTCCTCTCAGGATCTTGGGCACGCACGCACACGCGCCCGGCGTGAGTTTTAAGCCACCAGGTCCGGGACACGAACCGCGGTCGACTACGTGGGAATCCAGCGCCATAGCCATTACGCTAACTGCTGGTTCCCAAAATCTAATCTTGATAGACCGATCCATCTTTGCAAGCTATTCTTATTGTGCCTTCTTATGAAGCACACATCTTTTTATTTTTTAAAGGTTTTCATTACAAAAAAGTTAAACATATATAAAAGTAGCTAGAACAACATAATTCCCCATGTGCCTACTACCTGGCTTCCACAATTATTATTTGTGATGCACCCCTTCTTTTGCACTGACTAAAACGGGGAAGTAAAACTAACATATATAATGTGTGCGTGTGTGTGTGTGTCTGTGTATACCATCAAAAATATTGTTTTAAAAGGTATAGAGAAGTCAATAGAAAATGTGATGAAAAGTTAGAAAGATGGGGGGAAATTAATGAACTGTTATGGGTGAATTAGTCATAAGTGTGATTCAAAACAGAAGGCATTGCTAAAAGTAATTTCAACTGTGTGATTAGAGATTACAGTAGGTTAAATCAGAATGAGTTCAGTTGTGTGGATTATGGTATAGCACAAACATTATATAAAATCAAGGCAGAATTTTTTTTTGAGAGATTTTTGCTATAGGGCATGTGTACTCACTCACCAGAAAGACAGAGAGAGACAGAGAGACAAAGTGAGAAATCATCCCCCCCCCCAAGGGAGGATGGCCTTGTCACAATCCCTCCTCCTCCAGTCTCCTCTTGGCATCTTGGGCACGCACACACACGTGCCTGGCATGAGTTTCAGCCACCAGGTCTGGGACTTGAACTGGGGTCGACTACATGGTAGTCCAGTGACATAGCCATTATGCCAACTGCTGGTCCCCAAGGCAGCATTGTTAAAACATGTTTAAAACGTAGAGAGGACTCAGAGGAAGAAACAGGGAGAAGCAAGATAGGCAACATATGAGTGGAGGGGGTAAATTTCAGAGCCCGTGGGTGCACAATTGCCTAAAAGGACTTGGCAAGATAAAATTACAAGAAGCTTTTTAGATAGTGAAGAAGAAAATAAAATTGTAAAGGATTTCAAATTGACCTGACCCTGAGACGTGTAGGACAAGGGCCATTAGCCATGCTCACTATTTCCCTGTGACCTCCCTGAACAATGTAAGAGAAACTATCTCCATCAATTGACACAGCCAAAAGTAAAGTGCTGAAGCCAGCTCAGCATGAATACGTTTCTCTGAGTGGGGAAGGCTGTGGATTAGAAATAGACGCAATAACAAAACACACAAAGACACACAAGTATAGAAAAGCGAGGATCGGGTGGGCACAACTTCTCTGATGGAGAAATTGTGACCATAACCAGCCTCAGGGCTATTCTTTTAAAGGGCAGGAAATGGGGGAAGGGGAAAATGGGATGTAAAACGAATGGGGAAGAAGGAAGTGGATTGCAAAGAGAATAAGGGAGGTGAAATTGGGATGCAAAGCCAGTTGTTTTAGGATGTAAATCGACTGAAGATGTGAAAATGACTGGCACCAGATAATTTCACAGATCCTTTTGGGGGAATAATCTGAAAAAGGCTTGTGACTTCCGTTAGCCTGCTACTGGGCAGTATCGAGGTATTGAGTTTCAAGAAGAGCAGGAACACAGCCATTGACAACAGGCAGGTGCTGCTTTCGTATGTAGATGCTTCTCCTAGCCCTGCTAGAGTAGCTGACAGAAGTGCGTATCTGCATGCGTCTTCAGGCCACATGTTTTAATCACGTGTTTTCAGATTGGCTGCTCTCCACACTAAAGTAATGTGTTTAATTTAGACTGTTAGACTGTTAGGAACTTTGGTTGTTCAGCAAACTACCTATGGTAGCCTGGGAAACTTAACTCATGAGGAAAGCCATAACTGGGAGAAAACATGTTGAAAAATATCAATACAAAATTTTCATAAACAACATTTCTAATTCCTTTTTCTTATCCTCCTTTCCTTTTTTCTCTACCTAAACAATCCAACTCTGAGTGTTGGAGACCTAGTTACAGATTCTGGAGGCTATTTCTGGAATGTACATTCTAAAACCTGGCATTGAATACTTTTTGCTTGCTTGACACACTCTGGTCAGATCTCTTCATTGCATTTCTTCATAACATTTTGGCTACTCAGATGGGACTCCAGAGTGTAAAAGTGTCTTTGCTGTCTGGTGCTTCCCTACAAACCCAGTTCTTGGTATTAGTTCAGATCTATTAAGTTCATCTGACTTTGTAGGTTTATCTGAGCTCTGGGGCAGCATCCTCGTGGGGGGGCATACCTTCCACTTTGGCTATGGTCTGAGTTTATTGTTACTGAACTCTCTTGCAGGAATATTCTCTTGCTTCTGCATCATATAAAGCCATCTATCCCCACAAGAATGGATGCTGCCATTCTACCTCACAGTAAGTACTGCTAGTCACTCTTACCTGGTTCTGTAGGGATACAGTCTTTTTAAACTTATTTATTTATTTTTAGAGAGATTTTTGCTATAGGGCACATGTGCTTGCTGGAGAGACAGGGAGAGACAGAGAGACAGAAAGTGAGAATCACCCTTCAGTGGGAATGGCCACACTGCAGTCCCTTGTCCTCCATTCTCCTCTTGAGATTTTAGGCATGCACACACAAGTGCCCAGCATGAGTACCAAGCTGTCAGGTCCGGGACTCAAACTGTGGGTGGCCATGTGTGAGTCCTGCAACATAATCATTATGCCATCTGCTGGTCCTGGGGTATAGGGTCTTAAGCTGGATTCTTGGCATTTTGCTTTTGGCTAGGCTGTTTATAAGTTGCAGGCTAGTTCTGTTTAAATATGGCGCTTTCTTCTTTGACTATGACCAAATCCTTCCTTTAGTAGACTTGGTATGTGAGTGTGGATTTTTCACTTCAAAGATAAGGAAACCCAGATGCTTCTAGTCTTCTTACACATCCCAGGTGACAGTGCCTATGACATGCAAGGCTCATAGAACCCTCTTCTAGGAAGGGCATTTCAGGGAACTTGCTCTTTCAGGTGGTACTATACAAGGGGTTGACCTCCTGGCACTTGGAGCATGTCACTGCTATGTGAGCTAGAGACTTGTGAGAGGGTTGATAGATGAAAGAAAACCTCTGAGGCCTATATGCAGCACACTCCGATCCAAAACACACTCAGGCTTTGGTCACCATCCATCAAATTATAAGTTATGGGGAACCACTTCTCAAAAATCTCCCTACAAGAAA
The DNA here is from genome assembly GCF_000334495.1 of Tupaia belangeri chinensis. Taxonomy (NCBI): domain Eukaryota; kingdom Metazoa; phylum Chordata; class Mammalia; order Scandentia; family Tupaiidae; genus Tupaia; species Tupaia belangeri. Next base: position 1,331,868 of record NW_006206460.1, on the reverse strand, counting down.
AGGGAATTCCTTCTCCTCTTGATACTTTGGCCAGTTTCTTTCTTTCCTTTTTTTTTCTTTCTTTTTTGAGAGATTTTTGCTGTACGGTGCATGCACTCACTGGAGAGACAGAGAGAGAGAGAGAGACAGAGAGATAGAAAGTGAGAAATCACTCCCCACGGGGGCCAGGCTCCACTCCCTTCTCCTCCAGTCTCCTCTTAGGATTTTGGGCACACACACACACACACACACACACACACACACACACACACACATGCGTCTGGCCTGAAGTTTTAAGCTGCTAGGTCTAGGACTAGAGCCACAATTGACTACGTGGGAGTCTAGCGATGTAACCATTATGCCATCTGCTGGCCCCACTCTGGCCAGTTTTAAGTTTAACAGGACATGTTCTCCAGCAGTTATTTAACTAATGAACTCCTATCAGCAGGATGGTATTAAATTACAATGCCCTAAATGGGGATTATTCAAAATTCCCAAATTGCTTTACTTACATGCACTATTGGAAAAAGTAGACTCTAAAATTTTAAAAATTAAATGGGAAACTTTTTCTTACATTATTCAAGGACAGAAGTCACAGGGTTACAATGAATGAGGCTGAGGTCCCATGTCTACTTATCTCTCAGGGCCTGGTCAGTTTGAAATGCCTTACAATTCTATTTTCTTTCTCATGCCATGGGTATGCCATGTCCTTCTCTCCTTCTCCATCATGATTTCTGTTCTTTGGTATAGGCGAGTCTACTCTCTAAGGTTTTTTGGTAAAATCCTTTTGTGGAAATATGGTGGGGAAGGGGTGCTGCCAAGATTATGGAGGTGAAAAATCATAGAGTATATAGGGAAATTGTAGTTGAGGACAGTCATCTAGGGGGATAGACAGATCAGCTGGGCTGGATGGTGGAGTAAAGGTGGCTTCATCTCACACATCCTGCCTGTCCCTAATCCTCAGGAAACTCTGGTGTCTGGGGTGAAGACGTGTGAAGTGGGCCTGGACCTCTGGTCTACAAGGTGCACTGTCTGCGGTAAAGGCGTGTGATGTGGGCCTGGACCTCTGGTCTACAAGGTGCACTGTCTACGGTAAAGGTGTGTGATGCGGGCCTGGACCTCTGGTCTACAAGGTGCACTGTCTACGGTAAAGGCGTGTGATGTGGGCCTGGACCTCTGGTCTACAAGGTGCACTGTCTGCGGTAAAGGCGTGTGATGCGGGCCTGGACCTCTGGTCTACAAGGTGCACTGTCTGCGGTAAAGGCGTGTGATGTGGACCTGGACCTCTGGTCTACAGGATGCACTGTCTGCGGTAAAGGCGTGTGATGTGGGCCTGGACCTCTGGTCTACAAGGTGCACTGTCTGCGGTAAAGGCGTGTGATGCGGGCCTGGACCTCTGGTCTACAAGGTGCAGCTTCTGATGATGCAGACCATCACGACTGCTGAGGAACTCCACCACGATGTGGCTGAGCTCCAGCTTGACTTCTCAGGTATTTTCATCTTTTCTTCTTGTGTGGGCCTCCTCTCTCTGTACCTGTGCTAGCTGGAGAAGAATCTACGTTTCCCAATATTTGGGAAATGAGACATCAGTCAGGTAAGTAAATCAGAGCTGCTCAGAGTTATTCATATATCTTAATATATGCATTTAGTAGTATAAATTTCCCTCTAAGAGGATGCTTTTGCTGTATCCCATAAATTTGGTAAGTTCTATTTTATGTTCATTTACTTTAAAGCATTTTTTAAAAAAATTATTATAGGGCACATGTGTTCACCAGGCAGAGAGAAAGGGAAAGGGGGAAACGGCCAATTCTGAGTACTCATGCACAGTGATGCTGCCAGGTCCAGGACTCAGACTGCAAAGCTGGCCACATGGGATCAAGCTGCCACAGCCACCATGCCACCGGCTAACCCCACCTAATGCCTTTTTTTTTTTTGCCACCGGCTAGCCCAGCTTAATGCATTTTTTTTTTGCCTTGAACTTTATTTATCCATTTATTTATTTATTTAATATTACATTGAATCACATATATCTTTACAGTGTATAACATCTCTTTCTCCAGCATGATTACCATGCATATCAGTCAAGACAAAGACATTGCTATCCACATCATCATCATCAAATAGCTTTTCATTTTTTTTTCTAAAGCATTTCTAAATTTCTCTTGATATTTTTGTCTTTGACTCATGTGTTGTTGGTGTGTTGTCTAAGTTTTAAATAATTTGGCATTTTCCAAATTATCTTTCTGTTATTTCCATTGTGGTCTAAACACCTATTTTATATGATTTTATTCTTTTGTGATGGTGAAGGTGTGTTTTGTGACCCAGAATGTGGGTCACGAAAGATCTTTGTGAACTCAAGAAGAATATGTATTCTGCTGTTGTTGGATAAGACATTTAATAAATGTCAATTAGGTCGAGTTGACTGATGGTGCTGTTCAGGCTAACTATACTCTTACTGATATTTTGCCTGCTATATCTGTCAATTGTCCCGACCCGGGGGGACAGCCAAACAAGTTTCCTGAGTGAAGGAGTGAGAGCCGGGACAAGCGGCGTAGTGTTACAGCACGGAGACGACAGTGTCGTCCGTTTATTGTGGGCAGCACGGTACAGCACCGAGATGACGCAGTGTCACAGCTCTTAAGGGTCGCATCGTCTACCGTGAGCAGCACGGAGACAATGCGGTGTCACAGCTCTTAAGGGTCGTCCGGAGACGATGTAGTATTACAACTCTTCAGCGTCTCCCAGGTCGTCTGGAGACTGCGCAGTGTTTCAACTCTTCGGGCTCTTCAGTCGTCTTCCTGGTCGTCTGTCAATTATGGGCCAGAGATCGTGCTTATATACACATTGGTGGGCCATGATTGGTTGAATGAAGGATAGCAAAAGGTAGGTTATGATTGATTGCTTTGTGGACCAATCATGAGGTACCGAATATGCAAATTTGAGGGATTCTAGTGGCCAATCAGAGCAAAGTTTCGAAGGTCAGGTTTTTTGAAGGGAACCAATCATGGCAATTGTTTGCTCTCTGAGGAACCTCGGCAGACTAGCAGGTGCGCAGCCTCCCACAGTAAATTACTGATAGAGACACACTGACAACTTTTTTTTTTGGAGAGGTTTTTTTTTTTTTTTTTTTTTTTTTGCTATAGGGCACGTGCGCTCGCCAGACAGAGAGAGACAAAGAGACAGAAAGCGAGAAATCACCCCCCAGGGGGGATGGCCACGCCACAATCCCTTCTCCTCCATTCTCCTCTCGGGATCTTGGGCACATGCACCCAGCATGAGTTTAAGCCACCAGATCCGGGACTCGAACTGCGGTCGACTACGTGGGAGTCCAGCGACATAGCCATTACGCTAACTGCTGGTCCCAGGACTTTTCACAATAATAGTGAATTAATCTATTTCTCCTCTCTGGTCTACCAGTTTTTGCCTCATACATTCTGACACTCTGTTTTGGATGTGGACTCATTAAAAATTGTTATAGAGTCTTTGGGGCTCCACCACTTTGTTACTATGTAATATCTCTCTTTAACAGTGTTCCTTTCTTTGAAGTCTGCTTTGTCGGAAATTAATTTAACTACACCTGTTTTCTTGTGATTAGTATTAGCATGTTTTTATTTATTTATTTATTTATTTATTTATTTATTTATTTATGTTTTTGCAGGAGAGAGACAGAGACACAGTGAGAGCGGAAAGTGAGAATCAAACCCCCAGGAGGGATGGCTACACCTGCAATCCCTTCTCCTCTATTCTTTTCCTGGAATCTCAGGCACATCGGCCCATACACTTGGTATGATTTTCAAGCTGCTTGGTCTGGAACTCGAACCAAGGTTGGCCATGAGGGAGTCTAGTGACTTAACCACCATGCCACCTGCTGGCCACAGCTTGGCTCATTTTAGTCTATCTGTTCACTTTGAATCTATTTGCCTTTTTATCATTAAAATGGGTATCTTGTACACAACATACGGTTGGGTTTTCTATTTCTTTAATCCATTCTGGCAATCTACTTTTAATTTTTAAATTTTTTAGAGAGAGATTTTTGCTGGAGGGCTTGTTTACTTGCTGGGAAGATAGAGACAGAGAGACACAAAGTGAGAAATCACTCCCTAAGTGGGGAAATGGCCACATTATAATTCCTTCACCTCCATCCTCCTCTCAGGACTTTGGGCATACATGTACATGTTCTTGGCGTGAATTTTAAGCTCCTGGGTCTGAAACTCGAACAATGATCAACTATGTGGAAGTCCACTGATGTAACCGTTAGCTGTCTCATGATCCCATAATCTGCCCTTTTAATTGGTGAACTTCAATCATTCATATTTAACGTGATTTAAAAAAAAAAAATAGTGAATTGGGCCAACCCATGGCATGATGGTTAAGGAGGTTGGATCCTATATGGCCAACTGTGCAGTTCAAGGCCTACAGCTTAAAAAAACATATTAGGCACATGTGCATGTGTGCTCAAAAATCCTGAGAGAAGAATGGAGAAGGGACCATGCCATAGCCATACACCCCTCCACCCCACCTCTAGTGATTTCTCACATATGTGTGTGTGTGTGTGTGTATGTATATTGTTTATTTGCTTTGCTTTGTTTTAGTGAAATATTATTCACTGCACTTATTCTTTTTCACTTTTTCTATTTTCTGTCTTCTGTGGTTTTAAGCAAAAAGTTAATAAATTAATTATTATTTAAAAGTTTATTTCATTGCTGTGTGCGGTCTGCTCATCCTTTCTGGGGATTTGGCTGGTGGGTGGTAAGAGCATGGTCAGTCCTCCAACCGCGGGTGGCTAAGAGCCGGGTCCTTCACGCAGTCCACCCTGGACTCTCCTTGTCCCAGAGTTAGAATTTGGATGTGAAATCACTTTTCTTTTTTTCTTTTTTAATTTTTTAGGATTATTTATTTAATTTTATTTACTCATTCATTTCTTTTAATTTGACCAGAGAGAGACAACGAAAAAGAGAGAAGGAGAGTGAGAAAGCAAGCCACCGGGTCCAGGACTCAAACCATGATTGACCATGTGGGAGTGTCCAGCACCTTAACCACCACACCACCTGCTGGTCCCGTGAAATCACTTTTCTAACCCACTTCACAAAACACTGTTGAAATACGAATTGGGATCTTTCCAGTACCCTGACTTGCAGAATGCTTCAGGTTCAAAGAATTTCCTTTTGTAAAAACTTTGACAAGATGGCTACTAGAAGTGCCTAAGGTAAGTAGACAAGATGGCTACTAGAAGTGCCTAAGGTAATTACCTCTCAAGAAAAAAGGACCAAAACAAAGAATGAGCAACTGATATTCATTGCTGTGTTCCAGGGAGAGTGTTGGAGTGCAGTGTGAATGTGGTAGAGACACTGCAGAGCACAGAGACTCAGGAAGGCTTTGTAGAGAGGGAAGCAAAGCACTCAGCATCTCCTGTCCTATCGTCCTAGTTGAGATCAACTAGGAACTAGAAGGGACTTCTTGTTCTGGGAAAAGAATAAGCAAGAAATCTTCAGCAGTCCCATTGACACCTTTGACACCTGAATTTTACTACAGAGGAATGCTTTTTGTTTCTTTTTTTTTCTTTTTTGGTGAGGTTTTTACTACAGGGCGCGTGCGCTCGCCAGACAGACAGAGAGAGACAGAGAGATAGAAAGTGAGAAATCACCCCCCGGGGGGATGGCCATGCTGCAATCCTTTCTCTTCCACTCTCCTCTCGGGATCTTGGGAACGCACGCACACGCGCCCGCACACGCGCCTGGCGTGAATTTAAGCCACCGGTCCGGAACTCGAACTGCGGTCGACTACGTGGGAGTCCAGCAACATAGCCATTACGCTAACTGCTGGTCCCTACAGAGGAATTCTATAGCCCTCACAGGCCCTGAGCCAAATTTAGGGAGTGACCAGGGTTGTCCACACCGTCAAATTACCACAGGGGAAGAGTCCAGTCTTTTTTGTAGCATCGCCCCCACAGGTTGTGGTTGTATAAAGACGTCCTGTGACCATATCCACCTACATCATGCAGGAGCATCTGGGCAAGCACCCTCTCCTAAAACCACTAGCACCAGAAGCTATAGAAGCAGCTTTATCTCCCCCACATACTTGTATGTCCCATAGGAGTGGCAGAGTGAGCAGCCCTGCCCACAGCTCAGATTCAGAGAGGGCCTGACATTCTGCATCTTCAAGAATCAGGTTGGGAGAGTGACTGTGGGCACAATGTGCTACTTGAGAAACCCCACCCTGTCACGTTCCAAGAACAGCCAGCTAGGCCACTGCATCACTTCCAGTAATCACTGATACTGATTACAGGTGAAGATACTACTATGTGCCTAGCTAGAGCCAAAGTCAACATAGTTTATACAACTGGCATCCTAGGACACAACTACTGGAGAAAGTCTTTTCACATGGAATGCTATCCTATAAAACTGGTACAGACAACTATTCACCAGATGAACAAATATCAATGTAGGGGTACAAGATTCCTGAAAAAACAAGCTAGCATGACACTCCCAAAGCAATACAATAATACTCCAGCAACATACCCCACAATGAAGGAAATCTGTAAAAAGTCTAAAAAGGAATTCTACATTTTTATTATAAGGAAATTCAATGAAATACAAGAGAGTAGTGATAGACAATTCAATGAATTAATGAAATCATTACATGATCTGAAAGACTGAGTCCACGAAGTATCAGAGGTCATTAAAAAGGACCAAGAAGAAATCTTGGAGCAGAACGAGCCAAAGAAAGAAATAACATATACAATCGGGAGTTTTAACAATGGACTTTATCAAGCAGAGGAAAGAATTTCCAAACTTGAAGACAAGTCATTTGAAATAATCCAATCAAACAGAAAAACAGAAAAAAGAATACGGGACATATGGGACAGTATTAAATGAACAAATAATCACGTTATGTGAGCTCCAGAAGAATAGACAGGAAAAGACATAGAAAAGTTATTTCATGAAATAATAGCTGAAAACTTCACAAGTCTTGGGAGAGACAGATGCACATCCAGATTCAGGAAGCTCAAAAGTCCCCCAAAAGATTAAACCCCAAAAGATCCTCTCCAAGGCACATTATAGTGACAACTGTTGAAATGTAAAGACAAGGAGAGAATTCTAAAAGCAGCAAGAGAAAAGGAACAAGTCACATATAAGGGAATCTGCATTAGACTAACAGCAGATTTCTCAGTAGGAACCGTACAAGCTAGAAGAGAATGGCATAATATATTCAAAATATTAAAAGAAAAAACTACCAGCTAAGAATACTTTATCCAGCAAAGCTGCCCTTCAGAAGTGAAGGAAAAATAAAGTCTTTCCCAGACAAGCAAAAACTAAGGGAATTTGTCTCCACAAGACCAGCTTTATAAGAAATGCTTAAGGGAGTGCTTCATCTAGAAGCAAAACGATAACTACCATCCTAAATGAAGCACATGAAAGTATAAAACTCACTGGGAATATATGCAAGTGAGAAAGAAAGAAAATCCTTAACTCTAGAGAAAATCATCAAATCACAAAGATAAACATGAAAGAATAAGTAAAATACAAAATTAGAAAATATGAAATGATAGGAGAAAATCCTAATCAATTGAATGTAAATAGGTTAGATACATACTCATGAAATAGATGAAAAAAAAAAAGACAAACTGTATACTTCATACAAATCTTACTTCAGTAGTAATGGCTTATTGAGAGGGACCAGCAGTTACAGTAATGACTATGTTGCTGGACTCCCATGTAGTTGACTGCGGTTCAAGTCCTGGACCTGGTGGCTTAAACTCATGCCAGGCGCGTGTGCGTGTGTGCCCAAGATTCCGAGAGGAGAACAGAGGAGAAGGGATTGCGGCGTGGCCATCCCCCCTGGGGGTGATTCTCACTTTCTGTCTCTCTGTGTCTCTCTGTCTTTTGGGCAAGTGCACGCACCGTATAACAAAAACCTCTCCAAAAAAAGAAAAAAAAATCTTACTTCAGTAGTATTGACTTATTGACAGAAAGGGAAAGAATGAAAAGTGTTTTATGGAAATGAAAATCAAAAGTAAGCAGGGACTTAGAAAACTGTAAAGATACATGGGATTAAACATCATGCTCCCAGACCACTGGGCCAATGAAGGGCTTACTTAGGAAATTTAAATATTTCTCAAAACAAATGAAAACGAGAACACAACACAGGGAAACTTATGGAATACAGCAAACACTGTACTAAGAAGGAAGTTTATAGCAATAAACACCTCCATCTAAGAAGTAGAAAGGTTTCAGATAACCTAACAATGCATCTCAAAGAGCTAGCAAAGGAAGCACACACCAAACTTAGAAGGAAAGTAAGAGTTAAGGATGATAGCAGAAGTAAATGAAACGAATACTGGGACCAGCAGTTAGCATAATGGCTATGTTGCTGGACTCCCATGTAGTTGACCGCAGTTTGAGTCCCGGACCTGGTGGCTTAAACTCATGACGGATGTGTGTGCATGTGTGCCCAAGATCCCCAGGAGAATGGAGAAGGGATTGTGGTGTGGTCATCTCCCCTGGAGGGTGATTTCTCGCTTTCTGTCTCTCTGCTCTGTCTCTCTCTGTCTTTCTGGTGAGCGCACGTGTCTTACAGCAAAATCTCTCCAAAAAAAAAAAAAAAGAGAAACAAATATGAAAGATCTGTGAGTATTCTTTTTTTCCTTTTAAAATTTTGCCAAGTGGTTTGTGTGTGTGACAGGTGGGAGAAAATTGAAAGCAACCCCCATGGAGCATGGTCATGCCATTGCAGTCTTCTCTCCATTTCTCTCTCTGGGCATGTTTTTCAAGCTGCTGGGTCAGCTGTGTGTGATCCAGCTGCCTTAACCACTAGACTAGGGGCTGACCCAAAAAGATCTATTGAAACAAAAAATTTGATTTTTTACTTATGAAAGAACAGAATTAGCAGAAACTGAAAGATCGGAAGGTATCATAGCAGGGAGGGCAACTATAGATATGAGAGATAGTACAGGGTGTTGGATATTAGGGGGTGGGTAATAAGAAGGAGAGAGAGGAACAGGGAAAAACCATTTAATTGATAGAAAAATGAAAAAAAAATAGATTAAGAAATAGTAAGTTTTTATGGAACAGATTTTAGCTCCTCTTACCACACAAATGAAAAAAGTATGTTAATCTGTATGTAGCTATATTTATCTCTCTATCTCATAACATTTTGTAAACCTCAAATATACTCAATAAAAATATTTTTAAAAAGTAAAAAAAAAAAAGTTTATTTTTACTTTCTTGAGATAGCTATGAGGGAGTAACCCTCAATAGGGTTTTACTAAGCCTAGGTCCTTCTTCCAACCCCTGGCCTGCCATGATCACAAGTGAGCATGGGTGTGCCCAGAATTTTCAGGTCAACTTGCAGTGAGAATTTGCACTCACAGAAAATCTAGGAAGTGACTTGTGAAAAATGAGGTGGTGGCAAGAGTGATCCCACTTGACTACCATGCAAGGAGGCCAGTACTTCACTGGGAAGGGAGATTGTGCTGATGTTGACAAGAGAGGGTCATTTTCTTCTGTAGGAATTCTTGTTCCACTTATACATCTTTATTTGTGAAAGGGTAATTTACCAAGTTATTAAATCCAAGTTTACATTCATCTCAGTGTTGTACATCCTGAATATTTTTATGATCCCACTTTTCACCTTTTGAGGGCCTATTAGGTATAATTCTTTGTCTCTTTAGTGGCTACCTAATGATTTATAGTACATATTTTTAACTTATAACAGTTTATCTTAATATATCATTTCTCATGCTTCTCTTTCATTTGGATTATTCTACTAAAAATAGCTAGTTAAGTGCATGTCCTCTTCATTTGTTGAAACTATTTTGGATTCAAGTTGATAGAAATCTAATCGAACATATTAATAGCTTAACAGAAAAACAATGTTCTGATTGGCTTATACTGCATATTTGCTAATCTCCAAAACAAACAAACAAAAAGTGCACATATAAGGATAGAGATGTTGATGAGCCAGACTGGGTTATGGATTCACCTCTATAAGAATACATAAATAAATAAAATCCCATTCTGGGACCAGAAGATGGCATAATGGTTATGTTGTTGGACTCCCATGTAGTCTACTGTGGTTCGAGTCCTGGACCCAGTGGCTTAAAATTCACATGTGTGTGTGTGTGCCCAAAATCCTGAGAGGAGAATGGAGAAGGGATTGTGGCATGAAATCACCTCCTGCGGGGTGATTTCTCACTTCCTTTCTGTCTCTATGATGAGCACATGCACCCTATAACAAAACTCTCTCAAAAAAAAGAAAAAAAAGTAAAATAAATAATAAAATAATAAAATCCCTTCTAAGAATCTGATTTGTTCAGATACAAGTAGGATTTATCAATTCCAGATGCTTCCTTTTCCTCCTCTTATGTAACTCTCACGCTAAAACCTCAACATGGGTTCCCCTTCTCATTCAAACCCCCCACCCCCACAACTAGTAATTTATTGAGTAGTAGGATAAAGAAGCATGGAAATTTTGGTGGGAAATGAGAAAGCAATTTTTTTTTGAGAAGTTTTTAACTATAGGGTGCGTGTGTTCGCCAGAAAGACAGAGACAGAAAACAAAAAATAACCCCCCAACGGGGATAGCCACTCTGCAATCCCTTCTCCTCCATTTTCCTCTCGGGATCTTGGGCACGCAAGTACATGTGCCTGACGTGAGTTTTAAGCCACTAGGTTCAGGATTCGAACCATAATAAACTACGTGGGAATCCAGTGACATAGTCATTATGCCAACTGCTGGTCCTGAGAAAACTATTTTAAAATTAGCTACACCAATGTTCTAGTGAAACCCTGGTGTTACAAAAAGAACCTGTTTGTGAAAAAGTGATTGGAAAACACCATGAAACAAGGCTTTGGGTAGCCTGTGCCACCAGTTCAGCTTATGTTGACTGAACAACTCACCTCCCAAAGTTCACTGCAATTTTCCTCATGATACTGAATTTCATAACATCCTAGAGATTAGAAGAACACCACTGTTTCACTGTGAAACCGGAGACTAGAAAGACTGAACAACTGTGGATGGTACAATGATTGTCAGTTGTCAAACTTCACTGCCATGTCATAGTGTGTCTGCTCTATTCCAAGTATAGTCACATAACCCTTTACGATGGGGGTGTATTCTGAGAAATGTCATTAGGTAACTTTGTCATTGTGTGAACACTATAGTGTCCTCACATAACCTAGATGGTGGGGCCCACTATGTCATCAGTAACGTGTTTTTGCAACTAAGTTCTAAGTTCCCTGGGTAAATAAATTTGGGAAATATAGAGTTAAAAAAGCAAAGCTGGGGCTGGATAGCAACACAATAGTAAAACATGATCTTCTGCAAGGCAGACCCACCTGAGAGCAAAACCAGTTTGCATTTGAACACTTCTCTGACTACACTGGGCACATATGTTCCTGTGATACGGGCTGGCTGAAGCTGGGAATGGACCATGGCATCAGCACTCTGTCAGAAGTGTGTTATTTCTGTGTGTAGCTCTTTTTCTGTCTCTCCCACTTACAGAGAAATAATCTTAAAAAAATAAGTAAAGTAAAACTGATTTTTTTTTTTCTTCTCAGGACCTCTCAGACACTTGAGTATGTGAATGTTACGTATTTCAGAGAATCAGATATGAATTTCAGAAAGATAATTCTGTCTGCATTGTGACTCCAGTTTACAGGAATTAATACTTGAAGCACTGACTCTCTTTCTCTCATGGAAAAATAAACTTATAAGATGGGAAACAAGAGGTGGAGCAGTGGTAACGCTACAGAACCCATGTGAGAAAGATGCTTAGTTTGAGTCCCAAAGCCTCCTTGGGCACACCTGCACACACATGTACATTCCCCATGATCCATATCGCCTGGGATTGAAGGTATCCACAATTTACCACACCATAAATATTCTATTGTGGGTGCCTCTCTATCTCTTATGAAAGAAATAAATTAAAAAGGGAAAAAAGAACTGACTTGAAAGAAGTGACTTGAGTAAAATGCAGGAGCTTATGCCAAGCATGTTGGTATTCAAAGCAAAGCAGCATCCATCAGGATGGAGAAGGTATATTTAGAATGTTGTATCCACAGGGCTTGGAGAGCAACTGAACATGACAGACTGGTGTATCTGATATGAGGAACAGATTGGATGCTGAGGCTGATGTCAAGATAGGGTGCACTTAAATAGACCAGGTCTGGACGAGAACAAAGAAGATAATTTGATATATAATAGATTGCATTTTAATGGCCTTCAGCATATCTAAGTGGAGGTATATAGTGAGCAATTTTTTTTTTTTTTTGGAGAGGTTTTTGCTATAGGGTGCGTGCGCTCGCCAGACAGAGAGAGACAGAGAGACAGAAAGTGAGAAATCACCCCCCAGGGGGGATGGCCACGCCGCAATCCCTTCTCCTCCATTCTCCTCTTGGGATCTTGGGCATGCACGCACACACACCCGGTGTGAGTGTAAGCCACCAGGTCCGGGTCTTGAACCGCGGTCGACTACATGGGAGTCCAGCGACATAGCCATTATGCTAACTACTGGTCCCAGCAATTTTATATGGTGATATTCCTGAGCACTTAAGCTCCTCCTCAGACCTCAAGACTGGCTTCTCCTATCACAGGAAGCCAATGAAGCAGTACTTCCCTTGCAGTTGATGGATTCAATACTAGCTTTTCAGACATTCAGTTAACTACTACAATGCTGCAATAAACATTCTGCTATATATTAGAAGAGATTTTTGTCCTTATTTGAGTATTTCTGTCAATTCCTGCATGGAGACTGTTGTAACAAGGATTAAGTGAAATAATTTTTTTTTTTTTTTTTTTTTTTTTTTAGTTTTTGCTACAGGATATGTGCGCTCGCCAGAGAAAGAAGGGGTGGGATGGGTGGGGAGGGGGGACAGCCATGCTGCAGTATCTTCTTCTCTGTTTTCCCCTCAAGATCTTGGGCATGCATACACACATACCCACTATAATTTTCAAGATGCTGGGTCTGGGGTTTGAACTGTGAGTTGGCCATGTGGGATTTAGCCCCTTAATTTCTACTCCACCTTCTGGCCTCCTAAATAATTCTTTTAAAGTTATTTACCTATTTTTTTCTTTATTTCTTCAGTAAATGAGAGAGACAGAGAGACAACACCCCCAACAGGGTTCTGACCTCAGTATCCACACCCAATCTCAGTCAGCCCAGATCATGGGCACATATGTACCTGGCATGCTCAAACGGTCTCCCAGCTTGAACTGGGAACCTTCTCATGTGGGAGTGCCTCTCAGAGCCTCATGTTTTATTGCTATGCCACCATCTGGTCCCTACAACAGTTGTTAAATTAAGTGATTTTTACATTACTTAAAATATTTACATTAGTTTTGGCAGCCTGAGATGGGGTATATATATATCTTTTAATTTTTAATGTAATAATAGTATTAGTAACTATTATTATCATTAATGTTTATTGTATACCTTCCAGATACTGCATTATGCACTTTGCATAGAAGAACTCATTTAATTGTCAACACAACGTAATCACTCTCAGCTAAATCTGGGTTATATAAAGCTGACTAGTAGAAATACAAAGCATTTTGTGGATATCCCTTGTTTATAAACTCAACTGTCTTTCATTACTTCCCTCCTGGATTATTTGACAGCATTAGATCTTCATTCCTAATAGTAAATTCTTTGTATTAATATTAAAGAGTTGATCTTATTGTATGACGGAATTTAGTGATAGGAATTTTAGAAATGAAGATGCATTTAGTGGGAACCAGCAGTTGGCGTAATGGCTATGTCGCTGGACTCCCACATAGTCGACCGCGGTTCGTGTCCCGGACCCGGTGGCTTAAAACTCACGCCGGGCGCGTGTGCGTGCGTGCCCAAGATCCCGAGAGGCGAATGGAGGAGAAGGGATTGCGGCGTGACCATCCTCCCTGGGGGGTGATTTCTCGCTTTCTGTCTCTATGTCTCTCTCTGTCTGTCTGGCGAGCGCACGCGCCCTACAGTGAAAATCTCTCAAAAAAAAAAAAAAAGATGCATTTAGTTATATTTTTTTATAAACATATCCTATTTTAAAATGTAAGTACTCTTTGGTATGGATTCTTACGTTTACTTCTGTTCATCCATTTTTTCCTTCATTTAAATATATTCTTGAATCGTGTGTGTCAGGCACTGTTTTGAATTCTGGAGCTGACTGGTGGACAAAGCCAACTTGAACACTATTTTTGGGAAACTTATAATTCAGCCTCGTTTACATCTGATTGAAAAAGATGCCACAGATTTAGTTAAAAATAAAGATCAATAAGAAAGTGAATAGGAAGTTAAAAAATCAGTTTTTCACATTTTGCTTTAGATTCATTCTTGGTTAGAATGTAAAACACGTGGAAAAATTATGCTAGAACAAGTGGTTTACATGCTATTTATGAAATACTCTTATGGTTTCATAATCTAATACTTTTATTACATGACAGTACATGTTCCAAGTACTTTCCAGAGAAAAATCTGAAGCAAACACTTAAAGAAAACAGTAAAAATTATGACAGTGTGATAAAATAGGGATTTTATCAATATTTAACTATACTTCTAACATAAACTGCATTGCAGTTGACAAGTGAGGCTTGTTAGGAGTCAGATATGTTCATGAATGTGTGCAATATAATAGAGATTATATATTTCTGCCTAGGACTAGTTTTCTTTTTAGAATGATAGCTCCATAGCCATTTCTCAATTGTCCTGAACACAGCCTACCCCCTCAGTGCTTCTGCCCAAGGCTCTCCCTTTTCTTATCACTGAACCTGCCTTCAATCCCCAGTTCTACAGGCAACACACATGCCCTTTTGTGGCCTGTTCTCTGCAATCTCTGGCTTTAAGGTGGGCCAATCGGGAGAGCCAAGGTGGCCAACTACCTGCTTCAATGTGTCTTATCATTGTGCAGGAGATTGATGGCAATCCTCAGGGTAGTGAGAACCCTCTGACTCTTTTATCTTCTGGAGTTGATCTTCGCTACATCTTCCAGGCAGAGCCCTGGGCTCCTTCCACATCCCCTACCCCAGGGAGGCTGCCTCTATGGGAGTGGAGATAGGTGTTTAGAAAGCACCAAATTCTAGGATTTTTCTTAGTTCTGACCTGCCTTAGCTTAAAGAGACAGCACTATATTCTGTCAAGTAATGGTTAAGTTGGAAGATCTAGTATGAATCAGTGTGGTTGTCTAAGATTCATTTCACAAGCTGATGAACTACGACAAACTGTAGTACCAGTTTTAGAAGCAATTAATGCAGCTTAAAGGGCAATCTGTTCAAAGAGAATTTCAATGTATTACTAACCTCTTAGCAACTATAAAGATTTGTTGTTTATATATTTCACCATATGCATAGCTCACATTTCACTTTCAGCCTTATAATGATTTTTTTTTTTTGGTGTGAACAGAAATTACTTGGCAAGAAATAAAAAATAGTGTTTGTCTTTAAGCACTGATTCTATTGATATCATTTATGAAATAATTCCAATCCAGGTAATTCAATACTAGGAACATCGTCTCCCATGAGCATAGCCGCAATGTTCTCTGTACACAGTGAATTATTTCTTCTAATATTTTATACAATAGGGCAGTTGCTTGTACCTTAACTACAATATCCACCTGCACATATTTCTGTAGACTAACTTTGGCGAGGTAGCACATCGAACAAGGAGATCAATTACACAGCAACTACACTCAAGATTGTCACAGCTAGTGACAGACATGGGGATGTAAACATGCCATGCTAGGAAGCTCAAAAAAGGAAGGAAATAACGTTTCCTAGAGAAAGTCAGAAAATGTTCCCTCCCATAGTTCTGTGGATTAGAAATCTGACACGGGTCTTAAGGGCTAAAATCAGTATTCAGAAGACTATGTTACTTGCGGGAGAATCCCTATCTTTGCTTTTTTCAAGCTTTTAGAATCCACTCATTCATGGCTAACTTCCATCATCAAAGCTGTGAACTCACTGACATCTGCTTTTGTCATCTCATCTTTTTCTCTTCACTTTTTTTTTCCTATAGGGCACATGCACTCACCAGAGAGACAGGGAAAGAAAGAAAAATGATAAATCACTCTTTAGGGGGTTTGGTGATGCTTCAATCATCCCTTCTCCTCCATTCTCCTCTTGGGATCTTGGGCACGCACGCACAGGTATGCACCTGGCACCTGAGTTTTAAGCTGCAGGTCCAGAACTTGAACCGCAGTTGACTATGTGGGAGTCCAGCAACATAACCATTACAGCATCCACTAGTCCTCTTTTCACTTTTATGAGTTTTTGTGATTACAATGGGGCTACTGTATAATCCAGGATAATTTCCCTATCTTAAAGTCAGCTGATTAGCAATATTAATTCTACCGACAGCCTCAATTCCCTTTTGTGATATAAAGTACCATAATCACCAACTCTGGGAATAAGGACACAAACATCCTTGGAGGGACTGTTACTCTGCTAAAACATCAGACCATGGGAATCAAAAGAGGGTGTTGTGATATTTTGTCTTCATTTAATCACTGTGTATCTTTACTGTGTACAACATGGTTTTTCCCAGCATAAATACAGTGCATATTAGTCAGGTCAAAGACATTGCCATATATAGTATCATCAACAGATAACTCCATTTTTGTATTAGATGTTTTGTTTGTTTTTTTACCTGATCCCCACCGCCCACTCCCTATTATCCACTTGCTTCTACATTGTTTCTAGTATCTATAGTTGCCCTCCCTGCTATTATACCTCCCAGTCTTTCAGTTTCTGCTATAGGGTGTGGCCATTTGATATCTATTAAGCCAGGACATACAATGCCTATCTCCCATGGTCTGGCTTGCTTCACTCAGCATTAAATCTTCCATATTTGTCCACTTTGTATCAACTATTGGGGTCTCATTTTTTTAAGAGAAATTTTTGCTATAGGGCATGTGTGCTTGCCAGAAAGACAGAGACAGAGAGACAGAGAGTAAGAAGTCCCCCCCCCTCCCGGGGGGGATGGCCACACTGCAATCCCTTCTCCTCAATTCTCTTGGGATCACTGTTGGTGTATAGAAATGCTATAGATTTTGGTATGCTGATTTTGTATCCTGCTGTATTCATTTTTCACTTCCTGGAGGGTTTTCTTCTTTTTAAAGATATCTTTTAAATTTTATTTATTTATTTATCTATCTATTTATTTATTTACAGTCACTCACTGTACATCAATATAGTATACAAAATGAGATTTTTCCATCCAGCATATATTACCATTCATGTTATCAATGAATAATTTTCTATTTCTTGTTTCTTATATATTTTGTTGCCCCCCCCTTGATTCTTTATCTCTTACCCTCTGCCAGCTCCCCCCTTTCTCCCACACTGTCTCTGGCATGAACAGTTGTTTTGCATACTATTTTTTTCACGTTTTATTGGTTCTCTAGAGATCTTAATTAATTTAAAGGCTTTCAATATCAGCACAACAGATATATACATATTTAAGAACACATGTTTGACCTTAGGCATAAACCTTAGTGAGTAAAGTGAACATACTGTGAAGTAGCACCTCACTGGGGCTATATAGCTTACTGCAGTCATTAAATAGGTATTAATAGATATTTTTAATGAGTTTTTTAATTTCAAAAAGAAGTTTTAGTTTTATTAGACTGGAGTTTTTTTGTGGATTCTTTTATATTTTAAATATATACAATCATGTCCTCTTCAAATATAGATAATTTCACTTCTTTCCCTCTTTGAATGCCTTTTATTTTACTCTCAGAAGTAAAATTTGATTATTTGATTATTTTTTAGGGTGTCTATCTCTTTATGAAAATCCTCTTTCATGTCCTGGAATGGTTTTCTCATTTCCTGGAATTGATTGTCCGTTTCCTCCTGCATCTCATTGAGTTTTGTCACAATGAATGTTTGGAATGCTTTTTCTCACATTTCTGTGAATTCTTTTGAGTTGTCCATTGTGATTGAGGGGTTACTGTGTTTCTTTGGGGGAGTTATTTCCTTGTTTTCCCATGTCTTTTTCTTTCTCTGTGCTGGTTTTTGGTCATCTGATGATGTATTCACTTTCTATTTACCGGAGTAGATCCTGCAGTGTCAGAGGGAGGAATATAAGCCCTAAATCCCTGGTGTGTTCATGTTAGCGGGCTGTGTCTTCCAGATCAAAACAGATTAAGTCTATATAGGCAGCTTCAGGTGATTGACTCTTCTACCAACCCTGTAGCTCCTGATGAGGCAAGGCTAAGGTGAGGAGATACGACTTTGTGGAAAGGTTCTAATTGTGTGCTGCAGTACACTGAGTAGACTGGAGGATCCTGAGTGCCAGTGGCAAACCTGAAGGGTCAGGCTACACTGATGATGAGAGGCTTACCAAGACTGGAACCCAAGTCTCCCAGCAGGCAGGCAAGACTTAGGAAGCAGGTGGCACAGCTTGCCAAGAGGTCCCCAAGTCCCAAAAGCAAACTCAAAGGGTTGATCTGCACTGACAGGAGAGGGACACCACTGTGATTTGTTTTTATTAAAGATAATCCTGATAAGGTGTGGTAGATGAATAGGCGGTGGAGGGGGGGAAGGGAGTGGAAGCATGGAGGGTTTAGCAGAGAGATAACACAAAGAACTTTAATCTAAAAAACAGAATGAGCTACCCTATTTTATATGCTGTATTTGAAAAGAAGATAACTAAAAAAATTAATGCCTAAAGAGAGATTATTTAATTTGGAATCATAGACTAATAACTCCTTAACATTTCTGAAATTGGAAATTATTTTATCTCCTGATATCAAACTAAGAGCTTCCACACCCCAACACAAACACACACACACACACACACCTTTTCTAAATAGTTATAGTATAATAAAAGCTGTGGCCAATTTGCAGTAACAACTAATGCTCACATGTGTGAAGAGTTCAGGTAAATAAAGTTTGGATGTCCACATGTGGACTTGACTCACAAAGTACTTACTATAAAGGAAGAAGAGAGTCTTGGAGAGGGTAGATGAGATTGCTGAGCCTTTTCAGAACTGATTTCTCAGACACTGCTGGTTCCTGAAGTCTTCCTTCCTCTGGCATTAGGTTAGAGTTTGTTAGTCCTTTCCTATTTCCTCATAGAGTGAGCTGTGTATCTCATAGAGTCTCCTAGAAAAGAGTTTTGGGTATGTGGAATCTGAAATGCTTCTCTGTAATGATTGAGCCTGCACGACTCACTTCAGAGTTTACCAGTGGAAGTGGAGGAGCACTTGTAAAGATTATTAGGTTTTGGAAAATACAGACTTAGCAGAAATGGTTCCTTTTGGGAGGACATTAGATGGTATAAAATGTTTAACATGAGGTATATTTTTGGGGTCACTGTCATCATGCTAAATAATTTTGGATAACTGATGGGAAGCCATAGAGAGAAACTAAGTGGGTGGGGGTGGGGGCTTGGGGAAGGGAGCTAGTGAGAAAAAGGCAGAGCAGAAGAAGAGGCCTAGATTTTCAGAGAAGACACTATAAATAAACAAACAAACACTTTCTCAGTCTTAATTATGACATGAGCTTTCTAAAGTTTACTTCTTGATGCTGGAGGCATCAGAGAAGGCTGCTTTAGCTATGTATACACACATACACACACACACACACACACACACACACACACACACAGTGTTTATTAATATTGTATGACATGACACACTGTCCCTCTCCAAGCACTATCCAGAGTTCTTAACACCATTCACCAGTGGAAGAAAACTGAGTTGTTTTCTAGAAGCATCCCCAATTAATCAATTGGTCCGAGTTGCAGTGGCATGTGCTGCTAAGATGCTGTGCTCCACTGACTAGGAATGCATGTTTAGGCCTGGGTTTAATCCCCAGTCCTGTCTAAAGACCTAGTACAGTGGCCATATGCCTGAGGTTCCAACAGCTCTGCAACCCATGAGACAGAGGCAAGATGTTAACAAGCTTGAGAGAGGCTCAGGCAACAATAAAACAGAACCACCAGGTGTGGTGCTATGCTCTTGTAATCCCAGCTGAGAGGCTGAGACACCAAGACCTTGTCTTAAAAAAACTAAAATCAAAGTGACCTTTGAACATCCCCTTCTTGCCCATGCTCCATGCCATTGGATTTCCCTGGGTTCCAGTCACAACTCAGAGCCAGTCACAGTGGGATGAAGTGATGGAGCAGCAGAGAAAGCATGGCTAACCTCACCCCTCCCATCTTTGAACTCCCAGGTGTGTCTGTGCCTTTGGACATCCCTTTCTTCCTCCCATCTCACACCATTGAATTTCTCTGGATCCCAGACATAGCGCAGAGCCACAGTGGGATGGAGTGACAGAGCTGCAGAGAGAGTGTGACTGGCTCACTTTCCCCTGCCCACCTTTAAACTCCCAGGGGTGTTTGTGCTTTCAAACACTCCCTTCTTTCCTGTGTCCTGCACCATTGGATTTCTCCTGGTCCCAGCTGTAGTGCAGAGCCAGCTGCAGTGAGATGGAGTGTCAGCTGCAGAGAACATGGCTGGCTCACCTTTCCCTGTCCACCTTTAAGCTTCCAGGTCTGTTTATGCTTTCCAACATCCTCTTCCTCCCCATGCCCTGTGCCATTGGATTTCTCCTCATCTCACCACAGTGCAGAGCCAGCCACAGTGAAATGGAGTGATGGAGCTGCATAGAGATTGTGGCTCACCTCCTTTTGCCATTGCCATTTGGAATACCTGGTGTCCTTTGAGATTTTACATTTTACTGGCTCATGTAATATGCTGAATTGTACTTCTTCTTTAGTAACATCCTCCAGCTCAGCCCAGGTATACCTGGTCCTGAGGTTTTGGGAAGGGACCAAGCACATCAAGCTTGCTACATACAGCCTTGTCTGATAGGAAGACAAGGCCATCTCAAGAGAACACACATGAGAAGAAGAGCTCTTCCCACCTGGTACTAAATAATCGACTCCAAAAAAATTAGGAAGAAATATATAATCCATCAGATGATCAGAAACCAGTACAGAGGCACAAGAAATATGAGAAACCAAGAAAATACCTCTCCCTCAAGGGAAAAGGACAACTTCTCATCATTAAGACAGTACAATAGAACTCGTGAAAATGTCCAATAAACAATTCTGAACATTCATAGTGGCAAAACTAAATGAGATGCAAGAGAAAAGAGGTAACAAACTTCAGTAATAAGGAAGTCCTTCCACAATTTGAAGGAGAGAAGAGACACCATAAAAAGAACCAAACAGAAGTCTTAGAGAAGAAGGATGCAATAAAAGAAATCAAAACCTCCCTTGAAAATATTAATAACAGATTAGATCATGCAGAAGATTGAATCTTAGATCTAGAGGAAAAAAACTTTGACTTAGACAAAAATCACCAAAAAAGAATGAAAAATTAGCCCCCCAAAATGATGATAACATACAGGAAATACTAGATAACATTAAATGGCCAAACACCTGAACAATTTGTATCTCAGAAGGTAAAGAAACTAGTAAGGGCATCGATAATCTATTCCATGAAATATTTGAAGAAAATGTTCTAAACCTAGAGAAATATTCAAACATCCAGATCCAAGAAACAAAGGATCCCAAATAGAATCAACCTAAGAAGAGCTTCTCCATGTGCTATCATAGGCAGACTGGTCAAAATCATAGACAAAGACAAGATTTTAAAAACGGCAAGAGAGAGACCAGCAGTTAACATAATGGCTATGTCGCTGGACTCCCACGTAGTTGACTGCAGTTCGTGTCCCGGACCTGGTGGCTTAAAACTCACGCCGGGCACGTGTGCGTGCGTGCCTAAGATCCCAAGAGGAGAATGGAGGAGAAGGGATTGTGGTGTGGCCATCTCCTCTGGGGGGTGATTTCTCGCTTTCTGTCTGTCTCTGTCTGTCTGGTGAGTGCACATGCCCTATAGCAAAAATCTCTAAAAAAAAAAAAAAAAAAAGGAAAAAAAATGGCAAGAGAGAAATGTTACATTACTTACAACAGTTATCTCAATAGGCAAACATTAGACCTCGCAACGGAAATGAGGCAAGCAAAGAAAGAATGAAAAGATATAATCAAAGTGCTCAAAGAAAAACAATTTCAACCAAGGATATGATACCCAGCAAGATTATCCTTCAAATGGAAAGGAAAGATAAAAACATTCTCAGATACACAAAGTCTGAAAAAGTTTACGAACACTAGACCAACTCTTCAAGAAGTACTGAAGAGAGTACTATACTAGGAAAAATAGAGACAAACAGAAACCAGAGAACAAAAAACAGCCAAGAAAATGGCTTACAAAATGGCAGGGACAAGTCTGAAAACAATGATAATAACATGGAATGTTAATCAATTAAATTCTGCAATGAAAAGACAGATTGGCTGAATGGATTAAAAAAAATAGAAACCTTCTATTTGCTGCCTACAAAAAGCACACCTTGTGGATAAAGATGTATATAGACTAAAAGTAAAGGGTTGGAAAAAGGTATTCCATGCAAACAGAAACCAAAAAAAGGCTGGAGTTGCAATACTGCTATCAGACAAAACGAGCTTTAAGATGAAAACTGCAAGAACAGACAAAGAAGGACATTATAGAGTACTAAAAGGGCTAATGCACCAAGAGATAAAAATGCTTATAAATGTCTATGCACCTAACTCAGGAGCACCCAAAAATGTGAAAGAAAGACTGCTTGATCTAAAAGGAGAGAGAGAATGCAACACACTAATTGCTGGAGATCTCATCATCCCACAACCTCCTTTTGACAGATCATCTAGATAAAAAATAAGAAAAGAGATACAGGATCTAAATGATACCATAAATCAAATGGACTTTACAGACATCTACAGAACCTTCTACACAACAACCATGAAATATACATTTTTCTCACTCTTGCATGAAACCATTTTGAAGGCTGATTACATGATAGGGCACACAAGCCTTTGCAAATTCAAAGGCATAGAAACTATATCCAGCATCTTTTCTGGCCAGGATGAAATTAAACTTGAAATTAATTTCACAAAAACTCTTAAAAATGCACAAACATGGGGCCAGCAGGTGGTGTGGTGGTTGTGACACTGGACTCCCACATGATTGACCACAATTCAAGTCCTGGACCTGGTGCCTTGCTTTCCCATTCTCTCTTTCTGTGTTCACTCTGGTCAAATTAAATAATAATAATAAGAAATGGAATTAAGTAAATAAATAATTTTTTAAAAAACACTACACAAACATATGGAAACTAAATAACCTGCTCTTGAATGACTTCACAACCAATGAAGAAATTAAGACTGAAATCAAAAGATTCATTAAAACCAATGGTAATGAGTACACAAGTTTCATAACCTATGGGATACAGTGAAAACTGTCTTAAGAGGGAAATTTATATCAATTAGTATGCATAAGAAGACGGAAAGGTGGCAAATAGACAACCTAATAACACACCTGAGGGAACTGGAAAAACAACAAAAACAACAAGTCCAAAAAATGCCAGGACAAAAAATCCAAAAGTTGACAGGAGAAAAATAAAGATTTGACCAGAAATAAATGAAATAGAGAATAAATGAACTATATAGAGAAATAAAACCAAAAGCTGATTCATTGAGAAGCTAAACAAAATTGACACACCATTAGCTAGACTTATTAGGAGAAAAAGAGAAAGGAAGTAGATAAATCAAAAATGAAACAAGAAATATTACAACAGACATAATAGAAATACAAAAGGTCATTAGAGGATATTATGAGTGACTATACGCAAGCACAAGAAAACCTGAATGAGGTAGACAAATTCCTGGACATATATAATCTACCAAGATTAAATCAGAAGACATAGATAAATCCCGAATAGACCAATGACAAGTAATGATATTACATCAGTAATAACTTCCCAACTAAGAAAAGGCCAGATCCCAAAGTCTTTACTTCTGAATTATACAAAACTTTTAAAGAAAAGCTAACCCCGAGTCTACTCAAACTATTTCTAAAGATCAAAAAGGAAGAATGCCTCCCAAATTCATTTTATTAAGCCTTGATCACTTTCTTCCTCCAAACAAAGACATAACAAAAAAGGAAATTACTGACCAATATCTCTGATGAGTATAGATGCAAATATTCACAACAAGATAGAAGAAAATCATATCCAATGACACATAAAAAGATTACATACCAGACCAGGTAGACTTTATTCCAGGGATGCAAGGATAATTCAACGTATACAATATCATAAATGTAAAATACCATATTAACAGAAAGAATTATTAAAAATCATAAGATCATATCAATCAATGCAGAAAAAGCACTTGATAAAATACAACATCCCTTCATGGCACTCAGCAAAATTGGCGTAGAAGGGACATTTCTCAATACAATAAAAGCTATATATAAAAAACCCATAGCTAACATCATATTGAATGGGGGAAAAGCTGAAAGCTTTTCCACTAAAAACTGAAACAAGACAAGGCAGTTTTCTTGTGCACTTTTTCCACTCCTTTTCAATATAGTACTGGAAGTCTTAGCCAAGGCAATCAGACAAGAGAATAAAAGACATGCTGACTGTTAACTTCAAGGATTTAAATGGAAAGACCAGACCAAAGTAACACTGCAAATTCCACAGGAGAAAGATTAATTACATAAGACTGAACTGGGGAAATAGAAATTTATGACTTTTGAGTAAAACATTACTGTATCTTTCTTTACTATGCTTTATTTTCCCTATTCAAGGAGTTTGTTTTCTTTTGAGCTGTTCATAGGTTTAGCAATTTGTTAAAATGTTTTTTTCTTGTTTGTTTGTTTCTTTAAATGGAAACATAAACTTTTCTCCCTTTCTGACCCTTCTGGAATTGGAAAATACTTGGGAATATTCTTATTTTGTGGCAGAATGGTTATTTGTATAAGTTCAATAACACCTGTTACCATGAATCAGAAATCGGAAATACTTGACTGGAATGCCATATCTGAAGATTAAACCAGAAAACTATGGAACTATGGTAGATCTCAAGTAAGCCAACAGAAGCTCTTCGAAAGATGGCCTGGCACCATAAATATTTCTGCCTGGCAGAGAGGATTAGAGAAGCTGTATGAAAGAATTCGTACCATAAAATAACCTGGACTTTTCCAGTCCACCATTGTAGTCAATAGAGATCAGAAGAGTGGCCACAGGGGATTATTTTGAGGAAGACTTTGAAGAAAGAAAAGAGACTGATCTTTGCTAGCAGATTCTGGTGCCACAGAATACGTGGTATGCAGGGCTGAATTGAAAAGGCTTATGTGTGAATTGTATGCTGGGTATTTGCTTTTCAACAATTTGAGTAGTTGACATGTAAATATTTTCTCAAAAATATTTAAAGCTATACTATCTCTGTTATAGAGTCACAAATAACATTATAACAACTATTTCAAACACTATCTTTAAAATTCAGTTTTTTAAAATTTTGTAAGTTGTTTATTAACTGTAAAAGACTATGGAGCTTGAGCAAAAAAAAATTTTTTTAGAGGTTTTTGCTATAGAGCGCGTGTGCTCACCAGACAGAGAGAGACAGAGAGACAGAAAGCGAGAAATCACCCCCCCAGGGAGGATGGCCACGCTGCAATCCCTTCTCCTCCATTCTCCTCTCAGAATCTTGGGCACGTATGCACACGCGCCCGGCGTGAGTTTTAAGCCACCAGGTCCGGGACGCGAACTGCAGTCGACTACGTGGGAGTCCAGCGACATAGCCATTACGCTAACTGCTGGTCTCGAGCAAAAATTTTTGATGTGTAAAGTAAATGTTTGTGGGAAAATGTAAAAATAAATAAATAAGTGTTTTTTTGGGGAAAAAAACCCCACAGTGAGATACAACCTAACTCCATTAAGAATGGCTAAGATTTAAAAAAAAAAAAAAAAGGGTTGGCAGGTGGCATAGTGGTAAAGGCACTGGACTCCCACATGGCTGACTATAGTTCAAATACCAGAACTGGCAGCTTGCTTTCTCTTTCTCTTTTTCTCACTGGTCAAATTGAATAATAGTAGTAGTAGTAGTAGCAGTAGTAGTAGTAGTAGTAATAATAAATTGAATTAAGTAAGTAATTCTGAAAAAAATGAGAAAAACTATAGAATGAAAGTGCTGGTGAGGCTGTAGAGAAAAGGAAACTCTCTTAAACTGTTGGCGGGAATGTAAATTAGTACAGCCACTGTGAAGAACAACATGAGGGTTCCTCAGAGACTTATATAAGTAGAACTACCATATGATCCAGCACTTCCATTCCTTGATATCTACCCAAAGAATAGGAATACACTCAGCTGGAAAACAACTTGTACATCCATGTTTATTGTAGCATTCACAATTGCTAAGATATGGAATCAACCTAAATGTCCACGAACAGATGAATGGATTGAAAAAGTGTGATATGTGTATACACACACACACACACACACACACTATAGAATACTATTCTGCCATAAAGAATGAGGCCCTAGCATTTGATAGAAAGTGGATGAATATAGAAAATTTAATGCTAAATGAAGCAAGCCAGACTATGAAAGAGAGGCATTGTACATCCCCATTCAATATACACCAAATGCCTGCACTCTATGGCACAAACTGAAAACCAGAAGGCATAAAGGCATGGAGAGCAACTGTAGATAGTAGAGACAGTGTGGGAGGAGGGTGGAGATGAGGAGAGGGTGTGAGGGAGGGAGTCAAGGGGAAAAAGAAAGAAGCAAAATGTTTAAGGGATACAAAAATGGAAAATTATCTGTTGATGATATTGTATATGGTAATATCTTTGTTTAGACTAATATACAGGGTATTCATGATGGAAAAATTCATGTGGTATGCTGTAATGATATACAGTGCAAAAAATTATAAAATTAAATTAAAATAGTACAACTTAATTAATAGGTTATTTTTAAAAGTGACACTCCTGATCATATTTCATCTCAAAGTTACTTCATGACCTTTGGAGAAGCCAGAGAGATTAGGAATGCGAGAAGGAGCATGGTATGAGGAAGGTTCTCCTTTGCCACGATGGAGAGTCATGTGGTGAGGACCTAAGCGGAATCTCTGGAAGCTGATAGGGGTTCCCAGCAGATAGCTAATAAGACAATGGGTTCCTCAGTCACTCAATCACAAGGAAGTGAATTCTGTCAATGATTAGGTCAGATACATTCAAATATCTTTATCATAAGTACATATAACATAACCTAATAACAGAATAAAACAGATTATATTCACAGTTCTAGAAATTTAGCAAGGCATGCACACCAGAGGGGGTGAAATATCCCCTAGGAGATTCATCTTTATAATTACACCTACCATAATTTCTACTAAGGCTCAGTCCAATTCTATAACACAAAACGTCTGGAGGTTCCTCAGTCATCACAAGAGGTGTAGCTTTTCTGGATATGCATAGGTACCTTCTGTCTATGCCCACATAATAGCCCATTTGTAAGCCAGGTGGTGAAAACAAATAGTTATCATTATCAATCTCATTCTGAAATACATAACATGGATTTCATAATTCTAGTTTCTTTCACTGGGTGTTTTAGCTCATATTAGTTAGAGAAATATAGTCATCAACAAATAGTGTGGGTCCTCAAAACACCCATCCTTAACTAGAAATTGCCAACATCTTTCTCCTAATCTTCTTCATATCATTGACTCAAATGGAGAGTAGAAAAGTAGAAAATTATAGAGGCCAAACAGTGGGATGGGAGTTAAAACATGATACTTGGTGAGGCAATCCCACATGAGAAGGTTGCTGGTTCAAGTTCGGCGATCTCCCTGAGTACACTGAGCCAGCCACGTACTTGCCCATGATCCAGCACTAGCTGGGGCAAGGGATGGATTACAATGTCAAGACTCTGTCAGGGGATGCTATCTCTCTCTGTCTTGCCCATGGAAGAAATAAACTAAGAAAAAAAAAAAAAGAAAGAAAGCTGGAAAATTATACATCTTTATTTCTATAATGAAAAAAGAAGACCTTTGTTTCCTTCACCTTAATTGCACCTTCAAATGGTTACATTATCTTGTTAAAATCAGTCAGTCCTTTGGGGCCAGCAAGTGGCATGGTGTTTAAGGCACTGGACTCCTACATGACTGACTGTGGTGTAAGTTCCCAGACCTGGCAGCTTGCTTTCTCACTTTCCCTCTCTCTCTCTGTCTGGGGAGTGCACGTGACTTATAACAAACTAAAAAAAAGAAAATAATAATAATAAATACAATAAACAATTCTTTAAAAAAGAAAAAAAAGGACCAGCAGTTGTTGTAATGGCTACATCACTGGACTCCCATGTAGTCAACTGTGGTTTGAGTCCCAGACCCAGTGGCTTAAACACATGCCAGGTGTGTGTGTGCGTGCTTATCTAAGATTCCGAAGGGATTATGGTGTGGCCATTGCCCCTGGAGGGTGATTTCTTGCTTTCTGTCTCTCTGCCTCTGTCTTTCAGGCGAGTGCACATGCCCTATAGCAAAAACCTCTCAAAAAAATGATATACATATATCAGCCAGTCTCACTAAACTACTTTTCAGTGGAAATAGCCAATGAAGCTGAAATGGATAATACAAAGATTTTTTAGGATACTGATTATTGGACCAGCTTGCCACTGGCTCCATGGAGAAGAAAAAATAAATTAGTAGCAACATCTCAAGTAGCTTCTCATTAAACATCCTTGCAGTAAGGATGAGAAATTTGCCTTCAATACGCAAAAAGGAATCAAGGAAAGTGTTGATAATGAAAGCAAAAACCAAAAGTAAATTGTAATTTGGATTGAATATGGCTAAAATCAAGATACAAAAAGGCAGAAAAAAACAAAGCAAGTTCACATCCCAAAGACATATTAAATGAGAAAATAAATTTAAAAAGTAACTGATTCACAAATCATGACTAGAAATAAAATTAATATGATTAAATTATTTTACCTCCAGACATGGGATGAAATGAGTACTCCTGTTAATTTCAATCTGTTTCTAAGTGATAAGCTGCTTTTTTCATTTTCCTCTTTGAACCTTTAGATCTGAGAGATTTGCTTAGGGAGCAACCTGGGTTGAAATTTATTCAGGTGGAATGGCTATAGATTATTTTGCCCTCATGATGGCCACTCATCTCTTTCCTTCTTTTTCATGCAAGTCATTTCCTCACTGAAACATGACATTTATTACCTCACCCATTTGAATCTGGATTTGCCTACAGGATATGGTGGTGGTACTTCATGGCTTCCAAGGCTAAGCAAGAAGCCTTGCACTTTTGCCTGGGTCTCATGGAAAGCAGGAAAGCCCAGGGGAAACCAAGTCCCCTTCAGAACTGACTATCCCAAGACTGCCATGTGGTGAGGAATCCCAGATAGCTACATGAAGAGGCTATGTGGAGGGTAAGACACCTGACCAGCCCCCAGCTGCTCAATCCATCTCATTGCAGGTGCAGAAGCTTTTTATCAACATCCTTTTATGAATCTGGGGCACAAAGTACAAACTTTGCAGAAACACTTAATTTCTCCTCACTGGCTTCCAAACTGGGGTGGGAACAACTCTGCCATATATACACTCCCACTCAGAAGACATACATCAAGAAGCACAAACTTCTGAACTCAGTGTTCTGTGGGGAGACTCAAGCAAAATTTGTAGGAGTCATCCGGGAAACAAAGGCATGGTCAGGGCTTGAAATCACAGTCATGTTACTACAAAGGTCTACTCAGAATCTCAAGGTCCTTAATTCCCCCAGTGCCAATGCTTCTCATCTCTGGCATCCTTTGATAGTCCCTTAAGTCCCAAACCACAAGCCTCTCAGGCAAATGTATCTTTTCTTCCATTCTAAGTACTTCCATTCTCCTAACTCACCCTCTCACTGCTATCCTGCATTACTTTCAGCTCTTTTCTTCTGTACCCTTTGGAAACACATTTTCAAAATGGACTATCTCAACTTCATCCCAGAATGCCTCAGTAGAGTGTGCATTTGAGAGTGGGGTTTTAGAATCAAATGCATAGAGTGCTAATGAAGATTTTGCCATTTACTAGTTGTAAACCTTCAATTAGTCACACAAAACTTCTGAATTTCTGTTCCTTTCGCTGTAAGATCCAGGTCTTCACTGTAAAGATTAAGAAAAATGGCACCTATCAAATATACAGCCTAATGTCTGTCACATAAAAGGTACTAAAATAAGCAAATAAAGTACCATATGATCCAGCAATCCCATTCCTAAGCATCTATCCAAAGGACAGAAGAATTCTTCATTGGAAAAGTGCTTGCACATCGATGTTTATTGTGGCACTCTTCACGATAGCTAAGACATGGAACCAACCTAAATGCCCCCTGTACGGATGAATGGATTGAAAAACTGTGGCAAATATACTCTATGGAATACTATTCAGCCATAAGAACCAACAAAACCCTGGCTTTTGACAGAAATTGGGAGAATATGGAAGATTTACTGCTGAGTGAAGCAAGCCAGGCTACGAAGGAGAGACATTATTATGTCCCCACTTAATATATACCAAGTGTCTGCACTCTATGACTGAAACTGATTGACTAAAGGATATACAAACACAAGAGATGGGTGTGAATGCCAGATGTGGTGTGTGTGGGAGAGTGGGGCCTAGGGAAGGACATTTGGAGGAGGGATACAGAGCATTGATGGGATGGGGAGGTGTGGTGTTATCTGTTGAAGATACTTTGATCAACTAGACTGGGGAGAAATGTTCACATATTGAAATGTTCACTTTGTAAGCTAAACAATGTGATTGAATGTATATAAAAATTTTTTAAAATAAATTAATTTTAACCCCCACCCCCCAAAAAAAGAAAGGGAAGAAAATAAAATGAAGACTCTTTTCTCTATAATATAGCACAAAACAGGGTATACCTATTTATTTTGTCACATTTGAGTATTTTAAAAATGGAATATATGGTCAAGGATAGAATTTTTAGAACAGGTGACTGAAGTCCAGTTACCTCTTTTATATCTTTTATTTTATTTTTTTGAGAGGTTTTTGCAGACACAGAGAGATAGAAAGTGAGAAATCATCCCCCAGCGGGGATGGCCATGCCGCAATCCCTTCTCCTCCATTCTCTTCTCAGGATCGTGGGCACACATGCACATGTACCTGGCATGAGTTTAAGCCACCGGGTCCAGTATTTGAACCTTGGTTGACTACATGGGAGTTCAGTGACATAGCCATTATGCCAACTGGGGGTCCCTCAAACTTCAGTCATTTTCTCATATGACCATCTTCTCAATTCTTTGATCTTCCATTTCCTCATGGATGACAACTAAGCCCAAAGTACTAGCAATTCCTCCATTTGTCAATGACCTTTGTTGTTGTTCTATGTCACTCACTACTTGCTAGAACTTGAAAGGACTAGAATAATATAATCTTTAAGAATTTTAAGTGATTAAAAGCCACTCTTCAAAAT
The DNA here is from genome assembly GCF_000334495.1 of Tupaia belangeri chinensis. Lineage (NCBI taxonomy): Eukaryota > Metazoa > Chordata > Mammalia > Scandentia > Tupaiidae > Tupaia > Tupaia belangeri. The sequence goes on along the minus strand of NW_006206460.1, from coordinate 1,300,603 downwards.
AGTTTGCCTCTAAACCATCGAGTGTTCTGCTCTTACTCTTACCGTTTTTTCTTTTAACCTTATTTGAGCCTTAGGAGTAACATAACCATCTCTAACTCCTTCTCATGCCTCCTATTAGCCCCTATTGACCTCTATACCCACCTACCCAGCTAAACGCTATGATAAACTCCTTCCTCGACTCTTAGGGTCTCTGCTTAAGGGGTTAAAATCAAAATCAAACTCTCAACTTCATCCCAGAATGCCTCAGTAGAGTGTGCATTTGAGAGTGGGGTTTTAGAATCAAATGCATAGAGTGCTAATGAAGATTTTGCCATTTACTAGTTGTAAACCTTCAATTAGTCACACAAAACTTCTGAATTTCTGTTCCTTTCGCTGTAAGATCCAGGTCTTCACTGTAAAGATTAAGAAAAATGGCACCTATCAAATATACAGCCTAATGTCTGTCACATAAAAGGTACTAAAATAAGCAAATAAAGTACCATATGATCCAGCAATCCCATTCCTAAGCATCTATCCAAAGGACAGAAGAATTCTTCATTGGAAAAGTGCTTGCACATCGATGTTTATTGTGGCACTCTTCACGATAGCTAAGACATGGAACCAACCTAAATGCCCCCTGTACGGATGAATGGATTGAAAAACTGTGGCAAATATACTCTATGGAATACTATTCAGCCATAAGAACCAACAAAACCCTGGCTTTTGACAGAAATTGGGAGAATATGGAAGATTTACTGCTGAGTGAAGCAAGCCAGGCTACGAAGGAGAGACATTATTATGTCCCCACTTAATATATACCAAGTGTCTGCACTCTATGACTGAAACTGATTGACTAAAGGATATACAAACACAAGAGATGGGTGTGAATGCCAGATGTGGTGTGTGTGGGAGAGTGGGGCCTAGGGAAGGACATTTGGAGGAGGGATACAGAGCATTGATGGGATGGGGAGGTGTGGTGTTATCTGTTGAAGATACTTTGATCAACTAGACTGGGGAGAAATGTTCACATATTGAAATGTTCACTTTGTAAGCTAAACAATGTGATTGAATGTATATAAAAATTTTTTAAAATAAATTAATTTTAACCCCCACCCCCCAAAAAAAGAAAGGGAAGAAAATAAAATGAAGACTCTTTTCTCTATAATATAGCACAAAACAGGGTATACCTATTTATTTTGTCACATTTGAGTATTTTAAAAATGGAATATATGGTCAAGGATAGAATTTTTAGAACAGGTGACTGAAGTCCAGTTACCTCTTTTATATCTTTTATTTTATTTTTTTGAGAGGTTTTTGCTATAGGGTGCGTGTACTTGCCAGAAAGACAGAGATAGAAAGCAAGAAATCACCCCCATTCTCCTCTCGGGATCTTGGGCATGCATACACATGCACCCGGTTTGAGTTTAAGCCACTGGGTCCAGTATTTGAACCTTGGTTGACTACATGGGAGTTCAGTGACATAGCCATTATGCCAACTGGGGGTCCCTCAAACTTCAGTCATTTTCTCATATGACCATCTTCTCAATTCTTTGATCTTCCATTTCCTCATGGATGACAACTAAGCCCAAAGTACTAGCAATTCCTCCATTTGTCAATGACCTTTGTTGTTGTTCTATGTCACTCACTACCTATGCCCATGGACCTTGCTAGAACTTGATAGGACTAGAATAATATAATCTTTAAGAATTTTAAGTGATTAGAAGCCACTCTTCAAAATAGTTTGCCTCTAAACCATCGAGTGTTCTGCTCTTACTCTTACCGTTTTTTTTTTTAACCTGATTTGAGCCTTAGGAGTAACATAACCATCTCTAACTCCTTCTCATGCCTCCTATTAGCCCCTATTGACCTCTATACCCACCTACCCAGCTAAACGCTATGATAAACTCCTTCCTCGACTCTTAGGGTCTCTGCTTAAGGGGTTAAAATCAAAATCAAACTTCTATTTGCACTTTTTTTCTTTTCTAAGTTCTACCTTTGTTGCATGGATCTATCTCTGAAGGTGATATCGTAGTACTTACCATTGCCTGTCTCTTTACACACTCACAGCCACTTCTGGTCATGCATAACACCTGACAGTTATTCCACAGCACACTAATTTAAAAAAGCAATGTACCCCTAATGTTATGAGAGGGCAAACTACTTAAAGGTGGGAGGCCCAGAAGGCATCAGGGCTAAGCGTAGAGGCAGACCACGTGGGCTCCCTCCAGGCACGTAGGAAGAAGAGCTTCCCTGTGTTTCCCAGTATGCTCTGTGCTTGCACAAACCCTGATGATACAGCCCCATAGGTTTGTGACTAAGCTGTCTTCTTTGACTAAGAAGAAAGTCATTAAGGCATGTGTCCCTTAAACTATAATAGTGTGGATCATTAATACATTTCACATTCATGTCACTAAAAAGCACATCGGAAAACATTCAGTGACTGTTATTCAACACACTCAAGACAAATCCCTGACTCTCAGGAGTTCACATTCTGAAATAAAAAAGGAATAGATTTTTAGCAAAGATAATATAAATGTTATACCTTTTATCCAGACAAACAGTAGATCTGACATTCATGATAAACTACAAATACAGAAGAAAAGGGAGTCTATAATTAGAGTAAATAGGATGGAAAATAACTGAATTCTAAATAGAGACAGGGAGAAGCTAAAAAAGGTCATTCGTTGTCTATGACCACTCATTTTAGAACAATTTTAGTGAGAAATGAGAGACAGTTTACTACATATTAGAGAGGACGAAGCACCTGTTAAATAGACAGCCTGGGCGTTCCACAAGGGCTTGTGTTGGAAGTAATGAGACGAGGTCTGCAGATGCACTCGAGACACACAGAGAGCATGTTCTGAGAGGATTGTGATTCTAGGATATGGAGGAATAGAAAAACCTGACGACTGTCCTACAGTCCAGATTCAGAAACCAAGTCAAGAAGTGAAGAGTAAAAGAAGGTCACTCCAGAAGGAGACAGCATCAGGGAGTAGGCAGAGCCATTCCACCTGGTGTCAGACATGAGCCTCTTAATAACACACAGGCAGGTGCACTGTGCACAACTTGGTTATTAAGCCTTTCCCAGTAGTAAGGGTATGCGTGTTCAGTCCTGCACAAATGTCTTTTCACACATGCTTCTCCTGAGACTCTGGAGTGCATCTCTACAGAGTGCTCTGGGAGACAGAAGCCCAGAGCAAAGCTAACTCAGCCACACAAACACCAATTCTGAGGTTTGGCAGTCACACAAACACCAAATCTGAGATTTGGACTTCAGTATGTACTTTTTTTTGAATAATAAGCTGTCCCAAATCACTTAACTAAGGAGAACATTATTGGCTCATTTATATAATATGGTGACCTTATCACATTAGTTCAAAACCTCATTGAATTCTTTTTAGTACATTGAAATGTTATCTACCGCCAGCCTTGTATATCTGTGGATATTCATGTCAGAACAAGCCTGAAGATGCAATTTTAAAGAACGTAGCAGTAGTAACTGTACATCTGGTGAGAACTTAATGCTAGAATCAGAGTTTCCTCAATGGCAAAGCACAGCAGAAACATGCAACTTAAAATGCGAGAGGAGGGCCAGTAGGTGGCGCAGTGGTTAAGGCACCGGATCCCACATGGCCAACTGTACAGTTTGAGTCTCAACTCACTTGGTGGCTTGAAAAATACAACAGGTATGTGTGCTAAAAAATCCTGAGAGGAAAATGGATGAGAGGGGATGGCAGTGTGGCCATCCCCGCCTGGGGGTGATTTCTATTTCCCTTTCTCTGTTTCTATGGCTGGTAAGTGCACGTGCCCTATAGCAAAAACTTAAAAATAAAACAGTTATAGGGGGCCAGCTTATGACCTGGTGGCTAAGAGAACTGGAGCCTACTTGGCCAACCACGAGATTTGAGTCCCAGGCCCAGTGTCTTTTGTTGTGTGCATGCCTCAAATCCTGAAAAGAGGGAGAAATGAAGGGACTGCAGCATGGCCATGCACCATGGAGGGTGCTTTCTCACTTTCCTTCTCTTTTTCTGACTTTCTCTAGTGAGCACATGTGCTCTCTGGCAAAGTTAAAAATAAATAAACAAATAGGTGAGCATATTCCACCCCAAATTTCATTTTTTGGGGTCTTTTTTTGGGGGGGAAGGCCTTAAAATCTGCCTCAAAAGAAAGAACTTCTTCCCCCCACCCCCAGAGGGTATGTGTGCACATGAGAGAGAGAGAGAGAGAGAATTCTCCAGTGGGGTGCAGTCACATTGCAATCCTTTTCCCCTCCATTTCTCCTTTCCATCGGGACTTTAGGCACACACCTAAAGGGCTCTGGGACATGTGCCTAGCATGCTTTCCCAGCCACTTAGGGCAAAGACTCAGTGGTTGGCCAGGGGGGATCTGGCTCCTTTAACTGCTTGAGCTATCTGGCGGAGTCCCAAACCCCATGTTATAACCTAAGAAAAGGAGCTTGCTCATTTTGAGCAACTTACTCTTGGTGATCTTCCCATCAGGGCCTCTTGAGCAGCAAAACCCCACCTCCTGGTTATGGCCTGCTGTTTCTGTGATGCTGAATGGTCACAACTAGGTGACACAGACATGCACGGTACTACGAAGCCAGTAAAAAACTGTGTGTTACATATCAGTTACCGGGAAGAGAAAGATGCAAAAAACTAAAAACGAGACATTTAATGATTTCTTCATATTTATACCAATGAATACGTGTTACAAGGTTATATACATCATGTACTGCATGAGGGAATTCCTATTATCTTTTGTCTGACGACAATTTACAGCTTAATTCCCACACATGCTACCTTGACAGAGATTCTCTTCTTGTTGCTGCCAGGCAGCCAGATCCCATCCACAGGCTCACAAGGCCCGTCTTTTACCTGTAGCTGCAGGAACCCACAGTGTCCCACCCATGGTGTCCGGCTCTTGCCTACCCTCTGGTGAGCCAGACAAATTTCCCACCTCTTATTCAAGACAGTAACTCCATGTCCATGGCAAAACTTTGAGTAAAACCACTATTTCATATTTTCTTGAAAAGCATCCTCTGAGTTAATGTAGTATCCATTGAAAAGCAATATATACATACAGCTAAAAAGAAAAACTGTCACCTACTTCATGCCTGTGGCTCTCTCACATAGATTTGGGGAGATACTAAGAATTTCTTGAATTTCCTTCCAGAAATATTTTATAAATTTGTATGCAAATACATGATTTTTTTTGGGGGGGGGAGAATTTCAAATGAGTGTATATTTAGGGGTTCCCATAACTATCCCAGGGTTATAATTCATTCAGCAATTTTCTAAAAGAACTCATGCAAGTCAAAGAGCTATATTTACAGTTCAGATTTATTATTACTCTTGAAACAACACAGTGCAGGAACTGTGGAGCAAAGATATACACTGGAGAATATATAGTGGTGTGTGTAGAGAGGTCAAGCACAAGCTCGCGTGTCCTTCCTCTACAGGAGCTGCAGACACACTTTCCTCTGCAGCTGCAAACTGCAGGGCCGAGTGGGAGGCATCTTTACCTTGGGAAGGTACACTCAGCGCTTTCGTTTTGTATTTTTGCTTTTTGCCGTTAGGGCATATGCGCTTGCCAGAGAGAGGCAGAGAGGGGGCAAGTGAGAACTCTGGGAGACACTGGAGTAGGCAAAGACTTCTTGTATAAGATTCTCAAAGCACAAGCAACAATCCCAAAAAGAGAAACGCAGGATTACATCAGGTTAAGACATTTCTGCACAGCAAAAGACCCAGAAATTAGTGTGAATCGATAACCCTCAGAATGGGAGAACAGTTCTGTAAACTATGCCTCAGATAAGGACTAATAACCAGAATATGCAGGGAATTCAAACAAGGTACCTGAAAAAAAAGAGTTCAACCCCATTAAAAGGTGGGAACATGAGCTGAACAAACAGCTCTCTAAGGAAGACACACAAACAGCCAAAATGCTATGAAAAATGTTCAGCATCCCTCATCATATGAAAGATGCAAATAAAAACCACAATGAGATACTACCTAACCCCGGTCAGAATGGCTAAGATTAAAAATTAAAAACATTAAGTGCTGGCAAGGCTGTGGTGAAAAGGGAACTCTCCTACACCACTGGTGGGAAGTATAAATTAGTACAGTCACTACGGAGAACTATATGGAGATCCTCAAAGATCTACAAATAGAACTACCATATATTGCAGCAATTCCACTCCTGGGTAACTACCCAAAGATAGACTGCTCAGTTGGAAAAGTGCTTGCACATCTATGTTTATTGTGGCATTATTAATAATTACTAACACATGGAACCAACCCAAATGTCCACAAATAGATGAATGTATTGAAAATGGATAGTACAGATACACTATGAGATACTACTCAGCCATAAAAAGAAACCAAGAAGACTCTTGCATTTGATAGAAAATTGATGAATACGGAAGATTTACTGCTGAATGAAGTAAGCCAGGTTATGAAAGAGACATTGTATGTCTCTACTTAATAGAAACTGACTATCCACAGTCTACGGTGGAAATTGAAAGAAAAGAGGATAAAGAAGCATGTAAAATGGTTAAGGATACTGGAGACAGTATGGGAAGAGGGTGAAGAAAGGGGAGAGTGAGAAGAAAGGAATAAAGGAGAAAATCAAGAGGCAAGACATTTACGGGATACAGAAATGGATAATTATCTGTTGATAACGTGTATAATATCTTTGACTGGACTAATGTGAAGTGTATTCATGTTGGGTAAATTTACTTTAGTAATTGTAGTAATATATAATGATTGAATGCATAAAATAAAATAAAAATTTAAAAAGACATTAATAAGCAAAAAAAAAAAAAAAGAATAGCATCTCTGATAACTGCCTGTGAACATTATAGGACTATAGTTCTCATCACAGAGGTAAAAGACAATGGAGTCAAAAACACAGTGCACTCTTTCCTCACAGAGCACAATGTACAGGCTATACTGTAATTTTCTTTTTTTAAAACACAATTTATCTTAAAGTTAGCCATAAATACTTACCTCATTTTTAAAAATATTATATTTCCTTCTTTCTCCCATGAAAAGAGAGACAGAGGGAGAGACACACAGAAAGAGACAACATTCCCCATGGGGTCTTGATGCCATAATCCACCCCTGGACTGAGTAGGTCCTCCATACTCTGGAAGATCTTCAGACATAGACTCAGAACCTTTCCACATGGGTTGGCCTTGCACGGTGTCTCATTTCACTGTTGTGCACCTGACCAATCAATATCTCATGTTTTTGTTTTTAAATAATTATTTTATTTAACTTTATTTGTTTCTATTTTAATTTGATCAGAGAGGGACAAAGTGAAAGAGAAAGAGAGGGAAAGTAAGAAAGCAAGTTGCCAGGTCCAAGTCCAGGATTCTTACACGGTCAGCCATGTAAGAATCCAATGCCCTTAACCATCACACCACTTGCTGCCCCAATACCGCATATTTTTCGTGGGTGCACATATATATTTAGCTTGGAGGAGCTACTCTTCATTTATTGGTGGAAGACTGGACCCATACTATTTCACCGTTCTCAACACTGATGTAGTTACTATCCTCAGTGGATGGTGGATATAAAGAAGTACATTCTTTTTTACTTTCCTTATTTTATTTTTTTTTTTGGAGAGGTTTTTGCTATAGGGCGCGTGCGCTCACCAGACAGACAGAGAGAGACAGAGAGACAGAAAGCGAGAAATCACCCCCCAGGGGGGATGGTCACGCTGCAATCCCTTCTCCTCCATTCTCCTCTCGGGATCTTGGGCATGCACGCACATGCGCCTGGTGTGAGTTTAAGCCACCAAGTCTGGGACTCAAACCACAGTCGACTACATGGGAGTACAGCAACATAGCCATTATGCTAACTGCTGGTCCCAAGAAGTACGTTCTCAGAGATCACCATTTAGAAATAAGGGTGTTGGTTCATTGGCAACAGTTCGGCCACCCAGAGTCTGTTCATGTGCATCTCGGAGCCGTTCACGGCCATGTTCTGGCACAAGGCCTTCCTGCACTGGCTCACGGGCGAAGGCATGGGCAAGATGGAGTTCACCGAGGCTGAGATCAACACGAATGACCCGGTAACCAGCAGTACTGGGAAGCCATGGCCAATGAGATCCAGGAGGAGAGGGAGGAGGGCGAGGGTGAGGGCGAGGGCGAGGGTGAGGGCGAGGACGAGGGCAAGGACGAGGCTTATTCTCAAGATAAGGCAGGTTAGGGAAAGCTAAGGAGAGGGACGATGGGAGGATGCTGGTGAAAATACCTGGGCAGTGGAACATGAGCAGCATGGTCTATTTTAGGTGTGTCTGCTGGTTCTCTGGTGCTCTTCACTGTTGCCTGTCTTTTTTTTTTTTCTTTTTGTAATATTGATGACATCAATGTAACATGTGAGATATTTCTGAACTACTATCATAACAGCTAAAATCACATAAATGTTTGCGTACTATTGAAAATAAATAAATAAATAAGGGCGCTGGACTCCCACATGGCCAATTGCAGTTCAAGTTCCGGACCTAGTGGCTTGATTTCTCATTTTCCCTTACTCTCTCTTTCTCTGTATCTTATATTAAATAATAATAATAAAGTTAAATAGAAATAATTATTAAAAAAAGAAAACAGAAGTAAGGGCGAAGATGCCATTCTTCTTGGAGATTGCCTTCCTCCCCTCTAAAAAGCAGCAATTTATTTATATGAGTATTGCCAAATATCTTTTTTGTGTCATTTTAAAAAAATCCTAGCAGCAGTATGACCGTCACGTTTTCCCTATACCCCAAGAAAGTGATCCCATGTTTGGAATCATCAGCCTTCTACCTTCACGGTTTCATCTACCAATATGTGATAACACCTGTCTCTACTGGTCGTGGTCAAGAATGTAGGCCTGGGTTTAAATCCCTGCACCATCTTCACATATGACATGGCAGGACTGACACCCTCTCAGTGCCTCAGTTTCTTTATCTGTAAACCAGGCATGAGAATGATCTATACTCCAGAAAGCTTCTCTATAAATTAAATATTTGTGTGCCACACACTAAGTGCTCAGCAAATGCTAGCTTTATTGGCTTATTTAGTATTTTGATATTACTTGCTAGAATTCTGTCTCTATTTGTTGTGCTAAATATCAATATTAACAACTATTATGAGACATATACTATTCCAAGATGTGTATTATCAAGATGTTCTAGGAACTTCTGTTTTGGTAAAAGTAAAATCCTTTTGAAGGATTTTATTGAAAACCCTGCAGGATTAGAAAGAAAATTGTGTTTAATTGTCAGTGACTTTTGAATAATATATATATATATATTTTTTTTTTTTTTGGAGAGGTTTTTGCTATAGGGCACGTGCGCTCACCAGACAGAGAAAGACAGAGAGACAGCGAGAAATCACTCCCCGGGCGGGGGTGGGGGGAGGATGGCCATGTCACAATCCCTTCTTTTCCATTCTCCTCTCAGGATCTTGGGCTCGTATGCACACGTGCCTGGTGTGAGTTTAAGCTGCTGGGTCCGGGACTTGAACTGAGGTTGACTACATGGGAGTCCAGTGACATAGCCATTACACTAACTGCTGGTCCCCATGAATAATAATTTTCAACTTGAAACCATGAGAGGTAGTTAACCTTTTAAATTAGAATTCTGATGAGTTTTTAGTAGAAGCAATAAATTCTTAATTATTATTATAAAAAGCACAGATAAAAGAAATATATGGTCTCCAAAGATATGGCTAAATCTAAACTCTAAGGTGCCTAGAATTACTTATAGATAAAAGTAATTAGATAAGAAACTTGGGGTTTTGTTGCCAGCACCTCTTCTCAGCGGTACAGACGTTAGGATACAGCTGTCAGGAGTTAGGTTCTCAAGGTCCGTCCAGCTGCATGAAGAGGTGGCACACCGGGATGGCCCTGGGCACAGGGAAAGTTTCCTGGAGCAGGCTGGAAAAGTCTGTACCATTCAGGAAGCCGAAAGGCAAGTTAAAAGGCCAGAACTAAGCATTAGATCAGAGAAGGAATTTTCTTGTTGATGTCTGGAGGTCATCTAAGAAGTACAAAGTTGTGAACAATTTGCTAACCCTTCATCCTACTCCAAGAACCTAAGGATACAAGGAATGGCAGTCTCTACCTTCCTTTCATCAGGCGTAGATGAGAAATAGAGAAAGGGAAGCCATATGAGACGGAGGTAGAGAGGGGAGCAAACAGTCTATTGTAAAGAGCAGGGGGAGAAAAGGCCATTTTGGGGCAGAGACTGTCCAGCTGCCTCTGGCCCCTTCAGACCTGCCACTCTGTCCATTCTCGTGACCACAGTGGGAGCCACCTGAGTCTAACCTGCTGCCTGCTCTAGCCACAGCCGCCTGCTCAGGAGTACCTGTCCTGAACTGCACCAACTACGTCTCCTGTCCTCCTCCTCTACCATCCCCTGTACACAGCTAGTAGGGTCCTGAAGGAGGTGCTTGATCCAAACTAGGCAAGTCAGATTCTTTTAAACTAGAAAAGAAAAATAAAAAGGCTCTTAGTAAGAGAGGTTATTAAGACATAAAGCTCAGGTAAGTGCAGTAAGCTTAGCATAGGATAAAACGCCTCCTCTCTCATCCTCGATAGGCTCCAAAACAGGTGTCTGTGAATTTACTTTCCCAGGCTCTCTTGCCAGCAGGCCTCAGGTCATATTTTGCTTAGGGAGTAGGGGAAGTGGTCCCTAAAGTGCACTGGCCAGAAGGGCTTTGAAGATGAAGCCTTCAGTCACTAGGCATCTCCAGAGGAGAACTGTAATCCCATGTTCCAGAACAGGCAGACATGGGACAAGAAATGGGTTCCAAGGATTGTGGGCAATCTGAGGCGGCTAGGAGGGCACCACAATGAACACTTAGTTGGCTCTAAGTGCATGGAGGGGCTTTACAGAAACCGCCCACTCTGAAGTGCTGTAGGATCCAGGCCCAGCAGCTGCGGACAGCCCCATACGGTTGTTACAACTTGCTTAGCAGCTTGCCCTTCCCAGGCATGGAGGAAACAAGCTGGAACAGCTTCTCCCCTAGCCCCACACAGAGGCTCCCTTTTCAGTGAGGCAACAGTGGGTTGTTGGAGTTGAAGTTGAGATTCCACTAGGGCAGCTTCGAGAAGATTTTACAGTAATCCAGAATTCTAATATTTTCCTATAAATAACTGATTCTTCAACAAAACCATAGAAAATAGTCACCAGAAGACATTATTTGTCTAACAGTCACAATCAGTGTTTTTCAACTTCCCTGGATCAACAGAACGTCTTGCATCAGCAATAGCACACTGAGCGTTTTACTCATGCTGTTGGTCTACACTCTCAAGTTCGTCTCTAACTATTCACAGTGTCTGGACTTCATACGTAAGGGGTTTCAAGGGTTATTCATGGAAAAATCAGTATTACACAAACATCACACTGTTGTTATTTGGTCTTATTCTTTTGACTTTGAATGATGCTGTTTTCCCTGTTTCCAATATGTTAAATGCTACGTAGTGGGTTGTCAGAAAAATTCATGACACATTTTTGCTTAGAAAAACAGAAAGATATATCATGACTTTTCCGACAACTCAATATATCAAATAAGAGTTCTGCCTATGAAACAATTTTGTCACCTGAAATACGTGACAATAAATTGTTTTCTATTGTTCAGAAAACCATCATATCCTATTATTCAGATAAAACTGTCTTGCCTCTCTTGGGGCAAGATTTTTATTATTTATTTGATCCCTACATAAATTTGGACTTTTCAAAAACATTAAGATCAGCCTTTGAGGGGTGGCTAAGGGCACTGGACTCCCCCTCAGCACCCCCATGGCCAACCATGGCTCGAGTCCCAGACCTGGCGGTTTGCTTTCTCACTTTCTCTCTCTAGTCAAAGTAAAATAAATAAATAAAGTTAAATAAAATATTCTTTTTTAAAAAAGAAAAGATTAGCCCTCAAAATAGTCACTCATCGAGACTGAATATGAGAGCTGGTCCTGTGGCGATGTGGTTAGGTGCTGCACAGATGAAGGCTGATCCCATGTGGTCAACCAGGGTTTGAATTCCCACATTTTTAGTGTGAAATAATTTTGAAATGATAATATATGATAGGAAACTGTTTTGTATTGTTCAGAAAACCATCATATCTTATTATTTAGATGAACGTGTCTTGTCGCTATTGTACAAGCTGGGTGTGCATACCATAGGTGCTCAGGATCCTGAAGGGATGGAGAATTGGAGGAAAAAAGGATTGCAGTGTGACCAGAGCCTGTCAGGGGGATGCTTTCTGTCTCTCTTTCTCTAGCACAAGTGCATGTGCACACATAATCGTTTTAAAATATGGGTTTAAAAATAATCAGTTTATGTAACCAAATTTCATTGACTGGCACTATTAGCAAATATAGTTATCATGGATTTTAGATAGTCAGATTTAAGGCAATATAAAGTATTTATTTCCGGGAACCAGCAGTTAGCGTAATGGCTATGTCGCTGGACTCCCACGTAGTCGACCGCGGTTCATGTCCCAGACCCGGTGGCTTAAAACTCACGCCGGGCGCGTGTGCGTGCATGCCCAAGATCCCGAGAGGAGAATGGAGGAGAAGGGATTGCGGGGTGACCATCCCCCTGGGGGGTGATTTCTCGCTTTCTGTCTCTATGTCTCTCTCTGTCTGTCTGGCGAGCGCACGCGCCCTACAGTGAAAATCTCTCCAAAAAAAAAAAAAAAAAGTATTTATTTCCAAGGAAAAGCAAAAGGACAGAGTAAATAAATAAAAATAAAGAATAAGTGTTTATAGGCACCCTTTCTTTAAAGTAAGTGAAGTAGCATCCAGTCAAGAAAGAATACACCATTTGATCTTCTAAAAGAAAGGTGATTAAGAGAATGAGTGGCTGAAATTGCAAGTTTAACTCTTAGGGAAGGCAGAATGAACTCACTTCTGTCGTTGTAATGAAAGCTTAATATCAACTGTAAGCAAAATGCCACACCTCTTAACTATCTCTCCTTGATTGCCAAAACATTTATAGTAAGATATGGAATAAACCTAGGTGCCCAACAATTGATGAACAGATAAAGAAAATGTGTGATATATACATAATGGAATACTATTTAGTCACAGAATGGATGAATTCCTATCATTTAAGACAAAATGGATGAACCTGAAAGTTATCCTAAGTGAAATAAGTCAAACTCTAAAAGACAAATACTGTGTGTCTCACTCATTAGCAGAAACTTAAAAGAATCAAGATGATATATAAATAGAGGTCAGCAGGTGGCATAGTGGTTAAGGTACTAGATTCCCATGTGGCCAGTTGTGGTTTGAGTCCTGGACCTGGTGGCTTGAAACTCACGCCAGGT
>NW_006206460.1:1285009-1286548 GCF_000334495.1 Tupaia belangeri chinensis | reverse complement strand
CCAAGATCCCGAGAGGAGAATGGAGGAGAAGGGATTGCGGGGTGACCATCCCCCTGGGGGGTGATTTCTCGCTTTCTGTCTCTATGTCTCTCTCTGTCTGTCTGGCGAGCGCACGCGCCCTACAGTGAAAATCTCTCCAAAAAAAAAAAAAAAAAAGTATTTATTTCCAAGGCAGAGCAAAAGGACAGAGTAAATAAATAAAAATAAAGAATAAGTGTTTATAGGCACCCTTTCTTTAAAGTAAGTGAAGTAGCATCCAGTCAAGAAAGAATACACCATTTGATCTTCTAAAAGAAAGGTGATTAAGAGAATGAGTGGCTGAAATTGCAAGTTTAACTCTTAGGGAAGGCAGAATGAACTCACTTCTGTCGTTGTAATGAAAGCTTAATATCAACTGTAAGCAAAATGCCACACCTCTTAACTATCTCTCCTTGATTGCCAAAACATTTATAGTAAGATATGGAATAAACCTAGGTGCCCAACAATTGATGAACAGATAAAGAAAATGTGTGATATATACATAATGGAATACTATTTAGTCACAGAATGGATGAATTCCTATCATTTAAGACAAAATGGATGAACCTGAAAGTGTGTGTGTGTGTGTGTGTGTGTATGAGTGCTCAAAATTCTGAGAGGAGAATGGAGGAGAAGGGATTGAAGCATGTCCATCCCTCCTGGGGGATGATTTCTTGCTTTCTGTTTCCGTAGCTCTGGTGAGTGCATACACCTATGGAAAAACTCTCTTTCAAAATATATAAATAAATAAATTATATATATACATATATAATTGTCCACCAGAACACAGTTCAACACTCTTTTGAAAAAGACAATAAAAACCAGCATTCAACAAGAAGAATTTCCAATACATAGCCTTCAATGAAAAATTATTAGACATTAAAGAAGCTGAAAAATATAACCCATTGCTAGCAGAAAAATAAATCAAGAGAAACATACCCAAAAATAATATGTAAGATATTATTATCAGAAAACAGTTTTAAAGGGGAGAGGCAAAGGGAACAGGCCTTCTTCAAGACACAGCTTCATGGATCCTGCGATCTAGCCATTTTGGGGAAACAGAAATCAAGATGTCCCACTGATAATTCGGCCTCCAGCACACAAAACTCGCGTGTTAGGAAGACCCCTTTCAGGCCTCCTGTCTCTGTATCTGTCTTTGTCTCTCTCTACCTCTGTCTCTGTCTCATCTCTCTTTTTTTTAATTTTTGCTCACTGCGCGGTTTTCCAATTTTTGGTTTTTACTGAAAAATTTTTAAATATTAATCTTTTTAGTTTTATTGAAAAGTTTTTTATCTTCGTTTTTTCTTCTCTTTTTCTGTTTCTTGTTTGTTTTTTGCTGTTGTTGCTGTTGTTTCTCTCATTCTGTTTCCGAAGAAACCGACCATCAACCAGATGACTAGAAATTGCTGCAGGACCACAAGAAATATTGGAAAGCAGGAAAATACCTCTCCTCCAAGAGAAAAGGATAACTCCTCTTCATCCACACACAGTTCAATGGAAATCATGGAAATGTCTGATAAA
>NW_006206460.1:1257328-1283745 GCF_000334495.1 Tupaia belangeri chinensis | reverse complement strand
ACATATATATGAAAGTAGAAATGGAATATTATTGATGATAACATGCATGATTAAGCCACTATGCAGTTTATTCTAGATGGGAAACCACATTTAGTATGTTGTGATGATGCTCAGGGAATGAATGTTAAGTAATTAATAAAAAGTTTCAGGAAAAAAAAAAACAGTAAAACTGTTCGTATCGAAATTTTAAAAAATGCATATTTGATGACTGCAGTAAGCTATATAGCCCCAGCTAGGTACTACTTTATAGTATGTTCATTCTACTCACTGAGGTTTATGCCTAAAGTCAGACTTGGGTTCATGTATAGGTATACAACAGCTGCGCTAGCTATTGGAAATATTTAGACTAATTAAGTTCATTAGCAAATCAATTAAATAGGGGGGAAAGGTATAGAAAGCAACCATGGATACCAGAGACAATGTGGGAGGAGGGTGGGACATGGCAGAGGGTGAGGGATAGGGAATCAAGGATGGCAAAACAAAAAAACAAAGTATACAAGACTTAAGAAATGGAAAATTATTTGCTGATAACACATATGTTGATGTGCTTGATTGAGCCAATATACAGTGTATTTTTGGATGGAAAATTCATTTGTATGCTCTAATAATGTATAGTGAATTAATGTAAAAAATAAATGAATTTAAAGAGCAAAAAAAAAGAACTATGGAGTATGAACAAAAAATTTTTGATATGGAAAGTAAATGTGGAAAAATGTAAAAATAAATAAATAAATGATTAAAAAAACATTTTAAAGCAGTTATCAAATGTATACACAGGATTTAAGGGAAAATACAAATATAATGAGGAGGTAAGTCAAAGATAAAAAAGAACCAAGTGGCCCCTGTATAAATGAAAAATACAGTATCTAAAAAAAATTTCACTAGATGGAATTAATAGCAGAGAGGAATCTATAAAAGCAAAGGCCTCTCAACCTGATAATGTAACAGTATAAATATATTATCCAAAGCACAGAAAGAAAATGAACTGAAGAAAATCAATAGAACCCCAGTGACCTATGTCAAAATAAAATGATCAAAAAATACATACATTTAGTCTCTAGAAGGAAATATAAAAGGCAAATACACGTCAAAACTGACAATTAAAATACAGAGCTGTCAAATGAAGATGTTTTTAACTTTCATTTCTTTGAATTAATAGAATATAGGAAAAAATAGCAGGAAGGTAGAGTATTTGAATAACACTATCAACCTTCAAGACTGATTTGACAGTTACAGAATCCCATACACAGTAACTGCAGACTACCCTTTACTGTTCAAGTACTGATAGTTTGTCAAAAAAAGGATAGACAGTATTAAAAAAACAAACCTTCATATTGTTCAAACGGTTATATCATACATATATCCTCCGACCTCAAATTAATTAATTTAGAAATCAATTTTTTGTTGTTGTTTGTTTGTTTGCCATAGGGCATGTGTGCTTGCTGGAGAGACGAGCAACAGAGAGAGGGAAAGTGAGAAATCATCTCCCAGGGAGGAAAGCCATGCCGCATTCCCTTCTCACCCAGCCTCCTCTCAGGATTTCAGCATGCACACACATGTGGTGAGCGTGATTTTCATGCCATCAGGTCTGGAACTCAAATCGTGGTTGTCCATATGAGAGTCCAGCACTTAACCAATAGGACCATCTGCTGGCCCCAGAAAAGTATACATCTAAATAACTCATGGATTAATGAAGAAATCACATGGGAGAGGAGTTACACAAAGAGACACAATACCTGAACTACTCTAAAGCAGGTAATATTAAAATTGTAATAAAAAATTTTTTCCTGGGACCAGCAGTTGGTATAATGGCTACATTGCTGGACTCCCACATAGCCGACTGTGGTTTGAGTCTCGGACCTGGTGGCTTAAACTCATGCTGGGCGCGTGTGCGTGCGTGCCCAAGATCCCGAGAGGAGAATGGAGGAGAAAGAGAGTGTGGCATGCCATCCCCCCGGGTGCGTGATTTCTCGCTTTCTGTCTCTCTGTCTCTGTCTTTCTGGTGAGTGCATGTGTCCTATAGCAAAATAAATTTCTCCAAAAAAAAAAAAATTTCCTAAAGAAAACTACAAATGTGTATATGTGTGTATGTGTATATATATATAATTATTTTCTAAGTTAGTTTTTTTCCCCCCATAGGGTAAATGTGCTCACTGGAGAGAAACAGAGAGAGAGAGTAAGAGGGAAAGTGAGAACTCACCCCTGGGAAGGGTGATCACACCATAATCCCTTCTCCTCCTGGGGTCTTGGGCACATACACACCTGCACCTGGAGTAATTTTCAAGCCACTTGGTTGACTTCAACATATCAAATATACAAATTTTAAATGGATATATATATAACACAACTACATGTAATAAAAAGAACAGGCTACTACACAGCACGCTATGTTTGCTACTAATACATCTATCAACATGGACGTGCCTCAAAATTACTATGTTGAATAAAATAAACCAGATTCAGAAGAGTGCTTACTGCATGATTGCATTTATACAATTTTCAAGCACAGATAAAACTACGCAGTGGGGATAGAAACAGAAATACTTGTTGCTTTATAAGAAATTTGCCAGAGGGCTTGTGTGCTTGCCAGAGAGAGGGAAAGTGAGAGCACCCCTCATGTGGAAGGATCATGCTTCAATCCCTTCCCCCCTACTTCCCCATCCTTTCAGGATTTTAGCATGAACACGCACATGCTCAGAATGTATCTCAAGCTGCCATAGTCACCCATGTGGGATCAGGCATCTTAACCGCCTTAACAAATGGGCTAGCACTATTTGTTGCTTTTGAGAAATGGAGGAGTTGATTTTAAAAGAACATGAGAAAACTTTCTTGGGTAGCAAATGCTCTATATTACAATCGGGGTTAGAGTCACATGATATATTTAATAGAAGTTATCTAACTCTACACTAAAATTTTCAGATTTATCTGTATGCAAATTATACCATTACAAATTATTAGGTCATCAGGAAAGTCATGACATATTTTTCTATGCAAAAATGCATCATGACTTTCCCAATGAACCAATAATACAAACAATAAAAGTAAATAGGAAAGACCCAGTTAAGAGCAATGCTTGAATAAAAAGGAGGAGAAACAACCATTAATTAAAATTTCTCACACAGTGAAAAAACATAGTTCCCAATGTTTTGGACAGGAAGAACTGGGCATGGTGGCATGTGCCTGTAGTCTAGCAGGGAGCCTAATACAGAAGAATCACGACACAGTGAGACCCTGTCTTAAAAACGAAAACAAAAAAAACCCAGAAACCAAAAGTATAAGCCTACAAAGGAAGACTGAGCTTTGGCATTGCTTAGGATGGGGATGCTGAAGAGACCAGGGAAGTTGCACTCACAAGAAAGCCCATGTATGTACTTATATAATATAGACAATTTTTCAAAGAATAATCTCAACTAGGTGACGTATCTGTACACACTCCATGCAGAAACAAAGGCAAGTCCTTTTCTTTCTTTCTTTCTTTTTTTTTTTTTTTAAGAGAGATTCTTGGCAATAGGGCACATGCACTTGCTGGAGAGACACAGAGAAACAGAGAGGCAGAAAGTGAAAAATCACCTGCCAGGGAGTATGGCCATGCCACAAGTCCTTCTCCTCCATTCTCCTTTTAGGATTTTGGGCGTGTATGTGCACACACCTGGCATGAGTTTTAAGCCACCAGGTCTGGAACTGGACTACGTGGGAGCCCAGTAACGTAACCATTATGCCATCTGATGGTCCCAAGGCAAAACATTTTTAGAGAAATGAAACTTCAACTTATGCCTGAAAGAAATCTTACAAATAATTATTGAAGGAAGGAGATCAGATCAATTTCAAAATAATCTAACACAAGGAAGCAAAGCACTAACATCATGGATGACCAAAAGCAAAAGAGTACAAAACAAACATTACCACAGACTTAGGTATTGTAGAGAATTCTAAGACACACACACACACACAAATTCTTGGGACTGGCAGATGGCATAGCGGTTATGTTGTTGGATTACCACGTGACGAATCACGGTTTGAGTCCCAGACCTGATGGCTTCAAAATCATGCTGGGCATGTGTGTCCAAGATCCCAGAAGAATGAAAGATTGATGGATTGTCATCTCCCCCTCCCAGAGGGGGGTGATTTCTCACTTTCTCTCTCACTATGTCTATCTCTCTCTCTTTCTCTGTCTCTCTCCCCAGAAAGTGCACATGCCCTAAAGCAGGAAAACCTCTATAAAAAAATTCTTTTTATTTCATCCGAAGGAATAAAAAGGTAAATGTGGAAAATACGTGTGTATCACAAGAAACAGTTACAAAATTTCTAACAGAGGTGTGCCCTATAGTTGCAAGAATATTCATCCTTTTCAAATGAGTGTTAATGACTTTGAAAATTGTCCACAAAATGAGCCTTAGAACTAATTTAAACAAATCTCGAAGAAATAAATAGTGCATTCTTTTTTTCCCAATATTATTCACTTGAAATTATTTATAATATAATATCACATTTTTGGAAATTAATAAATATATTTCTAAATAGTATAATCAAAATTAGAACCATTTGACTTACTGGGAATAAAAACTCCATATAACTAAAGAATGTGCAGGATGAGCATATACAGCATATACAAAAAATATCTAATATTTCAAAAAGTTATAAAATAAATATGAGAGTTAAAATTACTGAGATAGAAAATAAACATATAATCAAGAGGATCATAAAGCCAGAACATAGCTCTAGGAAAAGAATAAATACACTGATTAATACTTGGAATTATCGATGGAGATAGAGAGCACAATATAGTATCAGAATGAAACAGGAGTTCCGGACACCAGGCGGACTGAGGCTGTAGGCCCGACCCTTCCGAACCTCCTCGTATCCCCACCGTTCTTCCTCCTTGGACCCCAGGTTGGTTGCCTGGGACTTTAAGGCAAACCCCCACCCCACCCCACCTGCAATCCGGATCGAGCTGGCCAGCAGTTCCAGACACCAGGTGGACTGAGGCTGCAGATCCGACCAACCTGGAACTGTCACTCAGTATCCCCACCATCCTTCCTCCTTGGACTCCAGGTTGGTTGCCTGGGACTTTAAGGCGAACCCACACCCCTCCCCACCCGAAACCCGGATCGAGCCGGCCAGCAGTTCCGGACACCAGGCGGACTGAGGCTGCAGGCCCGACCAACCTGGTACTGTCATTCATTGTCTGATCCATTTCCACTAGCCTTTGGAGTGTTTGAATTTTGGTGAGTTGAGTAGCGCGCGGTGCGCGATTTTCTTTTTCCATTTTGTTTTTCTTTGCTCTTGGGGTGTTGCTTGTTTGGTCAGTTGAAGGCTCACTACTCCTTAGAAACAGCGAGCACTTTGGGCCTTCCAGGGCTAGTGGCAACAGTTAATGGTAATTGTGAGTAATAGGTAGGCCAACCATAAGAGAAATCATCAATCTTCTAAGCCTGTACAACTTTTATGAATCAGAGATACCTGAAATAAGTTGGCAAGAAACATATAGATTACCTGATGACTAAAAACAATCGCAAAGGCTCAAGAAATATGAGCAACCAACAAAAGGCCTCTCCGTCAAGGGAAATCATCAATCCTACATCACCCACAGTCAATACAATGGACGTCGTGGACATGTCTGATAAGGAATTCAGAATATTTGTAGTGACCAAACTAACTGAGATGGAAGAGAAAAGAGACAAGGAGCTCCAGGAGATGAGGAAGTCCTTTAATGACTTGAAAGAAGAAATGGATACCCTAAACAAGAACCAGATGGAACTTCTAGGTTTGAAGAATGTGATAGAGGAAATCAAAACCTCCCTTGAAAGCATTAAATGTAGGTTAGACCAGGCAGAAGACCGAATCTCTAACGTAGAAGACAAAACATCTGACCTAGATAAAAGTATCAAGAAGATTGAGAAAACAACCATGAAAAATGAGGATAATATACGAGGAATACTGGACACCATCAAGCGCCCCAACATTCGGATAATTGGTATTCCGGAGGAGGAAGAAAATAATAAGGGCCTGGAAAATTTATTCCATGAGATCCTGGAAGAAAACTTTCCAAATCTAGAAAGGCATTCAAATATCCAGACCCAAGAAATACAGAGGACCCCAAGTAGAATCAACCCAAGAAGATCATCTCCAAGGCACATCATAGCCAGACTGGCAAAAACAACAGATAAAGACAAGATACTAAAGTTGGCAAGAGGGAAACGCCAGGTTACTTACAAAGGTCACCCCATCAGGCTAACATCGGATCTCTCAGCAGAAACAATGCAGGAAAGGAAAGAATGGGGAAGCATAGTCAAAGTGTTGAGTGAAAAACAATTTCAACCAAGAATACTATACCCGGCAAAATTATCTTTTATATGGGAAAAAAAGATAAAAACATTCTCAAATAAACAAAATTTGAAGGAATTTACCAACACCAGACCAGCTCTTCAAGAGGTTTTGAAGGGAGTACTATACCAGGAAAACTAAAAAATCAGAGACAGTTATACGAGAACAAAAAACAACTAAGAAAATGGCTCACTTAATGATAGGATCAGGTATGGAAATATCGATAATTACATTGAATGTCAATGGATTAAATTCCCCAGTTAAGAGACATAGACTAGCTGAATGGATAAGAAAACAGAAACCCTCTATCTGTTGCCTACAAGAAACTCACTTTATGGATAAAGATATACATAGACTAAAAGTCAAGGGCTGGAAAAAGATATTCCATGCAAATGGAAATCAGAAAAAGGCTGGAGTAGCGATATTGATCTCAGACAAAATAGATTTTAAAACAAAGACTGTAAGAAGAGACAAAGAAGGGCATTATATAATAGTAGATGGGGTAATCCAGCAAGAAGATATAACCCTTATAAATATCTACGCACCCAACTCAGGTGCGCCTAAATATGTGAAGGAAAGACTGCTGGAGCTAAAAGGAGACATAGGGAAAAATACTATAATTGTTGGAGATCTCAACACCCCGTTATCTCCTATAGACAGATCTTCTAGACAGAAAATAAATAGAGAGATACAGGACTTAAATGATACTATAAATGGAATGGGCTTGACAGATATCTATAGAACTTTCCACCCTACATCCACAACATATACATTTTTCTCACCCCGACATGGAACCTTTTCAAAGATAGATCATATATTAGGACACAAATCAAGCCTTTACAGATTCAAAGGCATAGAAACTGTACCCAGCATCTTCTCTGACCATGATGGAATTAAACTCAAGATTAATTTCAAGAAACAACCCCGAAAACACACGAACACATGGAAACTGAACAACCTACTTCTGAATGACTTCTTCACTACTGAAGAAATTAAGGCTGAAATAAACAAATTTATGGAAACAAATGATAATGAGGACACAAGTGTCCAGAACCTATGGGACACAGCAAAAGCAGTCATAAGAGGGAAATTCATAGCAATTAGTGCACATAAGAAAAGGATGGAAAGATGGCAAGTAGATAACTTATCATCATGCCTCAGAGAACTGGAAAAACAACAACAAACGAACCCCCAAAATGCCAGGCGAAAAGAAATAATAAAGGTTCGAGCAGAAATAAATGAAATAGAAAATAAACGAACCATACAGAAAATAAATGAAAGCAAAAGCTGGTTCTTTGAAAAGATCAACAAGATTGATACTCCATTGGCTAGACTGATCAAGAAGAAGAAAGAAAGAAACCAGATTAATCAAATATGTGATGAAACAGGCAATATTACCACGGACATAGCAGAAATACATAATATCATTAGAGGATACTATGAGCGACTTTACGCCAACAAACAAGATAACCTGGAGGAGATGGACAAATTCCTGGATGCATATAAACTACCAAGATTGGATCAGGAAGACATAGAGAATCTGAATAGACCTATAACAAGCCAGGAGATTGAATCAGTAATTAATAATCTCCCAACAAAGAAAAGCCCAGGCCCAGATGGCTTCACTTGTGAATTCTACAAAACTTTCAAGGAAGAATTAACCCCTATCTTACTAAAATTATTTCTAAAGATTCAAAAGGAAGGAAACCTTCCAAATTCATTTTATGAAGCCTCCATCATCCTCATCCCCAAAACAGATAAGGATATGACAAAAAAGGAAAACTACAGACCAATATCATTGATGAATATAGATGCGAAAATTCTCAACAAGATACTCGCAAATCGTATCCAACAACATATAACAAAGATCATTCATCACGACCAGGTAGGCTTTATACCAGGGATGCAAGGGTGGTTCAATATACGCAAGACCATAAATGTAATACACCACATTAACAGAAAGAAAGATAAAAACCATATGATCATCTCAATTGATGCGGAGAAAGCGTTTGATAAAATACAACATCCTTTTATGATTAAGACTCTCAGTAAGATTGGTATAGAAGGGTCATTTCTGAACACAATAAAAGCAATCTATGAAAAACCTACAGCTAATATTATACTGAATGGGGAAAAGCTGAAAGCTTTTCCTCTGAAAACAGGTACTAGGCAAGGCTGCCCACTTTCTCCACTGCTCTTTAATATAGTACTGGAAGTCTTAGCTATTGCAATCAGAGAAGAGAACAGTATTAAAGGCATTCGAATAGGCAAAGAAGAGTTGAAAATATCTTTATTTGCAGATGACATGATGGTATACTTAGAAGACCCAAAGGTATCCATGAAAAAACTGCTTGAAGTAATAAGTGAATACAGTAAGGTGGCAGGATACAAAATCAATATCCAAAAATCTATAGCATTTCTATTTATGAACAACAAGTTGAATGAAGCAGAGCTGAAGAAAGGAATCCCTTTCACCGTAGCCACAAGATGTATAAGATATCTAGGGATAAACCTAACTAAGAAAGTCAAAGACCTTTATAAAGAAAACTACGAGAATCTTAAAAAAGACATTGAAAGTGACATAAAAAAGTGGAAGGACATCCCATGCTCCTGGATTGGTAGAATTAACATAATCAAAATGGCAATTCTACCCAAATTAATCTACATGTTTAATGCAATTCCAATCAAAATACCAGAGATATTCTTCAGAGATCTAGAAAAGACAATTATAGAATTTGTCTGGAACCATAAAAGACCTCGTATTGCAAAAGCAATCCTGCGTAAGAAGAATGGAGTAGGAGGCATATCACTCCCTGATCCCAAGATATACTATAAAGCTGTGGTCATCAAAACAGCATGGTATTGGCATAAAAACAGACATGTGGACCAATGGAAGAGAATAGAGACCCCAGAAATAACTCCCAAAGCTTATAGCCAACTGATCTTTGACAAAGGATATCAGTCAATCCATTGGGAAAAGGAAAACCTCTTTAGTAAATGGTGCTGGAAAAACTGGGTATCCACCTGCAGAAAGATGAAACTGAACCCCCATCTTTCACCATTAACAACAGTCAACTCAAAATGGATCAAAGATCTGAACCTAAGACCTCAGACAATAAAACTACTTGTGGAAAATGCTGGGGAAACTCTGGGAGACATTGGAGTAGGCAAAGACTTCTTAAATAAGACTCCCAAAGCACAGGCAATAATCCCTAAAATAGACAAGTGGGACTATATTAGACTAAGAAGTTTCTGCACAGCAAAGGACACAGTAACAAGTGTGAACCGACAACCCTCAGAATGGGAAAATATTTTTGTTAAATATGCCTCAGACAAGGGACTGATAACGAGAATACATAGGGAACTCAAGTGCCTTATGCGAAAAAAAATGATTAACCCGATTAAAAGATGGGAAAGTGAGCTGAACAAAAGTCTCTCTAAGGAAGACATACGAACAGCCAAAAAGCATATGAGGAAATGCTCAACATCCCTCATCATAAGGGAGATGCAGATAAAAACCACAATGAGATACCACCTAACCCCTGTCAGAATGGCAAAGATTAAGAATATAAAAAGTGATAAGTGTTGGCGGGGATGTGGTGAAAAGGGAACCCTCCTACACTGTTGGTGGGAATGTAAACTAGTTCAACCACTGTGGAGAACAATATGGAGGTTCCTCAAAGATCTACAAATAGAACTACCATTTGATCCAGCAATCCCACTTCTGGGTATTTACCCAAAAGACAGGAGAACGCTCAGTCAGAAAAGTGCTTGCACATCCATGTTTATTGCAGCATTATTCACAATTGCCAAGACATGGAACCAACCTAAATGTCCACAAACTGATGAATGGATTGGAAAAGTGTGGTATATATACTCTATGGAATACTACTCAGCCATAAAAAATAACAAGACCCTGGAATTTGATAGAAAGTGGTCAGATATGGAGGATCTATTGCTGAGTGAAGTAAGCCAGGCTATGAAAGAAAGATATTGTATGTATCCCCTCAATATATACCGACTATCTGCACTCTATGATAGAGAGCAAAAAACTGGAGGACATAAAAGCAGTGAAGGTACTTAATGAGAATAGGACAGTGTGGAATGGGGAAAGTGAAGAGAAGAGGATAGAGAAAGATAGCAAGTGAACAATAGAGAGGCAGGACGTTAGTGAGAAACAGATATGGCTTATTAACTGTTGATGACATGTATAGTATTCTCAACTGGATTGGTCTGAGAAGTATTTCATGATGGGCAAAGTATTTTTACAAGCAAAATGAGAAATAGCGATTGACTGTTTTAAAAAATAATAATAATAATAATGATTGGGGAAAACATAGAAAAGATATCGAATGTTGAAGCGGGGAGCTTAATGTCTTTGTACTGACTGATTTGCATGACATTTCCTTTTGAAAAACCAACGTAATACACTGTAAAGTTATATGTAATCCAATGTAATATAAAGAAGATTATGATGGTAATAAAAAAAAAAAAAAAAAAAAGAAACAGGATGGGCCAGCTAGTGACTTGATGGTTAAGATGGCTGGATCCCACATATGTGGCCAACGAAAGTTAGTGTTTTGGATCCAGTAGCTTGAAAAACACATCAGATATGGGTGTGTACGTGCCCAAAATCCTGAGAGGAAAATGGAGGAAAAGGGATTGTGGTATGGTCATTCTCCATTGAGGGGCACACCACTCACTTTCCTTCTATCTCTCTGTGTCCAGTGAGAGCACAAGTTCTACAGAAAAAAAAGGAAAAGGAGAGTATTTCTGCCAATCTTATATACATAAAAAAAGAATAGAAACTATTATTTATACCAATAAATGTCAATATTTAGATGAAATAAAATTGTAAGTGTAACTTTATAAAAATGACACATAAAATATAGAATATCTTTATAATGTTATTAAAGACATACATGAAAGCTTCTGTTCTGAAAAGACTGAAGAGAATGAAAAGACAAGCCACACTGAAAGAAACTTGCAAAAGATATACCCAAAAAAGAAATTTTATGCGAAATATACAAATAACTCTTAAAATGTAACAATAAGAATGTAACCCAATTAACAATAGGTAAGGAGTCAAATATTTGACTCTATTCAGAAGGCCTACTAATGGCAAATGAGCATATTAGAAGAAACCTATCACAGAATTTCATATCATGAGATTTGCCATGAGATACCACTATAGTCTTATTAAAATTATTATCATTGAAAAGACTGACAACATTATACGCTGGCAAGGATGTGGAACAAGAGGGACTCTTGTTCACTGCTGGTAATGCTGTATTCATATCAGCATGAGAATAAGAGGACATCCAGTTTTAGCCAAATTAAAGAGTCTTTATTAAGCTAGTGGCTGCAGAGGACTCAAGTCTCTCCAAAACCCTGCAGTCCCGGAGCAGGAGGGAGGAAGGTTTATAAAGGCAAAAACCACAAAGGAAAAAAACAACACATCTAAGAAAGTACAGGCCTTGACTTATGTGAAAGCATTTAACAAAAACCAAAAAAGCGAGTTACCAGGAAGGACAGTTCTAATTGGGTGGATAGTTATAGTTGGCTGCATCTGCTGGTGATAAATATTTGGTTAGGAGGACAGGGATGGATGGCAGTGTTTATCTGCTTGTGAAAAGCATTCAGTGAGGAATTTTGTTTGTTTGTTTGTTGGAGAATTTTTGCTATAGAGCGCCTGAGCTCACCAGAAAGACAGAGAGAGACAGAGAGACAGAAAGAGAGAAATCACCCTTCCTTCTCTTCCATCCTCCTCTCAGGATCTTGGGCAGGCGCACACACATGCTCCCAGTGTGAGTTTAAGCCACAGGTCCGGGACTTGAACTGTGGTAGAACTCATGGGAGTCCAGTGACACAGCCATTACGCCAGCTGTTGGTCTCTCAGTGAGGAATTTTTAGGAGACATAAATGGATCAGGTTACAGGGAAAAGGAAATGGCCACAGAGTCATATTCAAAATGGAGGTGCTGGGAACCAGCAGTTAGTGTAATGGCTATGCCTCTGGACTCCCACGTAGTCGACCACGGTTCGCGTCCTGGACCTGGTGGCTTAAAACTCACTCTGGGCACGTGTGCGTGCGTGCCCAAGATCCCGAGAGGAGAATGGAGAAGGGATTGCGGCGTGACCATCCCCCCTGGGGGGTGATTTCTCACTTTCTGTCTCTATGTCTCTCGCTGTCTGTCTGGCGAGCGCACATGCCCTATAGCGAAAACCTCTCCCCCCCACAAAAAAGAAAATGGAGGTGCTGATGCTTCAGTAAGAATGCAAAATGACAGTCATTTTTGAAATAGGCAGTTTTTACTAAAGTTAAACATAGTCTCGGGACCAGCAGTTAGCGTAATGGCTATGTCGCTGGACTCCCATGTAGTCGACAGCAGTTCGCTTCGCGGATCCGGTGGCTTAAAACTCACGCAGGGCACGTGTGTGTGCGTGCCCAAGATCCCAAGAGGAGAACGGAGAAGAAGGGATTGCAGCATGGCCATCCCCCCTGGGAGGGTGATTTCTCGCTTTCTGTCTCTGTCTCTGTCTGTCTGTCTGGCGAGCACATGCGCCCTATAGCAAAAACCTCTCAAAAAAAGTCTCATTATACATTACAGCAATGGTGCTCTATGATGTCTATCCAATTGGTGTACACATTACTTGTATAATTCTAGTTAGCTTCTCCCCTTCTTCCCCAGGTAAACTCTGCTGGTCAGAGATGTTACTCTTTCATGTTTTCTAGTATTTGTTGTATTTAACAGCCTTATTCATAAGACATATTTTATGTACCTTTACTTGTCTTCGCAGCTTTTAAAGGCACTCCAAAGGACGTTTTCCCCTGCAGTCCTCCACACATCTTTTATTGTAGAAAGAAAACAAAACTCAAGAATAGTAGAAAATAGGGACCAGCAGTTAGCGTAATGGCTATGTTGCTGGACTCCCATTTCGTCGACTGTGCTTCGAGTCCCAGACTCGGTGGCTTAAACTCATGCCACGTGCATATGCGTATGTGCTGGAGATCCCGAGAGAATGGAGGAGGGATTGCAGCCTGGCCATCTGCCCTGGAGGGTGATTTCTTGCTTTCTGTCTTTCTGGCAAGCACACATGCCCTATAGCAAAAACCTCTCCAAAAAAAAAAAAAAAAAAAAAAAAAAAGGAGAAAAGAATAGTAGAAAATAGTAAAATGAACACTATATTATTCAGATTGATAAATTCTTGACCTTTTGCTGTATTTGCTTTCTCAAATAGCTTTGCTAAATTATTTTAAAGTACTACTTTAAATTACAAATACAAATACATAATTGTAAATGCTTCAGTATGTATTTTTTAAAAATAGTAACTTCCTACATCGTTCAAATATGATCAGCGCAGTAAGGAAAGTAATGATAATTTTCCTTAATATGTCTAATGTCTAGTCCTTATTCACCTTTTCCCTATTGTCCAAGTCTTTGCTGCTGGGATTATTTGTTTGTTTTTCGTCCAATTGGATTGGGATGGAGAACAATGAATTGCAGTTTGCTGGTGTGCCTAAAATCTCCGAAGATGCGGGAAAAATCTTGGCTCCAAGCGTCAGGGTCAACCATCACTTGTCTTTCAATCGTCTAATGAAGCGGGAAAAATTACTTCCGTCATATGCAGAGGTTTGTGGGAATTGTAGTTTCCCCGGGAAGCGCGTGCCGCGCAGAACTCTGGGAACGGCTACTCCGAGCTCACTGTGCGCATGTGCTGACCCAGCCCCGCCTCCTGCCTTCCGCCCTCGCTTACTGAGGGGGTCCAGATCTCAGGGTCTTTGAACCTGTGCGGGAGCGGAGGCCGCGTGTCGGGGTGAGCGTGCGGGTGATGGGATTATGCGCGCCCTGGGACCCCGGGTCGGGAGGGCTTTGTGCGAGGACTGGAGCAGGAAGTCTTAGAAATCCCCCGGCGGGCCGTCCAGTCTCCGTGCGCGCTCAGCTCCGTGCTCCTGGGAAGCGGATCGGGCCGCGTCCTGGTCCAGAGAGGGTGCTCGTGTGGACAGGGCAGGGGACGGCGCGTTTGTAACGCTGACGGTGTAAAGGGAGTTTCTCTAGCAACGCTTACTGTCTTCCTGAGGATCAGATAAGCTGTCATCGACTATTCGTCAGGCGTCTCTCATCACATAATCGTCTCAAAAATTTGAGCTGCTGTCTTAGTTGAGAGTCATTTGTTCTCATCGTTGATATTTTATTTAACCCTGAATAACCCTGTTATAAACATGCCACTTAGAAAAGTTAAAGGAATGCCCTAGGGGTGGATATCCAAGAGAGGTAGGACGCAGATACAGAGAGATTTTACTCCCTGTCCCTTGCTCTTAATGTCCTTCCTGCCAACCTTCAGAGCACTTAGGCAGACGGGCCTGGCCCCAGGTCTTCATAGATGATTGTGAAGTGAACAAAGAATCTCACCAGGTAGTAAATGTGTTCTGGGATTTGTGAGTTCTTTATAGAATCTGTGATCAGACAGAGAATGTGTCTCTCCAAAGCATGGGTTGGTATTCTAGTGCAGTGCTGTGTAAAAAAACTATAACTTACCATTTTTTCAGTAGCTACAGTGAAAAGATGCAGGCAAAACTAATTTTACTGACATTTTATTTAACTCAGTACATCTAAAATGTTACCTTGACTTCATGTGGCATTGCTCATACTCGAGGTGTTCAGCAATTGCATGTGGCTAATGGCCATAGTACTGGCCTGCACATTGCCAGTGAATTCAAAAAAAGAGTGAGGTATAGAAGGTTTGATTGAGATTTCAGATAAAGTTAATGTGTTACTTAGGTCCAGGCCCACCCTCTCTGGAACAAACCAGCTCTTACAAGGCAGAACAGAGGGAGTCCCAGGGACTACTGCTACTTAGGACAGCCCTTCTGACAGAGCCTCAGAGCCAGACTAAGATTCTGGGAAGGAGCATGTCCTGATTTGCTCCACTGGAGGCAGTTCTTGATTACCCATGTAGCATGAGTTAGACTTGGGTATGTTGCCTCATCTAGAAGCCATCATAACGTGTGTGACCATGGATGCTGTGGGCCAACTTATAGACACTAGTAAACTGGGCTTGAGAGAGCTGAGTGGCTGAATAGGAGAAGATACATTATTAAAGGGCTGATGAGGGTCTGATACCCAGGGAATATGTAATCAGCTGATGAAAATCGTAAACAGAGACCCCATTTCTTTTGTTCTCCCCTTTCCAGATTCTCAACCACTTTCACACCATGTCCATCATCAGAGAAGATATTTAAAATTATGCCAATGTTCCTTCTTTCCTGAACTTTGAAAATACCAAAATTATAGTAGGAGAATTTTCCATATTGGAAGCCCAAAATACTGGGCCTGAAATGAATGGTAGAATCACCCAATACGGAACCAGAAACTAAGCACAGTGCTATTCACTTAACACAGGTGAGTGCCATGATCATCTTAGCAAAAGGTCTTTTGGCCCATTGTGGTAACACACACTGGATGCTGCTGCTTGGCAGGTTAGGACTACGTAGGAGGCCTGTGTTCGATTTGCAGCCCACCCAAAATAGTGGTGCTTACTTACAGTCCCAGCTACTTGGGAGGCTGAGGCAGCAGGATGGCAAGGCAGTGAGACTGTCTTTAAAAAAAAAAAAAAAAAAAAAAATCCTGCCCCACTCCAACCGAAAAACGAGCTGTTTAGAATCAGCAGTTTAAATTAAAAAGTTAAAAATATATCCCTTGTATAAAACAGCCCATCTTTCAATTTTCTCTGGAACTTGCAATTTATGATGTAAAGACAATAAGAACTTGATTAATAGTCCAGATGTCAGCCTGAGTAGTTTTTGGACAACATTAGCTTTAGTAAAGATAGAAGGTTTCATCTCTTCTGTGGGTAAACTGTTTTCACCAGCCCTCTGCTGTTTTAATTTTACTTCTTTTTCAGCTATTCAAACAAAAACATACATTATTACTTTACTCTGTGGAAATGGAAGGTCAGGTCCATATTGTATCCAGGATGCACATGTGCAGGTGCCTCTGTGTGATGTTTCCTGTCTCTTCTCATTAATAAAAGATATTCCCCATTGGGAATCCCTTTTTTAATTTTTTAAAGGTTTTTGCAGTAGGGCATGTGTGCTAGCCAGAGAGACAGAAAGAAGTAAAGTGAGAAATCACCACCCAGGGAGGATGGCCATGCCACCGTCTCTTTACCTTCAGTCTCCTCTCAGGATTTGGGGCATGCACATGCATATCCCTGGCGTGATTTTTTTTTTTTTTAAGAGAGGTTTTGCTATTGGGCGTGTGTGCTTGCCAGAGAGACAAATAGAAAGGGAGAAATTATTCCCCAGGGGAACGGCCGTGCCATCGTTCCTTCTCCTCCAGTCTCCTCTCAGGATTTTGGGTATGCACACACACATGCTCAGTGTGAGTTTGAAGTTGCCAGGTCCAGGACTCAAACCGTGGTCCACTGTCAGAGTCCAGTGATATAACCATTACTCCATCTGCTGGTCCCTATCTGACATGATTTTCAAGCTTCTGAGTCCAGGACTCGAACCATGGCTCGCCATGTGGGAATCCAACACCTTAACTGCTATGCCATCTGCTGGCCTCCCATGTGATGAGTTTTTAGGCAGGAAAATAGAGGCACTGTGGGGCAGACCAGGTCTCTCATTATGTCATTATGCTGTCCTCCTCTTCAGTTGAACCTTCACAATTCAATACACTCTTCCAGGAGCAGACGAAATGAACATAGCTCAGGTGAGTTTGGCTTTTAATTATTAGTTTATTTTACAGTGAATTGTATAAGGGTTTATGTGTCTATATATTAGCATGGAAGAAGAGAAATTTTTTTGACCTTTTTTTATTATTTAATTTTATTCATTCATTCATTTTAATTTGACCAGGGAGAGAGAGAGAGAGAAAATGAGAAAGCAACCCATCAGGTCTGGGACTCAAACCTTGGTCTGCCATATGGGAGTGTCCAGCACCTTAACCACCGTGCCACCCGCTAGTCCTCAAGAAATAGATTTTGATAAGATATAGTCACAGAAGATAAAGAAATATAGGTGAATGGTAGACTAGCAAAGGTAGGCTGTGGATAGATGTAGGTCCTCTGATACTACAGATTGAGCAAATTGAGCTCTACATTTATTTCTGAGATTTTTGATACAGTAGTTTCAGATAGATTAGCATCAGTGGAGACCAGCAGATGACATAATAGTTACGTCACTAGACTCCCAGGTCTCCAGGTCTGAGACTTGACCGCAGTTTGAGTCCCAGATCTGGAGGCCTAAAACTCTCCCTGCGGGCCTGGCAGGTGGCATGGTGGTTAAGGGTATTGGACTCCCAGATAGCTGACAGTGGTTCGAGTTCTGGACCGGGTGGTTTGGTTTCTCCTCCCCCTCCCCCATCCCTCTTTGGTCAAATTAAATAAATAAATAAATAAAATAATTCTTTTAAAAAAAAAACCAAAAAAACCCTTATGCTGGGCATGTGTGCATGCGTGCCAAGGATTCCAAGAGGAGAGTGGAGAAGGAATTGCAACCTGGCCATCCCCTCTGGGGGGTGATTTCTCGCTTTCTGTCTTTGTCTCTCCAGTGAGCATACGCACCCTATAGCAAAACTCTCTCTAAATAAGAAAAGGTTTTCATTGATGAGAAAATAAAGCAAACTGATTCCTCATGAAATATAAAGTTGAAGATAAACAAGTCTATTTTTTTTATTTTTCAGTTACAAAATTCAGTTTGCAACTTGCTAAAATTGCATAGAATGCTATCTTCCTGTTCTTCAGTGGAAGTAGAAAACTTAATGCTAAATGCAAACTCACATTTTCTAAGAATTTGAACACAGGGCTTGTTTATATTTTTTGATAAATCAACTAGTGTTTGAAAAATTACTCTCCATAAATACTTCAAGTACCTGTGATACTTAGGATGTTCGACAGGCTGCTGAAAGTTCCTTTTTCAAATATTTCCACACTTAGCATTAAACCTCATATTGACACGATGCCTTGGTATCTCTTCCCTCCAGCATGTGACCTCCAGTGATCCTAACCAGATGATAGTAAAATCTAGTGAGGGGAACCAGCAGTTAGCGTCATGGCTATGTCGCTGGACTCCCACGTAGTCGACCGTGGTTCGCATCCCGGACCCGGTGGCTTAAAACTCACGCCGGGCGCGTGTGCGTGCGTGCCCAAGATCCCGAGAGGAGAATGGAGGAGAAGGGATTGTGGCGTGACCATCCCCCTTGGGGGGTGATTTCTCGCTTTCTGTCTCTCTCTGTCTGGCGAGCGCATGTGCCCTACAGTGAAAATCTCTCCAAAAAAAAAAAAATCTAGTGAGTGTTGTCATAGCCTTTCCTCACTTGATTTTTCTGCTGCACTTGGCTCTTCTCAAGCCGTCCTTCTAGAAAGTTTCTGTTTCTGTGTTAGTAACACTCTCCCCTAATCCTGCCTTTCCCCTGCTAATATCATCACAGAGCTATCTTCTCTTGTCCTTTCCCATGACACATCTCAGTCTCCATCCTGGGTCCTTTAATCTTCATTGTCTCTGAATGATTTCACTCTTTCATTTTTTTCTAACTACTTTATTGAGATTTACTTTACATAATGTATCATTCATCTATTTCAGGTGTAAAATTCAGTAATTTTTTTTTAGTATAGTCATAGATATGCACAAAAATCACCACAGTCAATTTTAGAAAATTTTTAGCCCCTTAGAAAGAAACTCTGTGTGGAGGCCAACAGGTGGCATGGAGATTAAGGTGCTGGATCCCACGTGGTCAACTACATGGTTTGAGTCCTAGACCCAGTGGCTGGAAAATCACATTGGGCATATGTGCAGGTGTGCCCAAAAATCCCAAGAGGAAACTGGAGGAGAAAGGATTGTGGTATGGCTATTCTCCCAAAGGGGTGATTTCTCACTTTTCCTCTTTTATCTCTCTCTCTCTCTCTCTCTCTCAGTCACACTCTGGTGAGTGAATGCACCCTGTAACAAAAACTTAAAGAGAAAAAAGAAAGATTCTGGATGAGAAGGTCTTTGAAAAACTTATGGAAAATGCATATCATGAAAAAACTATGCATGGATTTCCAAGTTTTTTGTACCAAAATAAACCTGTACTTTTTTTTTTGGGAGAGGTTTTTGCTATAGGGCACCTGAGCTCGCCAGAAAGACAGAGAGAGACAGAAAGTGAGAAATCATCCCCAGGGGGGGATGGCCACACCACAATTTCTTCTCCATTCTCCTCTCAGGATCTTGGGCATGCATGCACATGTGCCTGGCGTGAGTTTAAGCCACCTGGTCCAGGACTCAAACTATGATCGACTGCATGGGAGTTCAGAGACATAGCCATTACGCTAACTGCTGGTCCCTAGACTTGTACTTTAATTCCGTTTTTTTCACCAAGTTTTTGAAATTCCATCGTGTGTTCTTATAACTTCTAATCCCTCAGCAACATTAATCTACTTTCTTTCTCTATATATTTGCTGAACCTGTGAGGCAGCCTTTCAGTTTCTGTTTGTCTGGGAAGATTTAGTACATTTTTGCTAGATATAGAGGATTCTTAGGTGATAGTCTTTTTTCTTTAGCACTTTAAATATGTCATCCCATTGCCTTTTGTCTTCTGTGGTTTCTCATTAGAAATCAGTTTGGAAACTTTTTGGTTCTTATTGAAATATCCTTCAGACTCTCTCTGCTGTCTAGTACTCTGCGCATGTATTGGTAAGCTTGGTGCTTTCCCACAGCTCTTTTTTATCATTATTTTTTCGTTCTGTTCTCATATTGCATAATCTATTTAAAATGGACATGTCATCCAGTTGGCTCATTCTTCTGCCTGCTCAAATCT
The DNA here is from genome assembly GCF_000334495.1 of Tupaia belangeri chinensis. Classification (NCBI taxonomy): domain Eukaryota; kingdom Metazoa; phylum Chordata; class Mammalia; order Scandentia; family Tupaiidae; genus Tupaia; species Tupaia belangeri. The sequence goes on along the minus strand of NW_006206460.1, from coordinate 1,263,620 downwards.
GCTGTTGGACATATATTTATATTTTTTGGGGGTGAAAATTTTGTTTCAGCTATTATACTGTTTACCTCTAGAGTCTGTTTACTTCTTATGTTTTATGATTTGCATTTTTTTTTCTTTGTTTAGGAGAGGTTTTTGCTATAAGGTGCGTGCACTCGCCAGACAGACAGAGACAGAGAGACAGAAAGCGAGAAAGCACCCCCCGAGGGGATGGCCACGCCGCAATTCGTTCTCTTCAGTTCTTTTCTCAGGATCTTGGGCACGCATGCACACGCACCGGGCGTGAGTTTAAGCCACCAGGTCCAGGACTCGAACTGTGATCGACTACGTGGGAGTCCAGCGACATAGCTGTTATACTAACTGCTGGTCCCATTTTTTTTTTTTTTTTAAAGAGAGATTTTGGCTATAAGTTGCGTGTGCTCACCTGAGAGACAGAAAGTGAGAAGTCAGCCCCATGGGGGTGGCCACACTGCAGTTCCTTCTTCAGTTTCCTCTTGGGATTTTGTGCAGATACATAAATGTGCCAGTGTGAATTTTAAGCCTCTGGGTCTGGGACTCGAACTGCAGTCGACTATGTGGGAGTCCAGTAATGTAACCATTATGCCATCTTCTGGTCCCTGCTTATCTTTATTGGTGTCCTCTTTTGAGGAAATGTTCTCATATTTTGTTTTAGTCCTTAGATACCATTCTTTCTAGTTTTTTACCGTACATCTATGTATTTATATTTAATTGATTTATTCATTTATTCAGAGAGAGACCCACAACATGGTTTTCACAGCTTGATCCACCGCCAGCCTCAGCCGGCCTAGATCTTAGGTACATGTGCATAAACTTCATGTGTTCAGGAGGTCCTAGAACATGAACCAAAGTACCTCTTCAACTTGATTAGTTTGATTACCATTGTGCCACTATCTGGTCCTGACCATATTTTAAATACTGATTTAAAGTCATTGTCTATTTTAAATACAATGTCTTATTTCCTCAGTATTATTATTATTTTTTTTTTTGAGAGATTTTCACTGTAGGGCGCGTGCGCTCGCCAGACAGAGAGAGACATAGAGACAGAAAGTGAGAAATCACCCCCCAGGGGGGATGGTCACGCCGCAATCCCTTCTCCTCTATTCTCCTCTCGGGATCTTGGGCACGCACGCACGCGCGCCCGGCGTGAGTTTTAAGCCACCGGGTCCGGGACACGAACCGCGATCGACTACGTGGGAGTCCAGAGACATAGCCATTACGCTAACTGCTGGTTCCCAGTAGTATTATTGATAGGTAAGATTTTTCTTTCTTGCATATGGGTCTTTCTTTCTTGGTCATTTCATTTTGTAATTTTTTTGTTGTTGAAAACTGGGCCTTTTTAATAGTGTGGCAACTCTAGAAATCAAATTTTTTTTTTTGGCCATAGTGTACATGCACTTGCCAGAGAGAGACAGTGAGAGGAAAAGTGAAAATAACCCCCCAGATGGATGGCCACTCCACAATCCTTGTCCACTCTTCTCCAGTCTTCACCTGGAGTTTTGAGCACTCATGCACTTGTGCCTAGCGTGATTTTCAGGACTTGAATAGTGGTCAATCGTGTTGAGTCCAGCACCTTAACTACCATACAAACTGCTGGTTCCAAAATCAGAATTTCTAAAGTTGTGGAAATTTGTTTAATGACTTTCTTTAAAACCTTATTTTGGGGTGCTAGCAAGTGGCTAGTTGTTAAGGCTCTGAATTCCCACATGGTCGACCATGGTTCGAGTCCTGGATTCATTGTCTTGAAAATCACGCTGGGTGCATGAATGTGCATACTCAAGATCCTGAGAGGAGAATGGAGAAGGGAGTATGACATGGCCAACACCCTGGGGGTTAATTTTCACTTTCCTTCTCTCTGTCTTTTTCTGGTGAGTGCATGTGTTCTAAAGCAAAAAAACTAAAAACAAAACAAAACAAAAAAATTCCTAATTCTGTAAAGTCTGTATTTTTGTCATTTGTGTCAGCTGAAATTTCCTTAAATTCCTGAAACCAGTAGCTCCCCAGTCTTCGCCAGTGTGGTCCTTGTGTGTTGGGACAGTCCTTCAACAATTATCCAGGCTGTTTACAGCTCCACAGTAGATTTCACTTCCTGCTTACTCCAGATGTCAAGGTCACTGAGAGGTGACAGCTTAGGGTCTTCTCAGGTCTTTCCTGAGCATGCCCACAGCCCTGGGCATTTACTCAGCTCTGTGTTGTGTAGCTGGCCTTCTAGAGTCTTAGGATTATATCAGAGATTTGAAAAACCTTTATGGACATTTTATTCTCCAGCTTTTTCATTAGGCTGTTTGTCCAGCTGTTATCTACTACTTAGTAGCTGCTAAGGTAAAAACAACGTTTAAATGATTTTGATTAATACCTCTGAGGATCAAGCTTTTCACACTGGGTGAGCTCTGAATTAGTTCATGTAGCCAGCCTTTCAAGTGAGGTCTTCCAGGGAACCCACAGCAGGTCCAGTAATGACAGTTGTCTGGGAGTGAGGCTTCAAAAGGACCATAGCCTAGTTCTGCCTACTCCAGTAGTTGCCAGTCTACAGAATTTTGCTGTTACTTCAGACTGGCAATTCTCAAAGCTACTACAGAATTGGAAAGAAAGGGATGATGATAGGGCAGGTTAAAAAGACACAGGATTGGAATCAACTGATGGCGTAATGGTTACATCACTGGACTCCTACATAGTCAACTGCGGTACGAGTCCTGGACTGGTGGCTTAAAACAGGATGAGCGTGTGTGTGGGCATGCCCAAAATCTTGTGAGAAGAGTGGAGAAGGGATTGCAGCATGGCCATCTCTCCTGGTGGGGAGGAGGGGGATACTCACTTTCTGTCTCTGTCTCTCTCTCTCTGTCTCTTTAGTAAGCACACATGCTCTTATGACATAAATCTGTCTCTTAAAAAAAAAAAAAAAAAAAAAAGGACACAGGATTTCTGTTCCTAAGAGGCAGCTACTTTCCTTGTATAAATGTTCTGCAGATTATCCCAAGCCTTTTGTTAGTGTCCAGAGTTCTGAGAAAGTTGGTTCTACATTTTTCCCCCATTTCTCATTGCTTTTATGGAAGAGTGAATTTTCTTGGATCACTGTTTTTCATGGATAGCACCTGTTAGCTTGAATTTGAAATATTTTGTTGTAGAAACTTCCTTTCTCAGTTTCCAAGACTCTACACTTCCCTGATTCTACTATTGATTTTCAGAAAACTTCTCTGGCTTTGAAGACAGTAGGAGCTGAACGATCACATCCTAAATGCTTGTCTTCATCCTAGACCTCCCTTCTGTGCTTTGAAATCAACTTGATGTTTCTCAGGCACTTAAGTCACAGCGTGAATAGATCTGATTAAAACTTCTAAAAAGTTTCTTTTTCTCTCAGAAAGCACTTTTTGGTACCATCATACCAGTTTTTAGTACTCTGAAGGAGCTGCTTGTATTGAAACATATATGACATTAATATCAGCTGTACTCACTTTATTGTACAGCAGGTCTCAAAACTTACTTCTGCCTGACCAAAACTGTGCCTTTTTTTTTTTTTTTTTGAGAGGTTTTTGCTATAGGGCATGTGTGCTTGCCAGACAGACAGAGACAAAGAGACAGAAAGCGAGAAATCACCACCCCCCCGCCCCCCTGGTGGAATGGCCACGCCACAATCCCTTCTCCTCCATTCTCCTCTGGGGATCTTGGGCACGCATGCACATGCGCCCGACATGAGTTTTAAGCCACCGGGTCCGGGACATGAACTGGGTCGACTACATGGGAGTCCAGCGACATAGCCATTATGCTAACTGCTGGTCCCACCAAAACTGTGCCTTTGATTAACATCTCCCCATTTCTCCCCTTTTGCCCTCCAACTTTCCAGCCTCTAGAAGCCACCATTATACTTGCTACTTCTAAGAGTTTGACTTTTTTTAATTCCACATAAAAGTGAGATCTTACTTGAGTTATTTATTTTTCTCTCAATTAAAAATAAAAATTAAAGAGAAAACAAATCAAAAGAAGCTGATGATACAGCTGGACTGGGGAGCCGCATAAGAAAGTAGCTGTCAGATGACTGTGCTTTTCCTGTGTGATTAAATGCCCGTTCTTATACCCATTGCACTTATTTCAGGGTGGATAGTGTTTTCTTTTTATGGGAGAGTTTTTTTTTTTTTTTTGGAGAGGTTTTTTTTTTGCTATAGAGTGTGTGCTCTCACCAGACAGACAGAGAGAGACAGAGAGATAGAAATCAAGGAATCACCCCCCAGGGGGGATGGCCATGCCACAATCCCTTCTCCTCCATTCTCCTCTCAGGATCTTGGGCATGCACGCACATGCGCCTGGCATGAGTTTAAGCCACCAGGTCCAGGACTCGAACTACGGTCAACTACATGGGAGTTCAGAGACATAGCCATTACACTAACTGCTGGTCCCAGGGTAGATAGTGTTTTCTGATTCTGGGCTTTCTGGTTTCAGCTCTTTTGTATGGTGTTCTCTGCTTTTCATGCGCTCCAGGCTTATATACTTTAAGCATTTAATTCTGAGTTTGGTCACGTGTAATGTTTCCTGAGCTTTATACATCTCTGTTTGGCTCCTGTTATTTATGGTGATGGTGTCCAAGGAGGGTGTGAACATCCTAGAAAATACCCAGGATAATACAGTGGGGAGTGGAAGAGTTGTAGGATGCCTATTTACATTGGATTTTTTTGTCTTAAAAATAATGTATAAGTATATGTAAATGAATTACGCTAAGTCAAAAACCATTTTTGCTAATTGAGTAACACCGAAGTTTAAGACAAAATTTTGTCCAAAATAGGCCTTTATAACCATTTGTCTTAGAGCCTCGAGTAGAAAGTAGTCATTCTCAAAGGTATGTTCTGTCTCCTAATTCTTAACCCTTGAAGAACATGTGTTGTTATAGGGGGCAGTGTCATTTGAAGATGTCACTGTGGAATTTACCCAGGAAGAATGGCAGCAGATGGCACCTGCCCAGAAGACCCTTTACAGAGACGTGATGCTGGAGAACTATAGCCACCTAATCTCTGTGGGTGAGCAGACCTTATTGTGTGACCCTTACCTCTATAATGTATTTCCTTTTTTAAATTTATTAGAGCACGTGGGCCTGACTACAGTGGCACAGGTGGTAGGGTACTGGTGCGCAGGGCTGCAGCTGCATAAAAAAGCCCAGGGCTTTGATCCCAGGTCCGTCTGAGCCTTCCAGGCATCTGGTGCGTGTATCTGTTATCCTGCTAGCTGGAAAGGCTGGTCCTCTAGAGGGATCATGGTAGGATAAGATCCTGTTTAGGATGTCTTCTCTTCTCTCCCTTTTTCTCTCACTCATGAAAGAAATAAGTAAACTTTAAAAAAAATGGAAAGGGCCAGTCCCTGGCATGGTGGTTAAGGTGGCTGGATCCCACATGGTCAACTATGTGGTTCAAGCCCTAGACCTGGTGGCTTGAGAAACACACCAAGCATGTGTGCATGTGTGCCTTACATCTCAAAAGGAAGGATAAGTGGAGGAGAGGGATTGCAGTGTGACCATCCCATTGGGAGGTGCTTTGTCACTGTCTCTCTCATTCTCCAGTGAGTGCATATACCTTCTTCCAAAGTTCTGGGGATAAAAAACAAAACTAAAAACTAAAAACACATAGACCTGTCAGCTTGTGGGGTAGGGGTTAATTAAGGTGGTTGGTTCCCACATGTCAGTGCAGTTCAAGTCCCAGATCTGGCGGTTTGAAAAACAGGATGGGTGACTGTGTGTACAGTGCCCAAAACCCCAAGAAGAGAATGGAGAAGGGAATGCTGCATGACCATACCCTGAGGAGTGTTTTCTCTTTCTCTTTTTCTTTCTCTCTCTCTGTCTAGCAAGCATCCATGCCCTATAGCAAAATTTAAAAATCAAAACAAGACACTTGGATCATTTAAAGAGATTAGTGTTGTTTGGGCTTTAGATGAAGAGGTCTAAGGCAATTAAAACCTTGGCGGAACAGTGTTGGTGTCATTACTTTCCCACTGAAGACTTGAGATGCATACCTTCACTGCTCTTGCTGCTCCATCTTTTTCCACCTTCAGAAACCTAAAGGTCATGGATCTGGTCCATATGTGATATCCTCAGTTATTCCCTTTACAGGGTATTGCATTACCAAACCCAGAGTGATTTTCAAGTTGGAGCAAGGAGAAGAGCCATGGTCCTTAGAAGAAAAATTGCTAAACCAGAAGTACTCAGGTGAGTGAGCATTTACAGGAGACCTGGGGTAGTTAGGCTTTAGGAGAGAACACCTTTTTTTTTTTTTTTTTAATTTTTAAGAATTTTTTTTTT
>NW_006206460.1:1245449-1257296 GCF_000334495.1 Tupaia belangeri chinensis | reverse complement strand
AGAGGAGAGAGCGGGGGGGGGGGAGAAAGTGAGAAAGCAAGCCACCAGGTCCGGGACTCGAATTGCGGTCCGCCATGTGGGAATGTCCAGTGCCTTAACCACCACACCACCTGCTGGTCCCTGGGAGAACGCCTTTTAAAAAATATTTTTAACAGCTCTATTGAAATATAATTTACATGTCATACAGTGCATCCATTTAAAGTTTACAGATGAGTGACTTTTAGTGTATTTACAAATTGTTCACTGCAATTGATTTTTTTTTTTTTTTTTTGGAGAGATTTTCACTGTAGGGCGCGTGTGCTCGCCAGACAGACAGAGAGAGACATAGAGACAGAAAGCGAGAAATCACCCCCCAGGGGGGATGGTCATGCCGCAATCCCTTCTCCTCCATTCTCCTCTTGGGATCTTGGGCACGCACGCACATGCGCCCGGCATGAGTTTTAAGCCACTGGGTCCAGGACGCGAACCGCGGTCGACTACGTGGGAGTCCAGCGACATAGCCATTACGCTAACTGCTGGTTCCCTGCAATTGATTTTCATCACCTCAGAAAGAAACTTGTATCCTGACTGTCACCTTCCTGTTCTCCCATTTTCACCAGCCCTGGTATATTCCGTCTCTGGATTTGCTTATTCTGGACATTTCATATAAATGCAATCATATAATGTAGTATTTTCTGATTTGTTTCTTTCGCTTAACATAATGTTTACACGGTTTATGTTATAGTATAAGTCAGCACTTCATCCTTCTTTTGATCAGTAGTATTCCGTTGTATTGATATATTTCATTTTGTTTGTCCATCAGTAGACATTTGGGATTCCTCCCTTTGGATGTTATGAATAGTATTGGTATAAATATTCAAGTTTCTGCATAAACATATATTTTATTTCTCTCAGGTGTATGCCTAAGAGTAGAATTCTTGGGTTATAGGGCATCTCTGGGTTTATCTGTTTGTGGAACTACCAGATTATTTTCCTAAGTGCCTGCACCATTTCCCATTCCTGATGACAGTATGTGAGCATTCCGATTTCTTCACATTCTCACCAACACTTGTTATCATTTGAATTGTTAATTCTAGTTACCCTAGTTGATGCAAAGTGGAATTTTGCTGTAGTTTTGATTTGCATTTCTGTATTAGCCCGCCAGGTTGTCTTTATGAAACACCATAGGCTGAGTGACTCAAACAGTAGAACTTTATTTTTCACAGTTCCAGAGGCTAGATGTACAAGATCAAGGGGCCAATAGGGTTGGTTTCTGGTAAGGTCTCTCTTCTTGGCTTGTTGATAGGCACCTCCATCCTGTGTGCTCACAAGGCCTGTCCCCTGGGTATATGTAGTAGGAGAGAGGGAGAGAGCATACTCTGGGGTTTCTTTCTGTTTATAAGGACACTGTTCTTATAAGTCTCCTAAGTTTAATGCCTTGCCCTTATTCCCATATTTAAACTTAATTACATTGTTAAAGACCTTGTTTTCAAAAAAGCACTGGAGATCAGAGCTTCAGCATATGAATTTGGGGGAACACATTTCAGTCCAAAATAATATCCCTGATTGCTGTGATTGCTAATAATGTCTAGCAACGTTTTCCTTTTACATGGCTATTAGTCTTTATACTAATAAATAATTTCAGCAATCTTAAAAAGTTAATTTTCTTTTTTTGATTTTTAAAATGTAATATTTTATTATTAATATAAGCATTTGATGCCAAAGAAATGAAGTTTTATAAAGTTTTATAAACTTATCATTGTTAAGTACATTAATTTCCATTTCATTGTACGGTTTTCTGTCAAGCTGGGTAAGATTCATTTCTCTACAATTCCTCCAGTACAGCTCCTTTGGAATTACTTCAGCCATCCCTAACATGTGACTTTATCAAAGACTTCGAAGCTAAACAAATGACTAACTTTTAGATAATAGTCCTTGTATAACAGTCAGGGGTTAATCTCCAACAAATGTTTCTTTGTTGTAACAGTTATAAATCAGAGCCTTCAAAAAAAAAAAAAAGGGCAGAGAAAGAATCTTCTGCAGCTTAAGTCTCCCAGACAGATACATGGCAAAATGTCTTTCCTGCAAAATAAATGGGTCTCCAGTATTCCCCTCTACTTGGGCTGTCAAAGATAGATGCCCCAAGCCTGTCACTGACATATACACCATCCTGGCTCTGGTTGAATTAATTATGCCAGAAGAGTTTAATACCCATCCAAGTCCAAAGGAGGAAGAACACATACACGGGGATGGTGACTGGCAGGAACAGGCTGTAGGAGCAGAGGCTGGCTGTGCTCGCAGCCCTGCGGCAAGTTTTCTTCCCCCAGGCCGAGTAGAACAGCCCTGCTAAAGAGACCAGTGGCCCTGCTAAAGAGACCAGTGGAATAAGAACAGTCAGCGTAGGGAGAGACAGAAACATCCTTCTCCTCCACTAATTACTCACCACCCTGTACTGAAAGGTACTTGATATTCAGGAAATTGAGCTGTTGTTGTGTGTGTAATTATGAGCTAGTGCTGCTCTGTTTCTTCTTATTTTGACGTGTTGTCCTGGCTGCCTGTGGTATCAGGTTGGGAATCCCGTGGATGGTTAGATAGGCTATTCCCAGCTCTTGATTAATCAATTCATTTGTTGTTGCTTCATATCGGAGCGGCTTCTTGGAGAGCAGGCACACCAGGAACTCAAGCAGCACGGGGTCTAAGGTGCGGGGCGACTTCTCTGTCCTCTCGCTCGGGCGCTCGCCCCCAATACGTGCTGGCGCCTGCAGACTACGTGTGTCCCCCTGCGGTGAGGCAAGCTGGCCGCAGGCTCTGCTGGGCATGGTCGGGCAGTGGGGACCATGCCTGTCCGCGCCCGTGGGGCCACGCTCCCCGCTCAAAAAAGTTACTCAATACGGTTCCTTGAAAAGAGTAAAACCCTCTTATTAAAAGTATGCCATAGTTACTAAAAGTTTTTTTCATGAAGCTGTATAAACAAACAGCAAAAGATAAAGATGAACATAATTTAAATATAACTTCCACTCACTAAATGTATAAATGATTGGATTAAATATTGGTTGACTAAAGATATCCTTAAATAAGTAACTTAGATTATAATAAAAGAGTGGTAAAGATGTTAAGTCAATAAAAATAATGATAAAAGAAGCAACTCTAACTTAAGAACTTGGGTTTAAGAAAATCTTTGAGCATATGAATGACTGTGCCGAATTATATCAATGTTCATAAAATACAGAATAGTAAATGTAATTTCATATTAGATATATTTGGATATAGATAAATTAGTGAACTGTAATAGGTAGTCTCATTTATGTTCATAAGTTAAGCATTAATCATAACAAAAATGAGGCAGGAAAATTTTAAAGTAAAATTAGAAATTAATGAACTAGAAAACAGAAGTAGTATGTTTCTTTGGATAAAAATGATAAAATGAAAGAAAATATTAATAGCTAACTCTAATAAATACAAAAGAGAGTAAGCATTACATAATAGATTCAAATGGTGATATATTTGTAAATATTTAATGTAATGCTAAATAGAATCCTATTTTGTCCCTTCTGTTCCTCAGGTTCCAAAGCACCTGAGTCTGGGTAATTTATAAGAGTAAAGTGTATTCAGCTCCTGGTGTGGAGGTCCCAGGCCAGGGCCATATCTGCTGAGGGCCTTCTGGCTGTATCAGGACATGGTGGGGGCAATAGTACATGAATCTGTGTCACTGCTCTAGACTCTTCTTGTCCCCTCTCCTGATAAACCCACCAGGAGTCAGTCAGGGGGTCTTGCCGTAATGGCCTTAAACCTACCCTCCTCCCAGTAGCCCTGCTTTTCAACACTATAATTGGATTGAGTTTTCACCCTCTTAATTCTGTCACAGGCAAATCTCAACATGTGAATTTTGAGGAGACTTTCAAACCATACAAAATCTGATTCATAAGACTGACAGTGACCAGCAGATGGTGTAATGGTTACATCACTGGACTCTATCATATAGTTGACCATGGTTCAATGCCTGGACCCAGCAACTTGAAACTCATGCTGGGCACATGTGCATGTGTTCCCAAAATCCTGAGGGGAGAATGGAGAAGGGATTGGCCATCCCCCTGGGGGGGGGTGATTTCTCGCTTTCTGTCTCTGGAGTGCATATTGCCTACAGCAGAAATCTCTCTCAAAAAACTAAGATGACTGACACAGGAGGACTTGCTCTTCTAGACATAGTGGCTTTCTGTATAGCTCTGAGTAGTTAGGTAGTATGGACTGGGGATGGGATAGTTTAATAAATTACTATTATGGAATACAAAGCGCAAGAAAAAACATGCATTCTATAGAGCAGTGGGAAATGATCTTGAGGTATCCATATAGATTAGAAGAAAAATCGGATTTACATGACTTAAAGACCTGATTATTAAAGCAAAACAGGACAGGACCAGCAGTTAGCGTAATGGCTATGTCACTGGTCTCCCACATAGTCGACCGCGGTTCGCGTCCCCGCCCCAGTGGCTTAAAACTCTTGCCGGGCTCATGTGCGTGCTTGCCCAAGATCCTGGGAGGAAAATAGAGGAGAAGGGATTGTGGCGTGGTCGTCCCTCCTGGGGGGTGATTTCTCGCTTTCTGTCTCTCTGGCGAGTGCATGTGCCCTATAGCAAAAACCTCTCCAAAAAGAAAAAAAAAAAAAAAGCAAAACAGGAAACCTGGGAGATGATATAGTAATATAGTTTCATGATTTTCCTAAGGGAAGAAGTGAGTAAGATATAGAAGATAATAACCAGAGGAAAGGAGTAAATAAATACATTCTTTCCTACTCTACCCACTAAGTATAACTAAGTGTGTATGTAAAAAATACATATATACGCAAAACAAATATAGGATTCTGAAAGGTGCAAAAAAGAACGATGATAAACAAGGGGCCTTTTCACTCAAGGAAATTCAAGGTGATTAATGCTAGCAGTGGCCTTGTGGAAAACCTTGTCTCCCACTCATGCCCAATGTTAATCTGAAGGCCTTCTCCTCCATCCCAGGGTGTCAGAAGAAATTAGTGGGGAACTTGGCAGTAGTGATATATACCTCAATACTCTTCTTGGTCTGGTTTCAGAGGAGGATATGTGTATACATTATGGGATGATCAAATAAGATTAATTAGCATATTCATCACCTCAAATATTTATCCTTGCTTTGTATTGAGAATATTTAGATTTTTAGCTATTTTTTTAAAGAATTACTTATTTTAATTTTATTTGTTATTACTATTTTTTTTTTTTAATTGACCAGAAAGAAAGAGAAAGGAAAAGTGGAAAAAGCAAGCCACTAGGTCTGGGACTTGAACCATGGTCGTCCATGTGGGAGTTCAGTACCTTAACCGCTGTGCCACCTGAGAGCTCCTCTTTTAGCTATTTCGAAATATATTTTTTATCACCTTGCTCTGTCGTAGAATATAGATGGAACTATTCTTTTTGTCTAATTATAACTGTACTAATCGACCATCATCTTTCTTCCCTTTTCCCTCCTGTGTCCTGCCTTTGGTAACCACCGTTCTTCTCACTACTTCTATGAGTTTAACTTTTTGATTTCACATGTGTTTCAGACCATTTTCTATAGCTTAATATTGGGTTGTCAGAAAAGTCATGATGAATTTTACATAGAAAAATATATTCTGACTTTTCCGACAACCCAATAATTGAAATTACATACCAGATAATTTATAAAGAATAAAAGTTTGATCTGCTGATGGTTTTGGAGGCTCAAGGTCAAGGGACCCATAAGGGCCTTCTTGTTGGTTAAGCGTCACTTTAGAGTCCTGAGATGTGGTGTAAGGTATCATATGACAGGAAGAGGAGAGCTTGCTTTTGTGTCTGGGTTCCTTTCTGTGTGTCTTTCTCCCTTTTATTAAAGCACCAGAATTTGATCATGAGGGTCTCACCCTGAGGACTGTATCGAATCTTAATCACTTTCCAGAGGCTTAGCATTTTGACACCATATTTAGAGTAGGTTTCTACCCTCTTAATACCTTCACAATTCAACCATATTTTGATACAGAAATTTTTGAGGGGCACCTTCCAACCATAGCAACATAATTGAGATCAGATGGTATTTGTCTACTTAGATTGATACATGTTAGTATAAATGACAGAATTTTCAAGTGTTTTTTTAAGGCTACGTAGTAGTCCGTTGTGTATATGTGTGCGTGTATGTGTGTGTGTTTGAGTGTGTGTGTGTATATACTACTTTTAAAAAATCCCATTTATGTATTGAGGGGCACTTAGGTTGTTTCTCTGTCTTGGCTACTATGAATAACACTTTAATGTATATGGGAGTGTAGATATCTCTGGCATATTGATTTCAATACTTTGGGTATATACCCAAAGTAGTAGGATTGCTGGGTGGTTCATATGATAATTCTGTCTTGATATTTTGAGGAACCTCCATCCTGTCTTTTAGGATGCCTATCCTAATTTACTACCAAAAGTGTGTAAGGAGTCCCTTTTCTCCATACCATCACTAATATTTATCTTTATCTCTTTGATAATAGCCAGTCAGTATCCCATTTTGATCATTGTTTTAATTCATGTTTCTCTTTTGATTAGAGATGAAGGTTTTTCTATACATGGGGAGGGGTCTTCAAAAAGTTCATTAGAAGAAAGTGTGTTATGAGAAAACTCTGCATGGATTTTAGTGTTTTTTGTTGTTGTTGTTTTGCACCAAAATCAACTCATACTTTAATTCTATTTTTCTATAAACTTTTTGGAGTCCTATATACCAGTTGTCTATTTGCATGTCTTGAGAGAGGTCTATTTATGTTTTTTGGCCATTTTGTTGCTGTTGTTGTTTATTGGTTTTTGCCATAGGGTGTGTGTGCTCACCAGGGAGAGAGAGAGAGAGAGAGAGACAGAGAGTAAGAAATCACTACCCAGGGGAGATGGCCATGCCCGAATCCCTTCTCCTCCATTTTGCCATTTGTAAATAGAGTTTTTTTATTTTGTTTTGTTGTTAAGTAGTTTGAGTTCCTTGCCTGCTGTATGATTTTAAAATATTTTCTTTTAGTTTTTTTTTTTTTTTCCTTTCATTCATGTAGAGCATGTCTACATACAAGTGAGAGCAGGAGATGAAGTGAGAGAGAGAGGGAGAGAGGGAGAAAGAGAAAGAGGAGCACTCTTCACAGGATCTGGTATTGCCAATCTCCTTCCTCCAGCTCTCCAGCTAGTCAAATCCTGGGTACTCAAGCACATTCCCTGTGCATTTCAGATAGAATGGACAATCAAACTGCAGTCACCTTGTGAGATCTAGTTTCTCTTGCACAGCATATTAATGTCTCGTCTCCCAATTTGTGGATTGTCTCTTCACATTTACTTGTCTCCTTTGCCGTGCAGAACCTTTTTAGTTTGCTGTTACCCATTTGCTTATTTTTGCTTCTACTTTCTGTGCTCTTGGAGTCATATCTAAGAAATCTATGCCCAGACCAACATGGAGTTACTCTTGTGATGTTTTCTTATAATAGTCTGAAACTATTAGATCTTGTTTAAGTCTTTCATCCATTTTGAGTTGATTCTTATATAAGGAGTGAGATGAGGATTCATTTTCATCTTTTAAATGTGGATATCCAATTATTCCAACACCATTTATCAAAGTTATTATCCTTTCTGTATTGTATATTTGAGGCACCCGTATTGAAAAACCTAATGACTACACGTGTATGTATTTAATTTTGACTCTATTGTATTTCTTTTGCCAGTGTGTCTGATTTTATGCCAGTACCAGGCTGTTCTGATTACTATAGCTTTGTTACAATATTTAAAATGTGGTGGTATGATTATCTCCAACTTTATTCTCTTTAGTCAGCATTGCTTTGCTTAGTTGTGGTCTTTTGTGGTTTCATATCAATTTGAAGATTCCATTTTTCCATTTCTGTGAAGAATCACAGCAGTTTAGATGGTGATTGCATTGGTTATGTAGATTGCCTTGATAAGATGGGATTTTAATAATATTATCTTTTTTTGAGAGAGAGAGATTTTTGCTATAGGGCATGTGTGCTGGTTGGAGAGATGAGACAGAGAGACAGAAAGTGAGCAGTCATCCCCCGGGGTAATGGCTAGTTTCTTCTCCATTCTTCTCTTGGGGTTTTGGGCACACACCTACATGTGCCTGGCATGAGTTTTAAGCCACCATGTCCAGGACTCGAACTGTGGTCGACTCCATGGGACTCCAGCAACATAACCATTATGCTGTCTGCTGGTCCCAACAATAGTCTTTCAATTCATGAATATAGAGTATCTTTCTATTACATTAATTATTTTCTGTTTACTTTGTAAATCCTTTGTACATTTCTTCCTTCCTTCCTTTCTCTGTAGTTTGATTTCTTTCAGTAATGGTGTACTTTGACTCTTTTTATCTATTTATACACCAAAATAAAGTCATACTTTATTTCCATTTTTCCACAAACTTTTTGAAGTACCCGTGTATGTCTATTACAGACTTTATTTGTTGTGGTTATCTGGAAAGTTATATAAAACATTTTACGTTTACAATAGTATATTTTAAGTTAATGACACAGGCTCAGTGTGTTTCTCAAGCCACTAGGTTCAGAACTCAAACTGCCTGGCCAGCATGTGGGATCCAGCTGCCTTAACCACCATGCCATCGACTAGCCCGGCAATTTAATTTTTATCACATACAAATTTTATTTTTTTCTCTTCCTCTGCTTTATATGTCTGATGTCACATTTTACTTTTCTTGTAATTTGTAACCCTTAACAACTTATTGAGGTTTTAGTTATTTTTAATAGTTTTGACTTTTAAGCTTTATTCTAGAGATATAATTGATTTACACATTGCTGTTACAACATTAGAGGGTTTTGAATTTGACAATGTACTTTCTTTTATATTGTCTTATACCTTCATTTGTATTCATGTTACTAATGGGGTCCTCTTACTTCATCTTACAAGGGAATCCTTTATCCTTTCTTTTAAGGCAGATATAGTGGTGATAAACTGTCAGCTTTGGCTTTTTCGAGAAATTCTTTATTACCCCGTCATTGTTGAAAGACAGGGTGCTGGATATAGTATTCTTCACTGGCAGTTTTTTCCTTCAGAAATTTGAATATGTATTCCTATACCCTTCTGCAAAGTTTCTGGTAGTCTTATGGAGGTTCTTTAGATGTAACGATTTGCTTTTTTCATGCTGCCTTCAACACTCTGTCTTAAATTTCTGATACTTTGATTACAAGGTGTCTTGATGTGAATCTCTTCGGATTCATCTCACATGCTGTCATTTAGGTTTCTTGGGTCTGGCTTTCTGTTTCTTTCCCCAGGTTAGAGACATTTTCTGCCGTTTCTTTGAATATGTTTTCTGTCCTTTTCACTCTTTTTTTCCTCTGGAACTCAGAAGCCAACACAGAGCCAAGGAATATGAAAAACAAAACAAAACAAAAAAAGAAACCAACTGCATAAGTTCTCCTTGTCCTATAAGTCAACCTATTTTACTCTTTTTCTTTTTTTTTTTAATTGCCAGAGGGCATGTGCACTCCCCAGAGAAATAGAAAGGGAGAGGGAGAAAGCACTCTTTAATGAGACATGGTTATGCCACAGTTCCTTCCTCTCCCTTTCTCTGTCTTGTCAGGATTTAGGGCATATACACACACTTGTCCAGCATGTTGTTCAAAATGCCAGAACCAGGATTCAAACCGTGGTCAGCTGTGTGGGATCCTGTAGCCACTAGGCTATGGGGCTGACCCTGTTTCACTCTTTTTTCTATCCTCAGATTGGATGATTTCCATTGACCTGTCTTCAGGGTCACTAATCTGCTTTGATCTAGTCTCTTTTGAACCCCTCTGTTGAATTTTTCAGTTCAGATTTAGTATTGTCCAGGTCTATGATTTCTGTTTAGTACTTTATATTCTTTGGTACAGTTCTGAGTTCGTTCTTGCATTGCTCTTTTGACCATGGTAAATATCTTTATGATCTTTTTAAAATTCACATATCTCTACTTCACTCAGGTCAGTTTCTGGAGCCTTATTGTGTTCTTTTATCTAGAATATATTTCCCCTTTTTTTTTTTTTTTTATATTCCTTGACTCTATGTTGACTTCTGAGCATTAGGTAATACTGTTGCTTCTTACAGCCTTGTGAGACTGGCATCATACAGAAGAATGTTACCAATCTGCCCAGCTAGAGCTTTTACAGACTGCTGTCTTGGTTTTGGTACCTCCTTCACCCCTTCCACTGGAGGTTGGCGTGTACCACATCCTGTCAGTACCCTATGGCCAGTAGTCTAGTAGGATCTAGACTCTGGATGTAGCTGGAAAGGCTGGGATATTTGGTATGTGCTCCAGTTTCTTTCATTCTCAAAATACAGCTGAAAACATGTATTTGTCTCCCACTGTCTGCAGTCAGTCAGGGAGAGGAGCTGTGGCAAATGCTTGTGCTCATTCTCAGGCTGCATCTGTTCTAGTGCAGAGAACTGCTGGAGGTTGGCCCATTGTACATCCACTTCTCTGTTTTCTGATGTCTAGAGATACTAAGAATGTAAAACCTCATCAACTCCCAGACCAGGTCATAAGGAAACAGGCCTCTGGGGTGGGAGCTGTAGAAGTTGTAGAACTTGATGAGTGGCCTTAGTCCTTTGAGGAAAGTATGCGTGGGCCAGGATTTGTTAAAGGTAAATTGAAGAGAAGGCTCCTGAAATACTGAGCCCTGGGCTCTAACTGCCAAGGGTGTTGTTTACTTGCTCCATCAAGTCCCTGATGCCAGTTCATTGGAAACCAGATCATCAAGTAGTCATCGGAAGTGTGCCCAAGACCTTTCAGAGAGAAAATGAGATCTGTACATTTCTGTTCCTTTTCTGCACTGCTCCAAGGGATATGGCCCCTGGAAATGTCTGTACACCCACTTAAGACCACCTGTTTGTTCCATGATTTAGGGAGATGGACACATGCCTAGTCCTTTCTGTCCCCAGAGGTGAGAGGTTTAGGATGGAATCCTTCAAGAGGTAGTTATTAATATAAAAAGTCAAGGAGCATTATGTGTGGTGTGGAATAAACTCCTGGAGGAAAACAGGGATCTGCATTTTTAAAGCTTCTCTGCATTGTTCCTGGGAGATAAAGCCCCTGGAAGAGCTTTTGCACCTATACTAAGCACAGGTTTTTCTGTGGTCTAGATAGATTTGCACCTACTTAGCGGTAGGAGGTCTAGACTGAAGTCACTTGGTTAGAAACCTTTAAGTTATAGTGCTCAGTATATGTGCAAACTTCTTGCAGGAGGGACTAATAGACCTAGAATTACCACTGGGGTAAGCAGGGGAAAGAGGAACAGGAAGCACCAATCTGTTTCTCAAGCTACTGGAGGGCTAACACTTTTATCTGTCCCTTTACTTCCCTGATTTAAGTTAGTTAGATGCCAGGCCCCCAAGAACCCCCTTGTAGAGTGTGTCATAAACCTGTCCAAGAGGAAACAAGAAGCTGTGCTTTCTAAGTCCCTTCTTTGCACTGCTTCTGGGAGAGGAAGCCCTTAGAATCACTCATGTGCCCACAGAAAACTGCCACTTTTCTACTTTTCCTGTGGTCTAGAGAGACACACTTATGCCAGTCAATCCCTTCTCCTTCCAGAATTGAACTGTGGAGAATTTTGGAGTTAGTGTGCCCTAAGTAAGGTCCACATGCTCTTCTCCTCAGGGAGAAGGTGGGTATTGGGGATTCCTTTCCCATACTTAGGGCACAGTGCCTGGGGTGAGACCCATGGTGGAGTATGACTCAGCTTTTCCTAGCCATTTATTACAGATATTTTCTCTGTTGCTAGGTTGGTAAGAGTAGCTCAACTGGCCTATGACTTTCTAAGGAGGAACTGATACATGGACAATTGTTTATTACGTGTGCTAAGGAGTCAGGAGTTTCCTG
>NW_006206460.1:1220535-1245406 GCF_000334495.1 Tupaia belangeri chinensis | reverse complement strand
TTTCACTTTGTCTGCACTTAGCTTATGATTCATAATTGTCTAGAAAGTGTGAGGTGTAGGTATCAAGTTTAGTTTTTTTGAAAAGGACAGCCCAGTTATTCTAGTGCTACTTGTTGAAAAGACTGCCATTTCTCCATTGAATAGCATTTTAACTTTAGAAAAGAGGTGATTGTGGGATTGTGGTTAAGGTGCTGGACACTCCCACATGACTGATGACCACGGTTCAAGTCATGGATCTGGTGACTTGCCTTTTCACTTTCGCTCTCTCTCTCTGTGTATCTGTCAAATTAAAAATAAATGAATGAATACTTGTGCTCAATTGGAGAGAGACAGAGATGGGGGAGCAGTGAAAATTCACACACACACACACACACACCTCTTCTCCCCCACCCTATCCCCCCGAGGGAGATGGCCATGCTTCAATCCCTTCTCCTCTTAGTATTTTGGGCATGCATGCACGCATGCCTGGCATGATTTTCAAGCCACCTGGTCTGGTTCTCAAACCACAGAGTCAGCTATGTGGGATCCAGTGCCTTAACCTCCACACCACCTGCTTGCTCTCTTCTGTATGAATTTTAAAACAAGCTTCTTGATATTTACAAAAATAAACATGGTGACATTTCAACCAGGACTGCATTGCATCTGTAGATCAAATGAAAGAGAATTGACACCTTGACAGTATGGATTTTTTTTTTTTTTTTGATAGAGATTTTTGCTATAGGACATGTTCACTCACCAGAAAGACAGAGAGAGACAAAAAGTGAGAAGTCATCCCTCGGGGAGTGGGGGGGATGGCTACACTACAGTCCCTTCTCCATTCTTCTCTTGGGATTTTGGGCATGCATACACAGAATGCCCTATGTGAGTTTCAAACTGCCAGGTCTGGTACTTGAACTACGACTGACCATGTGGGAGTCTAGCAACACAACCACTATGCCATCTGCTGGTCCCTATTTCTTTCATTTTTTTATAGTTTTCAGCATAGAAAATACCTTTTTGTTTGTTTGTGGTTTTTTTTTTTTTTTTTTTTTTGCATTATGGTAAAGGATAGGAGTTTTCGTTTTTAAATTTTCTTTTGGTGTGGTGGTTAAGGGTGCTGGACCTCCCATATGACTGACCATTGTTTGAGTCCCAGACCTGGTGGCTTTCTTTCTCATTCTCCCCCTTGCTCTGTCCCTCTCTGGTCAAATTTAAATAAATGGATAAATAAATAAAGTTAAAATTTAAAAAAAAGCCTTTTACTAGAGTACATATGTGCTCACTGAAAAAAGAGCAAGAAGAGAGAGCATCTTCCCATGGATATGGTCACATTTCAGTCCCTTTGCCTCTGTTCCTCACTCCTTTTAGGATTTTGGGCTTGCACTCAATCTGTTTCTCTAGATCCAGGACTGAAAGCACATTTTCAACTATGTGGTAGGATCTAGTTTCCTTAACTATTAGGCCATGGAACTAGTCCAGTCCAGGGATTTTCCATTATAAGGAGGAGAACCTGGGAGGAAAAAATATACTTCATCTTGGGTGGTGGAAATAATACCTGTTTTTTTTTTGTTTGTTTGTTTTTGTTTTTTAAATCAACATTGATGAGAATCAAAGAATATCTATCTTCATGAATTATTTAATTTTTGGAAACATAACCAGGAACAGTATAAAATAGATTAAAAAAAATTGCTATTATTTCCTCTATATGAAAAGTGTAAGATTGATAAGATGATTTTAATATTTGTTATTTTAGGATATCTCACAGTGGATGTCCATATCAAGGGGAAACAAGAAAAACGAGAGAAGCCTCTTTGGCAAGTAATACTTATCAACAACAAAACACTGAATAAAGGAGGACAGAAAGTTTTAGAAAAACCATTTAATCTGGACATAGCTCCAGATTTTTTGGGAAAAATACCCTGTAAATATGATTCATATATGAAGAATTTACCAATTGTTTCTGAATTATTTACTAGTAAAGAGAACTCTTCAAGGAAGAGAGCTAATTACGTGAATATATGTGAAAAATTCCAACTTGATAAGAATGAAGAAACTCACACTGGAGAGAAATCTTATGAATACAACAAAAATATAAAAACCCTAAGTTGTAAGAAAAATCATCATCAGAAATTTCAGACTTCAGAACAATCTTTTGAATGTAATGAAATTGGGAAAGTTTTTCATGATAAGACCGTCTGTTTTACACCTGAGGTTTCTCCAGTGGGAGAGAAGTCCTATAAGGATGATGGATTTAGTGAAGTTCATATGGCTATGACACACTGTGATGGTAATGAAAGTGGGATTGGTTTCAGTAAGAAGTCACCCCTCACTCAATCTCAGAGTACTCTTACAGGACAGGGTGCTTTGGAAAGCAATAAATATGAAGAAAGTTTGAGCCAGAGCTCAGCCCATCTAGTACATCAGAAAATACAAACTGGAAATAAATCCTGTGATTATAATAGAGCTACAGATGCCTTCTACCAGAAACTGGATCTTATGTTACATCAGAGAACTCCCATGGAGGAGAAACTCTTCCAATCTGGTGAATCTGGGAAATGCAGAAAATCCTTTTACCAGAAAGCACACTTCATTCAGCATCAGATGACACACTCAGGGGAGAAACCTAACGAATGTAGAGAATGTGGGAAATCTTTTTGTTTACATTCCCACTCTGTTCATCCTGGAACTCCTATAGGAGTTGAACTCTATAAATGTAATGAATGTGAGAAAACTTTCTGTCAGAAGTCAAACCTCAATGAATGTGTGAGAATTCACAGAAATGAGAAACCTTATAACAACGCCTGTGAAGAATCTTACAAGTCACCCCTTGTAGGGCACCAGAGAACAGACACAGAGATAGAACTTCATCAGTGTAGTGAATATGAGAAAGCATTCTCCAAGGTGACACATGTCAAAGAACATCAGAGAATTCACAAAGGAGAGAAGCCCTATGAATGTACTGAATGTGGGAAAACTTTCTCCAAAACATCACATCTCAGAGCACATCAGAGAATCCACACAGGAGAGAAACCCTATGAATGCATTGAATGTGGAAAAATGTTCTCTCACAAAACCCACCTTGGTGCACATCAGAGAATTCATACAGGGGAGAAACCCTATGAATGTAATGAATGTGGGAAAGCCTTTGCTGATAATTCGACCCTCCGAGCACATCAGAGAATTCACACAGGAGAGAAACCCTATGAGTGTAATGAATGTGGGAGATCTTTTGCTCATATTTCTGTTCTCAAAGCACATCAGAGAATTCACACAGGGGAGAAACCCTATGAATGTAGTGAATGTGGGAGATGTTTTACGTATAATTCAGCTCTCAGAGCACATCAGAGAATTCACACGGGTGAGAAACCGTATGAATGTAATGACTGCAAGAAAACTTTTGCCCATAATTCAGCCCTCAGAGTACATCAGAGAATTCATACAGGGGAGAAATTGTATGAATGTAATGAATGTGAGAAAACTTTTGCCCATAATTCAGCCCTCAGAGCACATCAGAAAATCCATACAGGGGAGAAACTTTATGAATGTAATGAATGTGGGAAAAATTTTTCCCAGAAGACACACCTCAGTACACATCAGAGAATTCACACGGGGGAAAAACCCTATGAATGTAGTGAATGTGGGAAAACTTTCTCCCAGAAATCATACCTCAGTGGACATGAGAGAATTCACACGGGGGAAAAACCCTATCATTGTAACATATGTGGGAAAAGTTTTGTCTACAAGGCAGCCCTCATAGTGCATCAAAGAATTCACACAGGGGAGAAACCTTATGAGTGTAATGAATGTGGGAAGACTTTCTCCCAAAGAACACACCTCTGTGCACATCAGCGAATTCATACAGGGGAAAAACCCTATGAATGTAATCAATGTGGGAAAGCTTTTGCTGATAATTCAGCTCTCAGGGCACATCACAGAATTCATACAGGTGAGAAGCCCTATGAATGCAATGAATGTGGGAAAACTTTCTCCAAGACATCACATCTCAGAGCACATCTGCGAACTCGCACAGGGGAGAAACCTTATGAGTGTAATGAATGTGGGAAAACTTTCTCTGAAAAGTCATATGTTAGTGCACATAAGAGAGTTCACACAGGGGAGAAACCCTATGAGTGTAATATATGTGGGAAACCTTTTGCCCATAATTCAACCCTCAGAGTACATCAGAGAATTCACACAGGTGTGAAATCCTATGAATGTAATGAATGTGGGAAAACTTTCTCCCAGAAGTCACATCTCAGTGCACACCAGAGAATTCACACAGGGGAGAAACCCTATGAGTGTAATGAATGTGGAAAAGCTTTTGCCCAAAATTCAACTCTCAGAGTACACCAGAGAATTCACTCAGGGGAAAAACCCTATGAATGTGAACAATGTGGGAAAACATTTGTACGTAAGGCTGCTCTTAGAGTACATCACACCAGAATGCACACCAAAGAGAAAACCCTAACACGTAATGAATTTGGGAAGTCCTGAAGAGGCTTATATCTTATTAGATACACAGTTGAGAAACTCCTATGACATAGACTGGCAGATAGTTTCCCTCAACCATATCATTTCCCACTAGGCGCATAGCTCATCAACATTTCCCAACCTGTCATTTACCCATTGGGGACTGATCATGGCTTATGATGCTAATGATATATAATACATTTTTTTTTCTTTTTTTGGAGAGGTTTTTTTCGCTATAGGGCACGTGCGTTCGCCAAACAGAAACATAGAGACAGAAAGCAAGAAATCACCCCCCAGGGGGGATGGTCATGCCACAATCCCTTCTCCATTCTCCTCTTGGGATCTTGGGCACGCATGCACACGTGCCCAGTGGGAGTTTTAAGCCACCAGGTCCAGGATGCGAACCACAGTCGACTACGTGGGAGTCCAGCGACATAGCCATTACACTAACTGTTGGTTCCCTATAATACATTTTTTTAAAAATCACCTTCCATTTTTCCAGGTCCATAGTAAGGTAGAAGGGAGATGATTTCCATAGCCAAGTGGGGTCCTGTGTATTGAAAATGGTAGAACACAAAGCCAAAGAAGCTAGTGTCTTTATAACTGTGGATCAGAATTCTCCACTTCTAAATCTTTACTGCCTTTTTTTTTTCTTTTCTTTTCTTTCTTAAAGCAAGAATTAGGTTTGTATTGCAATGAGTGTTTACAGGCTTGGCCTGATAACCTAATGCACATTGTTTAGCCAACTCTGTTAGAGTGGGCTGAAATCCTGTTAATATAATAAATGTCATAAAAACCTTTAATTAAATTTATCATTGTATGTCACAGACTTCACATGGGGAATTAAACTTCAGCATCTTGAATGATTAGAAGCCTTCATTAAAAATTAACCTCAGGGGAAAAAACACAACAGCCTTTACCACATGAATTGCATTAAGTATCAAATAATGAAACTAAAATGTTATATTTTGAAAATGTGACATTTTTCAACAAATACTGAAAGAATGTTTTAGATTTTCCCTCCAAAGGAATGTGTCAGTTTCACAACTGAGTGTAAAATCTTTATATATAACTGATACACCAAAATGTGTTTTTATGTAATAAGAGTTTTGTAGAAAATGTATAAGAAAATACCTAAAAAAACTCACTGTAGAATGTAGTTTTTAAAATGGAGGAATAACTTGAATCCTGTGGATAATACCAATAAATGTTTGTGAATAGTCTCTGAACTATGTGGAATATCTGAGTCTATATGTAAAAAGGTGATTCATGTTTACTGATGAGATCTAGTAGGAGTCAGTAGCCAAACCTACTTTGGACATACCCACTTTGCTTCTCAGCCTCTTTTGGCTTCCCTCAATATGATGCTGTTAGATTTTGGTGTACTTGCTATGTCTGAATATTAGACTGCCTTGGGTTTTTTATTTGTTTTAGGACCTTGGAGAGCTGTGTAATGTTCCAAATATTCTTGTGGGTATCTCTGTGTGTGTATATATATGTATGTATATGTGTTGATCCTTATATCTTTATTTTTTGCCTTTGTTTTATTCTGCTCTAGTTTAGCTTGTCCTGAGTGATTATAAAACAAGACATTCCTTGGCCACCGTGTCTGCATATAGCCTAGAACTGTCTAGGATCCTTTTTCTGGCATCATGTTGCCTACACACACTGCGCAGTATTGCAAAATTAGTGCTATTTTTACAACCAAGATAGCAAACTTTGGGTTTGTAATGGAAAGAACTACTTGTAAGAAGCACAGCATCGTACTGAAAAAACGGTCACTTTTGAGAAAATAATATGTAGACATTTTTCAACTTAACTGGATGAGTTAGGACTTTTTTTCCTCTATGGTGAGTTTATCTGGATGTACCCCATGTTAAGTAGAGAAGCTCCTTATGACTTACAATAGAATTATGATTTCTGAATTTGTTTTACTTTCACACTATCAAAGTCAAAAAATCCTAAGTTAGAGAATGTCTGATGTATTACCAGCATTAAGTAAATTTCCAACTAAGGATATTTATTACTTAATGATGATTCATTAGGTCATAACTGCATCAAACACTGAGAAGCATCTGTAGTGTGGTGTAGTCGTGGTTAACAAAATAAATGGTTAATCTGCCGTTATTTCAGCCTCGTAGTTTGGCACAAAGAAAGTAAAGAAACTCATTTTAAAGATCTGGAGCACATAATTCAACCATGAGCATGTCACCTGCAAATTTTATCAGGTAGATTGAGCAGGAAGACAAAAAATCAGTTGACTCCCTGGGAAATTTTTACCTGGTCATTGCCCCTTGTTTATATTGTGTCTAGGAATAGGATGAGGGAAAATGGTTATATATCTTTAGCATTAATCATAAACAGGTGCTTTAACATTGGATTATTACCTGTTAATCTAGTGGCATTGATGTCAGTGAGAGCCGGGTGAGAATGTAGGGCAATGGAGGTGTTTGGCTGGATCTTTCACCATCAGCCAGGCCCAGTGCAGGTCCCAGAGCCAGGGAGGAAGGAGCAGTTTGGGGAATCTCTCCCACATACTCCTGTGCAAGTACCTGCACAGGTGCCAGAGACAGTAGGCATTGGCACTGTTTGACTGGGTCCTCCATTGCTAGGTAGGCCGTCTGTGAATTTCAGAGCCAGAGTGAATTCCAAACCTGCTCCAGCAGGTTTGTCAGGCCTGTGTGTTGCTTGTGACATGTGACCTTACCTAGGAAGTTCAGCTTCAAGTCTGCCTAGCCATGTTGGAGTTTAAAAAGTTCAGAAATAGGAAAACTGATGGGGAGCTAAAGTATACCACAGAGAAGTACACAAGCATACAGCTCCCAAAACCTAACCCAAATAAGGGAAAAAGCAAGTATCTCGCCAGATACCTACAAAGCAAAACATCCTCAAAAAACAGGAGAAAGTCAGGAAGTACATTCCCCCTGAAAATAATAACTGCAACTCTTCACCAACTATGGAAAAAAAAAAAAAAAAGAAAAATGACAGAAATAGAAATCAGAATATTCTTTGTAACAAAATTCAGTGAGATGCAAGACAAAACAACCAACCAACTCCAGATTAGAAAATCGTCCTGTGACCTGAAGGAGGAATTTCACTAAAGAAAGTTCTGATAAAGAAACAGAACTTCTGAAGATGAATACAATGCAAGAAATCAGAATCTTCCATCAATAGCAGACTGGACCATGCAGAAGCAAGAATCTCTGATCTGGAAGACAAGGCATTGGACTTAAACCAAACCATGAAAAAGAATGGAAAAATAACCAAGGAAAATGATAATATATGGGAAATACTAGAAACCATTAAATGACAAGTAATGGGAATTCCAGAAGGCGATGAAGGTGATACAGGCATAGAAAATATCTTTCATGAAATACTATCTGAAAACTTTCCAAATCTAGAGAAACATAAAGACATACAAATCCAGGAAGCACAAAGGACAACAAATACAATTAACATAAGATCTTCTCAACGACAAATCATAGTCAGGCTGGTAAAAATCAAAGATAAAGATAAAGACAGTATTCTAAAAATGGCAAGAGAGAGGCATCAAGTTACCTGCAAAGGCTGTCCTATCAGGCTAACATCAGATCTGTCAACTGAAATGATGCAGATAAGGAAAGAATGGGAGGACATATTCAAAACTAAAAGAAAAACAATTCCAACCTAGAATACTGTATCTGGCAAGATTATTCTTTAAATGGAAAGAAGAAATAAAAGCATCCTCAGATAAACAAAAACTGAAAAAAATTTACAAAAGCTAGGACAACTCTTCAAGAAATACTGAAGGGAGTATTATATCAGGAAAACTAGAGAGAGGCAAACAGAAATGAGAGAACACATAACAACCAAGAAAATGGCTAACAAAATAACAAGGATAAGAGGATAAGTTCACAAATATCAATAATAATGTTGAATGATAGTGGATTAAATTCTCCAATGAAAAGACACAGAGTGGCTGGATTAACAACAACAAAGAAGACCAAAAGAAAAAAAGATGCCCTCTATGTACTTTCCATAAGAGATGCACCTCATGAGACCAGCAGATGATGTAATGGTTACATCACTGGACGCCCATGTAGTTGACCGCAGTTCGAGTCCCAGACCTGGTGACTTAAAAGACTCATGCCAGGTGTGTGTGTGTGTGTGTGCATGCCCAAGATCCCAGGAGGAGAATGTAGAAGAAGATACTGCGGTATAGTCATCCCTCCCAGGAGGTAATTTCTTGCTTTCTGTCTCTGTCTCTCTTTCTGGTGAGCGCACAAGCCCTATGGCCAAAACAAAACAAAAACAAACAAAAACCCACAAAAACTAAACTCTAAAAACTAAAAATAAAAAAATAGAAATCCACTTCACAAGTAAAAACATATATAGACTGAGGGTGAACAGCTGGAAACATGCAAACATGCAAATGGAAATTTAAAAAGGCTAGAGTCATGCAACCCAAATATCCAAGTAGAGATGAAGAGATGAATGGATTGAAAAAGTGTGGCTCATAAAACTATGACATATTACTCAGCCATAAAAAGAGAGAGAGAGAGAGAGAGAGAGAGATCCTGGCATTCGATAGAAAGTGGATGAATATGGAAGATTTAATGCTAAGTGATGCAAGCCAGACTATATGAGGTATTATATGTTCTCACTTAATATATACCTAACATCTGCACTCTTACAGCAGAAACTGAAAGATTGTAAGTTATAAAAGTATGGAGAACAACTGGATACTAGAGACAGTGTGGAAGGAGGGTGGGCAATGGGCAATGGGGTGTGAGAGGGGGAGTCAAAGGGGAATAAAAGCAAAACTTTAGGGACACAAAGATGGAAAATTATCTGGTGATGTTAATGTGTATGGTAATGTCTTTGGACTGATATGCAGTGTATGCTGGGAAGATTCACTTTATATGTTGTGGAGATGTACAATACTTAAATTTTAAAAATTAAAGAAAAACAATTATGAAAGGAACATCAAATTAAATTTCAAAAAGTGGAAGAATAGCTAATAAAGCTAAGCACATGTGTTAATGAAATAATGATAGAATAAACTAATGAAATGTTCATTCTCTGAAAAGACTAATAAAGTGACATTTTTTACTTGGAAAAAGAAAATATGGTTAGAGCTAAGAGTAAGAATCTACCATGGAATGGGGCTGTGTCATCATCTCACCAGGACTGGCACATGAGAGACTGAATCACTACCGCCAGGACAGTGCCAGCAGCTAAAGAAATATGTTTCTTACTTCTCAGTCTTTGTGCCTTAATGCACAGAAACTGAACTCATTGCACAGTGCACAAAGAGACACTGGAGCTGAAAATCATCTTTGGTACATAATTGGGCTTTCAGAAAAGTGTAGATCCATAGGAAACTAATGTAGAATACTGAAGAAAACCAAAATATTTTAGAATAGGTTTTCAGAGAAGTTACCGTGGCAGTTTCTATATACTCCTCTTCCACTTTCCCCTATTTCCATCTATAGATACAGATATTACTATAGTACATTTGACATAATTAATATTGATACCTTATTAACTAAACAACTTTTCTTCAGATTTTAGTAGTTTTTCCTTAATGTCATTTTTAATTCCATGATCCCTCTTAGGATACTACCTTGCATTAATTCTCATGTCTCCTTAGCTTCCATTGTTCTGTTTCACTCTGATCTTCCATGTTTTTGATGACCTTGACCGTTTTGAGAAGTACTTGTTAATTATTTTGTAGAATATTCCTCAACTCGAGTTGTTTTGATTTTTTTTTTTTAAATGACTGCACTGGTGTTCATAGGTTCTTGGTAGGAAGACCACAGAGGTAGGTAAATCCACTTATGAGTATATGCTGTCAACATGAATGATCATGATGTTTAACCTTGCTTGCCAAGTTGAAGTAACGTTTGCCAGATTTTTCTACTGTAAAGTTACTTCTGCACTTATAACCATTTTTGTTCATATGAGAAGCTTCTGTGTATGCAACAGGAAAATTATATGAACAGTCTCTAGTTTACAAATGCATTGCATGATGTGACACTCATTGCTGGCTATTTGAAATTCTCTATTTTCCCCAGAGACTGTGTTGTAAATAGCTAATCTCATAAAAGCATATTTTGCCCATTATGTCTCTTACTGATACTACTAAGTAGTGATAACCAGTATGTTACCACTTGATCCATTGGAGTTCAATAGATGAAGCTTAGAGCTTGTTTTGTTTGAAACCCTCTGTGTAGGAGGGTTCCCCTTTGACCACATCCCCACCAGCATTTATCATTTGTTGCTTTTCTTAATCTTCGCTATTCTGATTGGAGTGAGGTGGTATCTCATTGTGGTTTTGATTTGTATCTCCCTTATGATGATGGATGTTGAGAATTTTTTCATATGCTTTTTGGCTGTTCATATGTCTTCCTTAGAGAGTTGTTTATTCCCATCTTTAATTGGGTTAATCTCTCTCTCTCTCTTTTTTTTTTTTTTTTTTTTGATAAGCTGCTTGAGTTCCCTGTGTATTCTGGTTATAATTCCCTTATCTGTAGCATAGTTTACAAAAATAATCTCCCATTCTGGGGGTTGTCAATTCACACTACTTACTGTATCTTTTGCCATGCAGAAATGTCTTAATCTGAGGTAATCCCACCATGCAGAAATTTCTTAATCTGATGTAATCACACTTGTCTGTTTGGTCTTATTTAAGAAGCCTTTGCCTACCCCAGTGTCTCTCAGTTTCCCCAGTGTTTTCCACCAGTAGTTTTATAGTTTGAGGTCCTAGGTTTAGATCTTTAATCCACTTTGAGTTGATTTTTGTTAATGGTGAGAGGTAGGGGTTTAGTTCATCTTTGTGCAGGTGGTTATCCAGTTTTTCCAGCACCATTTGCTAAAGAGGTTTTCCTTTTCCCACTGAATTGACTGGAATTCTTTGTCAAAAATCAGTTGACTTTGTTTTTAGGTTTATTTCTGGGGTCTCTATTCCACTGGTCCACATGTCTGTTTTTGTGTTAAAACCAAGATATTCTGATTATCACAGCTTTGTAATATATTTTTGGGTCAGGGAGTGAGATGCCACCCACTCCTCTGTTCTTGTGCAGAATTGCTTTGGCAATATTGAGTCTTTCATGATTCCAGACAAATTCTATGATTGTCTTTTGTAGATCTGTGAAGAAAGTCTCTTGTAATTTTATAGGGATTACATTAAACATGTAGACTAATTTGGGTAGAATTGCCATTTTGGGGACCAGCGGGCGGCATGGTGGTTAAGGTGCTGGGCACTCCCACATGGCCGACCAGGGTTCAAGTCCTGAATCTGGTGGCTTGCTTTCTCACTTCTCTCTCTCTTACTCTAACCCTCTGTCTCTCTCTGGTCAAACTAAAAAATAAATGAATGAATAAAATAAAATAAATAATTATTAGAAAAAAGAATTGCCATTTTGATTATATTCATTTTTTCAATTCAGGAACAAGGGATATTCTTCCAATTTTTTTGTGTCCTTTTCAATTTCTTTAAGGTTTTCATAATTTTCCTTGTAGAAGTCTTTGACTTCCTTGGTTAGATTTATTCCTAGGTATCTCATACTTTTTGTGACTATGGTAAATGCAATTACTTTCTTCAGTTCTGCTTCTTTCTGCTTGCTGTTTGTATATAGAAATACTATAGATTTTTATAAGTTAATTTTGTATCTTTCAACTTTACTGTATTCATTTATTACTTCAAGAAGTTTTTTCATGAATACTTTTAGATCTTCTATGTATAGTCTACTATGAATACAATCATGTCATCTGCAAATAGAGATAATTTTCTCTCTTCTTTTCCCTATTTGAATGCCTTTTATTTCATTCTCTTTTCTGATTGTATTGGCCATGACTTCAAGCATTATGTTGAAAAGCGTGGAGAAAGTGGGCAGTCTTGTCTTGTACCATTTAGTATAATGTTAGGTATAGGTTTTTCATATGCAACTTTTATTATGCTGAGAAGTTATCCTTCTATGTTGATTTTGCTGAGAGTCTTAATCATGAAGGGATGCTGTATTTTGTTAAATGTTTTTTCTGCATCAGCCAAAATGATCATATGATTATCTTCTTTCTATCAATGTGGTGTATTACATTTATGGTTTTGTGTATGTTGAACCACCCTTGCATCTCTGGAATAAAACCTACCTGGTCACGAATCATCTTTTTTATATGTTGTTGGATACAGTTTGCTAAAATCTTGTTGAAAATATTTGTATCTATATTCATCAGAGCTATTGGTCTGTGGTTTTCCTTTCTCATCGAATCTTTATCTGTTTAGGGAATGAGAGTGATGGAAATCTTGCAAAATGAAGGGGAGGGTCCTTTCCTTTTAGATTTTTAGAAATAACTTGAGAATAGGGGCCAGGGGTCAGCAAGTGACATGGTGGTTAAAGGCACTGCACTCTTCCACATGGCCAACTACATTTCAAGTCCTATACCCAGTGGCTTGCTTTCTCACTTTCTCTCTGTCTCTCTCTGTTTCTCTCTCTGTCCAATCAAACTTGAAAATAGTAATAAATAAATAAAAATTATTATTTTTTTAAAGAAAGAAATAATTTGAGAAGAATGGGAGGATACTAATTTAAAAGTTTTGTAGAATTCAGAAGTGAAGTCATCAGGACCTGGGCTTTTCTTTGTTGGGAGGTTATTTATTACTGATTCAATCTCATTGCTTAGTATGGGTCTAGTCAGGCTTTCTATGCCCTCCTAAGTCAATCTTCATAGATTACGTGTGTCCAGGAATTAGTCCATGTCATCCAGGTTTTCTTGTTTGTTGGCATATATATATGTTCGTAGATAGTATCCTCTAATGATGTTTTCTATTTCTATTATGTCCATTGTAATATTGCCTGTTTCATTGTAAATTTTATTATCTGGTTACATTTCTCTTTTTAGTTAATTGATCCAATGGTATGTCAATCTTGTTTATCTTTTCAAAGAACCAGGTTTTGCTTTCATTTATTTTCTGCATAGTTTGTTTATTTTCTGTTTCATTTATTTCTGCTCAAGTCTTTATTATTTCTTTTCTCCTGACGTTTTTTGGATTTTTTTACTGTTGTTTTTCCAATTCCCTGATGCATAATGTTAGGTTATCCATTTGCCACCTTTCCATCTTTTTCTTATGTATACCAATTGCTATAAACTTCCCTCTTGACTGCTTTTGTGGTGTTCCCCAAAAATTATGGAAACTCATTATCATTTGTTTCCATGAATGTTTTTATTTCAGTCTTAATCTCTTCAGTAGTTGTTGAAGTCATTCAGGAGTAGGTTGTTTAGTTTTCATGTATTTGTGTATTTTGGAGGATTTTTCCTGAAATTGATACTGTTTAATTCCATCATGGTTGAAGAAGATCTGGATATAGTTTGTATTCCTTTGAATCTCTAAAGACTTATTTTGTGCCCTGTTACGTGGTCAGTCTTTGAAATGGTAAAATGTGGGGATGAGAAAAATGTATATTTTGTGGTTTTTGGGTGAAAAATTATATAGATATCTGTCAAGTTCATCTGATTTATAGTATTGTTTAGGTCCTGAATCTCTTGCCTTTTTTGTTTGTAGTTTTAGTTGATCTGTCTAGAGGAGATAATGGGGTGTTGAGATCCCCAACAATTTATGTGTTGCAGTCTATCTTTCCTTTTAGATCTAGCAATGGAGTGATTTCATGAATACCCTTGGGTCTACTATGAATACAATCATGTCATCTGCAAATAGAGATAATTTTCTCTCTTCTTTTCCCTATTTGAATGCCTTTTATTTCATTCTCTTTTCTGATTGTATTGGCCATGACTTCAAGCATTATGTTGAAAAGCGTGGAGAAAGTGGGCAGTCTTGTCTTGTACCATTTAGTATAATGTTAGGTATAGGTTTTTCATATGCAACTTTTATTATGCTGAGAAGTTATCCTTCTATGTTGATTTTGCTGAGAGTCTTAATCATGAAGGGATGCTGTATTTTGTTAAATGTTTTTTCTGCATCAGCCAAAATGATCATATGATTATCTTCTTTCTATCAATGTGGTGTATTACATTTATGGTTTTGTGTATGTTGAACCACCCTTGCATCTCTGGAATAAAACCTACCTGGTCACGAATCATCTTTTTTATATGTTGTTGGATACAGTTTGCTAAAATCTTGTTGAAAATATTTGTATCTATATTCATCAGAGCTATTGGTCTGTGGTTTTCCTTTCTCATCGAATCTTTATCTGTTTAGGGAATGAGAGTGATGGAAATCTTGCAAAATGAAGGGGAGGGTCCTTTCCTTTTAGATTTTTAGAAATAACTTGAGAATAGGGGCCAGGGGTCAGCAAGTGACATGGTGGTTAAAGGCACTGCACTCTTCCACATGGCCAACTACATTTCAAGTCCTATACCCAGTGGCTTGCTTTCTCACTTTCTCTCTGTCTCTCTCTGTTTCTCTCTCTGTCCAATCAAACTTGAAAATAGTAATAAATAAATAAAAATTATTATTTTTTTAAAGAAAGAAATAATTTGAGAAGAATGGGAGGATACTAATTTAAAAGTTTTGTAGAATTCAGAAGTGAAGTCATCAGGACCTGGGCTTTTCTTTGTTGGGAGGTTATTTATTACTGATTCAATCTCATTGCTTAGTATGGGTCTAGTCAGGCTTTCTATGCCCTCCTAAGTCAATCTTCATAGATTACGTGTGTCCAGGAATTAGTCCATGTCATCCAGGTTTTCTTGTTTGTTGGCATATATATATGTTCGTAGATAGTATCCTCTAATGATGTTTTCTATTTCTATTATGTCCATTGTAATATTGCCTGTTTCATTGTAAATTTTATTATCTGGTTACATTTCTCTTTTTAGTTAATTGATCCAATGGTATGTCAATCTTGTTTATCTTTTCAAAGAACCAGGTTTTGCTTTCATTTATTTTCTGCATAGTTTGTTTATTTTCTGTTTCATTTATTTCTGCTCAAGTCTTTATTATTTCTTTTCTCCTGACGTTTTTTGGATTTTTTTACTGTTGTTTTTCCAATTCCCTGATGCATAATGTTAGGTTATCCATTTGCCACCTTTCCATCTTTTTCTTATGTATACCAATTGCTATAAACTTCCCTCTTGACTGCTTTTGTGGTGTTCCCCAAATTATGGAAACTCATTATCATTTGTTTCCATGAATGTTTTTATTTCAGTCTTAATCTCTTCAGTAGTTGTTGAAGTCATTCAGGAGTAGGTTGTTTAGTTTTCATGTATTTGTGTATTTTGGAGGATTTTTCCTGAAATTGATACTGTTTAATTCCATCATGGTTGAAGAAGATCTGGATATAGTTTGTATTCCTTTGAATCTCTAAAGACTTATTTTGTGCCCTGTTACGTGGTCAGTCTTTGAAATGGTAAAATGTGGGGATGAGAAAAATGTATATTTTGTGGTTTTTGGGTGAAAAATTATATAGATATCTGTCAAGTTCATCTGATTTATAGTATTGTTTAGGTCCTGAATCTCTTGCCTTTTTTGTTTGTAGTTTTAGTTGATCTGTCTAGAGGAGATAATGGGGTGTTGAGATCCCCAACAATTTATGTGTTGCAGTCTATCTTTCCTTTTAGATCTAGCAATCTTTCCTTCACATATTTGGGTGCTTCTAAATTGGGTGCATAGATATTCATAAGCATTGTATCTTCTTGATGAATTAGCTCTTATTATATAATGCCCTTCTTTGTCTCTTATAGTGTTTGCCTTAAAGCTCATTTTGTCTGAGATCAGTATCACAACACCTGATTTTTTTGGGGGGGGGTTCCATTTGCAGGGAATATCTTTTTATTCGGTGTATGTCTTTATCCATGAGATGGGTTTCTTGTAGAGAGCAGGTGGAGGGTTTCTCTCTCTTTTTTTTAAAATCCATTCAGCCAGTCTGTGTCTTTTGATTGGAGAATTTAAGCCAGTAACATTCAATGTTCATTATTATCAATATTTCTGGACCTGTCCTTACCATTAATTTGGCCATTTCTTGGTTGTTTTTTGTTCTTTTTTCAGTCTGTATGTCTTTAGTTTTCTTGGTATAGCACTCCCATCGTAATTTATTGATGAACTGATCTGTAGTTGGTGGATTATTTCAGGTATTGTTTATCAGAGAATGTTTTATCTTTTCTTCCCATATGAAGGATAATCTTGCTGATATTCTTGGTTGAAATTGCTTTTTATTTAAAATTGAATATATTTGCCCCTTCTTTTTTTATTTACTTAAATTTATTTATTTACATTCATTCACTGTACATCATTACAACATACAAAATGAGATTTCCCATCCAGAGTACACTGTGTATTTGCTGAATCAAGCACATCAACATACATGTTATCGTCAACAAATAATTTTCCATTTCTTGTTTCCTATATGTTTTGCTTCTTTTTCCCTCATCCTTGATTCCCTATCTCTTACCCTCTGCCATCTCCCACTCCCCCCTCCCCACGCTGTCTCTGGTATCTATGTTTGCTTTCTATACTGTTTTCCCCCCACATTTTACTTATTACTAAAGATCTTAATTAATCTAAATATTTTCATAGCAAGCACGACTGATATATACATTTCTATGAACACAAGTCCAAAGTTAGGCATAAGCCTCAATGAGTAGAATGGACATCCTATAAAGTAGCTCCTAGCTGGGGCTATATATCATACTGCAGTCATTAAATAGGTATTTCTTTTTCTGAAACTTTTTTTTCAACTTAATTTACATTCTTTCCCAAGCATCGTCACAGCATATAAAATGTGATTTCCCATCCAGAGTATATTGCATAGTGGCTTAATCATGCATATTATTATCACAAATTTTCCATTTCTAGTTTCTAGAATTTTTTTTTTACCCCCTATTTCTGACCCTCTGTCCTTTCCCACCCACTATCTCTGGAGAATACAGTTGTCTTCCATTTCTTTCCCACCCACATTGTATGGATCACACAATTTCTTAAATAATCTAACTGCTTTCAATAGCAAGTTCACTTGATACTATTAAGAAAACCAGTTTTAACTTAAAGAAATGCTAAGGAACTTTGCTTAAAGCCAGGTTAGGATTCTGATCAAATGATAGGTGCATGAACCTATCCATATCTCAAGACAGGACACAAATCCTTACAACCAGATACCAATGTCTACAAGAAAATCAGCAATATTTTAATCAAAAGTCATAAAATTATACTCCACCAATTCAGTCTCATGTACTTTATCTTCTGTTGTGGTTCAATTTTCCCGATTAAATTGTGGGATATAATATTCAACTCCAGGCTTGTCCCTATGATCAAGTCAGCCACTCTCTTAGTTTTTGAACTCTTATTTCTGTGTGTCTGTATTTAATTTTCCTGGAATAGCACTCCCTTGAGAACTTCTTGGAGATCTGGTCTGGTGCTGGTAAATTCTTTCAGGTTTTGTTTATCTGAGAATATTCTTGTCTTTTCTTCCCACGTAAAAGATAGTCTTGCCGGGTACAGTATTCTTGGCTGAAATTGCTTTTCTCTTAACACTTTGAATATATTTTTCATTCTTTCCTTGCTCACATTGTTTCTGATGAGAGGTCTGCTCTTAGCCTGATGGGATATCCTTTGTAGGTAACTTGATGTTTTTCTCTTGCCATTCTTAGTATCTTGTCTTTGTCTGTGGTTTTGGTCAGGCTGGCTATAATGTGTCTTGGAGAAGATCTTCTTGGGTTGCTTCTATTTGGGGTCCTTTGTATTTCTTGAGACTGGATCTTTGAGTGCCTCTCTAGGTTTGGAAAATTTTCTTGCAGGATTTCATGGAATAGATTATCAATGCCCTTATGAGTCTCTTTGCCTTCTGGAATGCCAGTTATTTGGATGTTTGGACATTTGATAGTATCTAGTATTTCTTGTATGTTATTTTCAAATTTTGGAGCATTTTTCTCAGTCTTCGTGGTGGATTTTTCTAGGCAAGCAATTTTCTCTTCTATGTCTGAGATTCTATTTTCAGTATGATCTAGTCTGCTTTTAATACTTTCATGGGAGATTTTGACTTCCTGTATTATAGTCTTTATCTCTAACAGTTCCGTTTGATTCTTTTTTAAAGTGTGTAATTCCTCTTTTAGATCGTGCAAGAATTTCCTCCCCTCCTGGAACTCCTCGACTTCTTTCTCCTTCCTTTTCAGCAGTTCATTGTCTCTTTTCTCTTTCATCTCTGTTAGCTTTGCCATTATGAATGTTCTAAATTCTTTATCAGACATTTCCATGACTTCCATTGACCTGCTTGTGGATGGAAAGGAGTTGTTCTTTTCCCTTGGAGGAGAGGTATTTTCTTGCTTTCCCATATTTCTTATGATCTTGTGGTGATTTCTAGTCATCTGATGGATGGTGTGTTTCTTCCTAAATCTTAAAGTTCAATCTCAACATTCTGGAGCAAACAAAAAGGGGAGATCTGTAATCTTTCTGTTGTTCTGTTGTTATCACTTTGTGCAGCAGATTCAGTAGATATTGAGGAATATGTTAACCCTAATAGTATTTGGATATTTAGCTACAGTGCCCTTAGATCCATCTGGAAACACAGTAAATGGATATTGAAGAGTGAAGAGACAAGAAAAAGAAAATGAAAATGAGAGAAACAACAAAGAAACAGAAAAAAAAGACCGAGAAACAATTAAAAAAATTATTGTTGTTCTTTTTTTTTAAAAAAAAAAAAAAGCACAAAATAGAAAAATATTTTGCAGGAGCTATGAGGGATCGTCTCCTGAAGGCCTCCCCTCTCCTGCCTGGGTAGGAGGATCAGAGGGGACTATTAACAAGACAAAAGGTGGAGCTGAGAGCAAGAGAAAACCTTTACCTTTAAAACATTTTTAGAAAGGAAAAATTACAGAAAAATGAGAAGACAGAAGCAGGGAAAGATAGAGACAGAGACACAGAGACAGAGATAGAAGGCCAGAGGAGCTCCCTACCACACTAGCTTGTTTGCTGGAGGCTGAATTATCAGTAGAAAATCTTCATTTCTCTTGTACCCTGAAATGACTCTCCCCCCCCCTTTCCTTGTTTGCATTGTTTCTGATGAGAGGTCTGTTGTTAGCCTGATGAGATAATCTTTGTAAGTTAACTGATATTTCTCTCTTGCCAATTTTAGAATCTTATGTTTGTCTGTGGATATGGCCAGATGTGCCTTGGAGAAGATCTTCTTGGTTTGATTCCATTTGGGGTCCTTTGTATTTCTTGGATCTGGATGTTTGAATGCTTCTCTAGGCTTGGAAAGTTTTCTTCCAGGATTTCATGGAATAGATTCTCAATGCCCTCATTAGTTTCATCACCTTCTGGGGATACCAATTATTTAGATGTTTGGAGGTTGAATGGAATCTAGTATTTCTCATATATTATCCTATTTTTTTCCCATTGGTATTCTCTTTTTGGTGTTTTTTTCCTAGGTCAGAGGTTCTGTCTTCTATATAGGAAGTTTGATCTTCTGCATGGTCTAATCTGCTTTTAATATTTTCAAGGGAGGTTTTGATTTCCTGTATTACAACCTTCATCTCTAACAGCTCTGTTTGATTCTATTTTATGGTGTCTATTTCTTCTTTCAAACTGTGGAAGGACTTCCACATCTCCTGTAGTTCATTGTCTCTTTTCTCTTGCATCTTCTGGAGTTCATTGTCTCTTTTCTCTTGGATCTCATTGTGTGTTGCCGCTATGAATATTCTGAATTCTTTATTTGACATTTCCATGAGTTCCATTGTGCTGTCTGTAGGTGATGAAGAATTGTTATTCTCCCTTAGGGAATAGATATTTTCTTGGTTTCTTATATTTCTTGTGCCTCTGCAGTGGTTTCTGATCATCTGATGGATTATACCTTTCTTCCCTGTGACCTGTACTTTTTGTGTCAGGACTGTATATTCCAGATGCCTCCCAGATGCTAGAAAACGGATGCACCTAGGAGCAGAGACACAGGGTCTCAACTGAGGAGGAAAATATGGGTCTACAGTGATCTCTGGCCTTGGTCTGCATACTCACTTGTGCTGGGCAGGAGCTGGGAAGAAAGGCAGGGCAGAAGTTGGGTGCAAGAGGGCACCTGGAGTGGATGAATGGGGTGTGAAAGTCCAAGGTGGTCTCTGGCCTTGGTCTGCACATTCGCTTCTGCCATAGGAGCTGAGAGGAAATGCCGGGTGGAAGTTGGAAGCAAGAGGACATGTGGCGTGAATGAATGGTGTGCACAAATCCAAGGTGGTCTCTGGCCTTGGTCCACACACATGCTTCTGCCATGCAGGAACTGGAATTCTCATACATTATTGATGGTAACTTAAAATGGTGCAGTATAACCACTTTGAAACACGTTTTGGCAGTTTGTTAAAAAGGTAAATATATGCCCACCATTTGTCCCAGACATTATACTTCTAGGTATTGAGTCAAGAGAAAAGAAAATTTATGTTTGTACAATGGTATTATGGGATACCCTTGTTGATGATGCAGAGGGTCTGTGGTGGATACATAACATTAAGCATTTGTCAAGACCATAGAATTGCATACCACCAAGAGTGAAACCTAAAGTAGACCATGTACTTTAGTTAATAATATATCAATAGTGGCTCATCAGTCATAATGAATGTATCATATTAATGCAAAATGTTAATAGAAAATAGGGAGACTGCAGAGAGTAGAGTATGTATATAGGAACTCTTTGTATTTTCTGTTAATTTTTCCTATAATCCCAAACTGCTTTAAAACATAAAGTCTATTCATTTTTTTTTTTTTTGAGAGATTTTCACTGTAGGGCGCGTGCGCTCGCCAGACAGACAGAGAGAGACATAGAGACAGAAAGCGAGAAATCACCCCCCAGGGGGGATGGTCACGCCGCAATCCCTTCTCCTCCATTCTCCTCTCGGGATCTTGGGCACGCACGCACACGCACCCGGCGTGA
The DNA here is from genome assembly GCF_000334495.1 of Tupaia belangeri chinensis. Classification (NCBI taxonomy): domain Eukaryota; kingdom Metazoa; phylum Chordata; class Mammalia; order Scandentia; family Tupaiidae; genus Tupaia; species Tupaia belangeri. Next base: position 1,224,116 of record NW_006206460.1, on the reverse strand, counting down.
GTTTTAAGCCACCGGGTCTGGGACACAAACCGCGGTCGACTATGTGGGAATCCAGCAACATAGCCATTACGCTAACTGCTGGTTCCCAAGTCTATTCATTTTTAAAAGTCAAAGTTCTTTCCCCCAACCTGTGGCAAACTTTCTGGGGAGAATAGAGTAAGGGATAAAAATTTATTTTTGTCCCACACCATTGCTTCTAATAATGAGAACAGCGGTCGACGACATGGGAGTCCAGTCATATAGCCATTATTACACCAATGCTGGTCCCAATTGTGTACTTTTACTGTGTTAAGATATCAAGCTCTTGTACTGTAACATGCACCATCTAGGTGCAGTGACCTGTATGGCTGAACGTGTTTCCTGAATGTGAGCAGCTGTGGATTAGAAATAAACACATACATGGGACCAGCAGTTAGCGTAATGGCTATGTCGCTGGACTCCCACGTAGTCGACCATGGTTCGAGTCCCAGACCCAGTGGCTTAAACTCACGCCAGGCACGTGTGCGTGTGTGCCCAAGATCCCAGGAGGAGAATGGAGGAGAAGGGATTGCGGCATGGCCATCCCCCCTTGGGGGTGATTTCTCACTTTCTGTCTCTCTGTCTCTCTCTGTCTGTCTGGTGAGCGCATGCACCCTATAGCAAAAACCTCTCCAAAAAAATAATAATAATAATAAAGAAAGAAACACATCCAGGGACCAGCAGTTAGTGTAATGGCTATGTCGCTGGACTCCCATGTAGTCGACCGTGGTTCACATCCCAGACCCTGTGGTTTGAAACTCACGCCAGGGGCGTGTGCGTGTATGCCCAAGATCCCGAGAGGGGAATGGAGGAGAAGGGATTGTGGTGTGGCCATCCCCCCTGGGGGGTGATTTCTTGCTTTCTGTCTCTCTGTCTCTCTTTGTCTTCCTGGCGAGTGCATGTGCCCTATAGTGAAAAAACTTCTCAAAAAAAAAATGGCAGTCTTATGATAGTAATTTTTGAAATCAAGTTTTTCATTATTTACTGAGAAAATTAAACAAATGCTAGCTGCTACAATTTTGTCATAGATGCCTTTGGTTTGTTCTTTTAAAGAACTCCAACAGCTTGGAATTTTCCACCTAATACTTTCTTCTTCTTTTTTCAAAAAATTATTTTTAATTTTATTTATTCATTTAGTTATTTTATTTTGACCAGAAACACACACACAAAGAGAGATAGATAGAGAGAGAGAGAGAGAGAGAGAGAGAAAGTGAGAAAGCAAGTCACCAGGTCCAGGACTCAAATGATGGTCGGCCATGTGGGAGTGTCCAGTGCCCTAATCACCACACCACCTGCTGGTCCCCACTACCTAATATTTTCTTCATGAGATTAAAGAAAAATAGATGCATTACATTCATTAAATTGTTTGATTCATCTTCACTTATTCATTAACATTTGTTTTATTAATTCAATAAATATCTACCATAGAGTGTCATAAGGCAGGAATTGGGCCAGTTGTTAAGAAACTATGAGTAAACTGTATTGATTTTTCTAATAAATTCTTAGAAACTTTCATACAGTATGAGGGCTGTTGGTAATTTGAAAAAGGTTAAGTAGAAGAGCATACATATGTTCCTTTTGTTTTGAAACTTGTTTGTAAACATAAATATGCCCTTTTGTTAAATAAATGTACATCATTGTTTAAAAATTTCAGAGATGAAGACAGAGCATTTGGCTCAATGGTGTCCTTATCTTAGTCATAATTATAGTAAGATGATTTCTGTAACAATGCTCAATTTCACTTCCTCTGATTGTGTTCTCTTTTTTTTTTTTGGGGGGGGGAGAGGTTTTTGCTATAGGATGCATGCGCTCTCCAGAAAGACAGAGAGAGACAGAGAGAAAGCGAGAAATCATCCCCCAGGGGGATGGGCATGCCCCAATCCCTTCTCCTTTATTCTCCTCTTGAGATCTTGGGCACGCATGCACATGTGCCCGGCGTAAGTTTAAGCCACTGGGTCCAGGACTCGATCAGCGGTCAACGACATGGGAGTCCAGTGACATAGCTATTACACCAATGCTGGTCCTGATCGTGTTCTTTTACTGTGAACTACACTGAATCTCTGTGATAACATTATTCATTGAGCATAAATAAGATTGGCTATTTACAATTCTTTAGAATAGAATTGACTGTAGGCAAACATGGAGTCCACTAATGGTAGGTTACTGGAATTTCAAAACTTATCAGTCAAGTTTCCTAAGTTGATACAATGCCACGTGTAATGGAAAATGTATTATGATTTGTCCATGATGTGACTTTTTATTGTTCTTAACACTACTTAAAATATCTAACTATATAAGCACTTTGACCTGTCTGGCTGCTTCTTGCAGTTACCTCGCTGGGTCCGATTATTCCTCTGAAAAACTGTGGGTTACCTGTGAGATTCTCTCCCTTCTTCTATTTTTATTTATTTCTTCCATGAGCAAAAGAACAAAGAGAGAAACAAAGACAGGCACTTCCAACAGAGTGTCGATGCCATAATCCACCCCTAGTCAATCTGCCAGTCCTGGATCTTGGACACTTGCATGCTCAGTGTACTGAGGAAGGTCTCTGGACAAATACTCAAGCCTTCTCACATGGCTCAGCCTCTTAAAGCATTGCATTGTACTGCTGTGCCACCATCCAGCCCCTCTTCTCTTTTATGATTACACATTTACTGTAACCTAAAATTACACTCTTCTATCTCACAAGCTCAATTACTAGCTATTATATCTTTGTTTTATTTTTATAACAATTATCCTTATCTGAAATTACCTTGCTTCTGTATTCAACTGATTTTCTGTCTTCCACACTAGAATTTAAACTTCATTAAAACAGGGTTCCTGTCTTGTTCATTGTGATATCTCAAGTACTGTCTAATAGGTGCTCAAAAACTATTGGTTCTGTGAATATATCTGGAAATGAATGAATCAAGAAAGATTTACTTTGGGAGGAACAGCTCTGTGACCTAGTGGTTAGGGAATCTGGATCTCACATGGCCAATCACGTGGTTCAAATCTTGACCTAGCACCTTGAAAAACATATCAGGGGCATGTGTGTGCATGCCCCAAATCCTGACAGGGTGGAGAAATGGAGGAAAAGGGATTGTTGTGTGACCATGCCTCACTAGGGGATACTTTCACCTTTTCTTTCTCTGGCAAATAAAATAAAAAAGAAAAGAACAACAACAAAAAAGATTTACTCTGAGGGATACAGATGGAAGATACAGATAATAACTTTAAGATATTATCCAATTGAAGAGGCAAGATATCTACACATGTGTCCAGGGTGTGATGGGCAGAGTGACTGATAAGTGACTTTTGTGGATGATTGAGGAAAAGAATCATCACTGGGGATAGGCCCATCAGAAGTAGGGTTATAACTTGCCTTTTAAAGGGGCTTCACTTGTAAAGTTTCCTCGCAGCTGGGATCTGTAACTAAATGATTATCTAGACCAGGTAAAACTACACAGAGAAAAGCCACACATGACCCTGCCTAGCCAACCTCTCTATACTCACTTCAATTCCTCATGGTTAATTCAATGGCATTTATATTTGCTGTCCTATTGATTTGAAGTACTCTTTCC
>NW_006206460.1:1203939-1220479 GCF_000334495.1 Tupaia belangeri chinensis | reverse complement strand
CCGGAGCACATGTGTTTCTTTTTTGTTTTTTTTTTTTTTTTTTTTTTTTTTAACATTTTTGCTATTGGGCACATGGGCTCACCAGAGAAAGAGAGAGAAGAAAAAGAAATCACCCCCCCCACACACACACACACACCAAGAAAGACTGCCATGCTGCAGTCTCTTCTTTTCCATTCTCCTTTTGGGATCTTGGGTATACATACATTTGTGCCCTGTGTGTTTTTCTTTGTTTCTTTTTGGAGAGGTTTTTGCTATAGGGTGCGTGTGCTCTCCAGAAAGACAGAGAGAAAGAGATAGAAAGTGAGAAATCACCCCCCAGGGGGGATGGCCACACCACAATCCCTTCTCCTCCATTCTCCTCTCCGGATCTTGGGCACACATGGACACGGTCGACTACATGGGAGTCCAGCGACATAGCCATTATGCTAACTGCTGGTCCCCAGGCAGGAGGAGATTAATGGAGCCAAGAGGAGAACATACTAGGAAAGGAGAAGGCAGAAGTCAAACATTAGAGATTAGTAACAACTTGTTTAAGCTTCAAGAAGGAAGAAGGCAGGTCTGGCATGGTGGTTAAGGGCGCTAGACTCCCATATGGCTGACCACGGTTCAAGTCCCGGACCTGGTGGCTTGCTTTCTCACTTTCCTTCTCTCTCTCTCTGTCTCTCTCTCTCTTTCTCTCTCCCCCTCTCTGGTCAAATTAAATAAGTAAAGTTCAATAAAATAATTATTTAAATAAAAGGAGGAAGGGGAGAGATGCAAGATAAAGGTGGAAAGGTAAGCATGAATTAGACTTTGACCTTATTTGCTAAAGGGCTCTATCCTTTTAGCAAGTGGGGACCATGGGGAGCCTTCAAGTAGGAGAGATATACAATGATATTTGTGCTTTGGAGAAATTTTATTCATATACTGGCTTAATGCAGTTCAGAAACATACTAATAAATGACAGTGTTAGTATCGATGTTACTAATATCTTAAGGAGCTGAGACTAATGAAGCAAACAGTAGTGAAGAAACTTTTCATGACATAAGATAATCTTAAGTTTACTTTAGTTTTAAAAAAATTATAATGAAGATACATAGAAAAATTTAAAAGTAAAGGAGTCAGCAGGTGGCATGGTTGCTAAGGCACTGAACTACCACATGGGCAAGCAGAGTTCAAGTCCTGGACCTGGTAGCTTGAAACTCATGCTGAGCACATGTGTGTATGTCCAAAGTCCTGAGAAGGGAATGGAGAAGAGATTGCAGTGTGGGCATCTCCCCTGGTGGGATGATTTCTCACTTTACCTCTCTCTGTTTCTCTCCAGAGAATACATGTGCCAGATAGCAAAAATCTTAAAAAAAAAAATTATAATTATGAAAAGCTTCATTCCTTATAACATTTCAGTAGTTCCAAAACTTGGAAGCAGCTAAGATATCCCTCAGTAGGTGAATGAGTAAGCAAACTCTGGTAAATCTCTACAGTAGAATATGGTTCAGTGTTAAAAAGAAATGAATTGGGACCAGCAGATGGCATAATGTTTATGTCACTGGACTCCCATGTAGCTGACTGCAGTTCAAGCCCCAGACCTTAAAGAGCCTTAAAACTCACTCTGGGCTCATGTGTGTGTCTACCTAAAATCCTGAGAAGAGAATGGCCAAGAAGGGATTGCGATGTAGTCATCACCTGGGGGATGATTTCTTTCTCTCTCTTTGGTGAGTGCATGTGCTCTATAGGAAAAATCTCTCTCTCAAAAAAAGAAATGAACTACCATCTACCATGCTATGAAAAGACATGAAGGAATCTTAAAGCCACATTTCTAAAAGAAACCAATATCAAAAAATAATTGGAATCATTCATTTTTTTTTCAGATAGATTATAAGCTCCACCTGAGCAAAATGTATTCTTTTTTTTTTTTTTTGGAGAGGCTTTTTTTTTTTTTTTTTTTGCTATAGGGCGCATGTGCTTGCCAGACAGAGAGAGACAGAGAGACAAAGCGAGAAATCACCCCCCAGGGAGGATGGCCATGCCGCAATCCCTTCTCCTCCATTCTTCTCTTGGGATCTTGGGCATGCACGCACATGCGCCCGGTGTGAGTTTAAGCCACTGGGTCCGGGACTTGAACTGTGGTCGACTGCATGGGAGTCCAGCGACATAGCCATTATGCTAACTGCTGGTTCCAGCAAAATGTATTCTTATATACATATTTAATAAATACACATTTTAAATACAAATAAATCTAATCTACCTTATGTCTAAATTATACCAGTATAATTAGAAAGGTTTTATACTTTTGAGCAATGCACTGGGAACAACCTGTTAAAATAGAAATTTAAAAAGACATAAATTCCAATGAAGTAAAGAAACTTCAAATCATTACATCGGAACCTTTTATTTTGAGTCATATATGAATATTTTTACAACTGTAGAAAATCTTAATTGCCCATATGTGCTAGCTGTCACTGTTATACAAGGTATTACTATACAATTAAGTAATTTTTGTTTTGTTTCAATGTTTTTAAAGAACCAAAATGTGCAAGAACCAGGGCAAAGGCATATGTTCTTTGATTTCATGTGCAGAGTAAGGGTTTGGCTTTCTCACCTTCATCCTGTTTAATCCATGACGCTGGGTTTTTATGTTTTAGATTATAACCTCAGGACTGGCCTATGGCCTACTGGTTAAGAGAGCCAGATCCCACATGGCAGACCAAGTGGTTTGAATCCTAGCTCCCATGACTTGAAAAATATACCAGGGGACCAGCTCATGGCATAGTAGTTAAGGTGGCTGGATCTCACATGGCCAACTACATGGTTGGGAGTCACGGACCCAGTGGCTTGAAAAACTTAACACACTGGGCATGTGTGCATTGTGTGTGCCCAGAATCCCAAGAAGAGAAGGGAAGGCAGCATAGTTATTCCCTCAGAGGTGCTTTCTTACTTTCTATCTTTCTTTCTGTTTTTCTTTGGTAGGTGCATGTACCCTGTGACAAAAATATTTTTATTAAAAAAAAAAAGAAAAGAAAAATATACTGAGCGTGTGTGTGTGCATACCCAAAGCCCTACAGGATGGAGAAATGGAGAAGGGATTACAGTGTGACTATGCCCCACTGGAAGGTGATTCCTTCCTCTCTACCTGTGTCTATCTTTGTCTCTCTCTTTCGTGAGTGCATGCGCCTTCTGCCAAATTTTAATGAGAGGAAAGAAAAGATTGCAACCTCTGAATACTGGGACTTCTTTCCTTTCTTTCTTTCTTTTCCTTTTTAGAGGTTTTTGCCTTAGGGCAGATGCACTTGCCTGAGAGAGAAAAAGAGACTGAGAGGGAAAGTGAGAAATCACCTCCCGGGGGAAATGGTCATGCTCCAACCCTTTCTCCATTCTCTTCCCGGGACTTTGGGTATGCACACGCATGCGCCGAGTATGAGTTAAAAGCCACAGGGTTGAGGACTCAAATCATGGTTGGCCATTTGCAAGTCCAGTGACATAACTGCTCTACCATCTGCTGGCCCCAATACTGGGATTTCTGTTCAAGCTAGCTCTATACGTTGATTACTCTTTCCACTTCCACCACTTCTTGAATTCCCGCTGAAATAACAGCAAATATAAACAAAGGGGAATGCAATCACACAAATGGAAAAACTAGAATCACCTGAGATAGTCACAAGAAGTTTTAGAAGAAAAATGGCAGACTATTTTGTTTCAGAAACCATAGCTCAGGGGCCAGCAAGCAGCATGGTGGTTAAGGCACTAGACTTCTACATAGCCAACTGTGGTTCAAGTCCTGGACCTGGTGGCTTGAAAATTGCACCACGTGCAAGTGTGTGCATGCCCAAAATCTTTTTTTTTTTTTTTTTTGGAGGGGTTTTTGCTATAGGTTGGGGGCGCTCCCCTTTTGGAAAGGTTTTTGCTATAGGTTGCGTGCGCTCACCAGAAAGAGAGAGACAGAGAGATAGAAAGTCAGAAATCACCCCCCAGGGGGTATGGCCATGCCACAGTCCCTTCTCCTCCATTCTCCTCTTGGGATCTTGGGCATGCACGCACACGTGCCTGGCATGAGTTTAAGCCACTGGGTCTAGGACTTGAACTGTGGTCGGTTACATGGGAGTTCAGTGACATAGCCATTACGCTAACTGCTGGTTCCTGCATGCCCAAAATCTTGAGAGAAATATGGAGGAGAAGAGATTGTGGTGTGGCCATCCCCCGGGGAATGTTTTTTCACTTTCCCTCTTACTGTCTTTGTCTGGTGAGTGCATGCACCCTATTAAAATAAATAAATAAAAACCAAATAAACAAAAAATAACATCTAAATGAAAAACAGCTTAGAGCTCTTGCAAGAAATGGCTGCAGTGCTATGGGCAAGATGGAGGGTGTGTCTTTCACACAGATCAAAAGGGCTCTACACTTAGAGTAGGCAGGTATCTGGAAGAACTTTTTTTTTTTTTTTTTTTAAGCGTCCTTTCATTTATCCTTGGTATATCAATGAGAATACTATCAGGGATCATGAGATTTTTAAATTTCAGTTGGCAATGTCTGAGAGCCAGTTGAAGAATGTTCAAGCCTTCACTGAGTCTTCTACTGACATTTAGTTTAATCTTGACAAGTGTATCTGACTACAGCAATATGTAATGATCAAGAAATGTGTCAAACAATGACATGCCTCCTGTAGAAAATTATGGGGTAATGAGACAGTACACTGGATCAACCATTTTCTATGCCTGGTACTATGACAGAAAGTAATTGATTTTGGCATCAGAATTGAAGTACTCCTCTGGCTCAACTAACTCTTCTTTCAACATCTTACTTCACTGTGACAAGCATCTGTAGTTAAAGATACTGCCTTCAATACAAACTTTTGATTTTTTTGATGAAACAGACAACACTTGGATGGCCTAAAATTGTAAAAGCTCTGCTCTAAAATAATGGCATTAGAAGTATTTCAAATTCACCAGTGCTCAAGATGGCTTACTCAAGTGTTTTGTACTGTGTGTAAGGATCATTCACATGATGTAACCATGTGAGTGTGATCAGTGGTTCTGTATCCAGGCATATTGATCCAATACTTAATTTTATCAGGTATTTTTTGTAACCTCCTCTCTCCTGATTAGTCTAATCACTGCATTTATTCAAGTTACTTGGTCAATGAGAGTCTATTTTTCTTGTCTCTTCCAGGACAGTTTTACATTACCCCAAACAAACAATGGTCTCCAGACCATAAGAGAGTCCTACTCCAGTCCCACATCACTGTCCTTCCTTACTAGTTTTTGATTGTGCCATTTGAGGTTAGAAATTTTCAATATTATCTCTACTTAAATGTCAATATCTGTCATGACATTTTGTTCTTTGTTTTTATTTATTTAGAGATTTTTGCTATAGGGCATGTGTACTCACAGAGAAACAGAGACAAACAGAAAGCAAGAAATCATTCCCCAGGGTGGATGGCCACACTGCAATCCCTTCTCCATTCTCCTTTTGGAATTTTGGGCATGCATGCACACACACCCAGCATAAGTTTTAAGCTGCCGGATCTGGGACTTGAATCGTGCTCAACTACGTGGGAGTCCAGTGACATAACCATTACACCATCTTCTGGTCCCGACATTCAGTTTTAAAATGGCTTAATATTAGTCGTTAGTTTATTGGAAATCTTTTGAAAATGAAAAACATGTGTAATGCTATTGAGAACAGAGATGAAATTGCATACGTAACTCCACACTCTGGGAGTTTAAGACTGAAAGGACCTGTAGGAGAAGAACAGCATTCATCCTTTCTCTGCTTAGACCTAGCCTCTTATGAAAGGAGGGGAATGAAGGTTTTAATTGTGTACTTAGGGAGAATCATGGGCTCAAATGACTCTTGCAGTGTTTGAAGCAGAGTTCCCTTATAGAGAAGGTCTAGGCAGCCTGAAGCCTGGAGACGTTCTGGTGTAGAGCATTCCAAAGGGCAACTTACTGTCTGTGATCCTTTTTAAGTGATTGAACATTTAATAAATATAACTGGTATTGTGTACATAATCAGAAGTTTATGTACATGGACTATTACAAACTCAAAATATATAATACATTTTTCTTTTTTTTTTTTTTATTTTCTTTTTTCACTATAGGGCGCGTGCGCTCACCAGACAGACAGAGAGAGACATAGAGACAGAAAGCGAGAAATCACCCCCCAGGGGGGATGGTCACGCCACAATCCCTTCTCCTCCATTCTCCTCCTGGGATCTTGGGCACGTATGCACACGCGCCCGGCGTGAGTTTTAAGCCACCGGGTCCGGGACACGAACCGCGGTCGACTACGTGGGAGTCCAGCGACATAACCATTACGCTAACTGCTGGTTCCCAAAATATATAATACATTTATGAACAGATTATAGCCAACCAAAAGAAAAAAATTTCTTTTGTAATGATTCTAATATAAATGGCTGAAAATACAATATTGATTTTATTTATTCACATGAACCAGTTTTATAGCTATAACATTCTGCAAAATGTTAATAATAGTAATCAATATTCTTAGAAGACAATCAAGATTGGAAACCTAATGTTTAAATAAACATTCACTGTTTATTTTCTAATTTGTTTCTATCAATATCCCACAACAGTAAAAATGATCATTAAGAAAAGTCCTTTGGACCAGCAGTTAGCATAATGGCTATGTTGCTAAACTCCCATGTAGCCGATTGCGGTTCGAGTCCCAGACCCAGTGGCTTAAACTCACGCTGGGCGCGTGTGCGTGCGTGCCCAAGATCCTGAGAGGAGAATGGAGGAGAAGGGATTGCGGCATGTAGTGGGGGGTGATTTCTCACTTTCTGTCTCTTTGTCTCTCTCTCTCTCTTTCTGGTGAGCGCATGTGCCCTATAGCAAACCCCCCCCCCCAAAAAAAAAAAATAAAGAAAAGTCTTTATGCCTTGGCTTGGTGACACTATTGAATAAAATGAATGTCATCCTGTTTCACGTACCATTTTGTGAAGATATGAGACACATACTAAATATCTCGTCCTAATAATGTTTGTCTTCCCAAAACATTGCAAAAGATTTTAAGTTAAAAAAAGAAAATAGCCTCATAGTTTAGTGGCCCCATAGCTTAGTGGTTAAGGGAGCTGGGTCCCAAATGGATGACCATGGTCCAAATCCCAGCTGCCATGGTTTGAAAAATAGGCTGGGCATGTATTTGTGTGTATGCCCCAAATCCCGACAGGGTGGAGGCATGGAGAAGGAATTGTGGCATAACCATGACCCATAGTGTGTGGGGGGGAGGAGGGGCGTTCCTCTCTCTCTCTGGTGAGTGTACATGCCCTCTGGCAATTAAAAAAAGAGAAAAATGCAAATAATCTTACTTTGAAAGAAGAATAAAAAGGTTGAAAAGAATAAGTACTTTGGAATGCTGTGTGTTTTTTGGTTATAGAGTAGTCATTTGACCAGTATTATAACTTGTAAGATGAATAAGAGCAAGTATATAGTGAAAATTTCCTGTCACACTGCCTGTGAACTATCCTGGGAAAGGGAAGGATGCTGAACTCTTCCCTCAGGTAGGAAATATATGTGAGTTTTTCCAAGATGGTTTACTCTTGTACCTTGTATGTAAAGACATTAACATTTCACAACTCAATTATTTGTGGCAATATTTCCCAATCCAGACAAATTTATCTTTATTAACTGATTTTAAAATGGCTTAAGGAATTCCTTTGTGGAAACATTGATGCAAATTTTCCTGACTTTTGGAAAATGTAATCCATATATTTTGAAACACTACTTAGGATTTGCATTAATTAAGTCTCTGATAACTTTATTGGAAATAAAACATGAGATGGATGAAAGTGATGGAATCTACCTTAAATTCATTTCTAATTACTTGCTATTTAGAATATTGTAAAATGGGCCCTTTCATCTTGTGGATATGACATTTTGAGTAATTCTGTGAATATGATATTCAAACACATTTGATACATATAAAGACATTTTAAAAATAAGATTTAGAGCATTTCATTACAATAAAAAATGAGTAAAATTTATATCAATTTCATAGAGTTATGTTATACATATAAAATTATAGTGTAAATTACTGTAGTCTTGACATAAAAACAAACATATAGGCCAATGGAACAGATTGGTGAGCCCAGAAATAAATCTTTGTATATATATATATGGTCAAATAATTTTTGACAAGGGTGCCAAGAAAATGCAATGAGAAAAAAGTCTGTTTGATAACACTGGGGAAACTGGATATTCACATGCAAAAGAATGAAAGTTGGATCATAACCTTCCTCTATATACAGAAGTTAACTCAAAATTGATTAAAGGCAAGTATGAAGAAAAGACGAGAAGGATCCCCAGACGAACCAAAGCCTGCGTGTCGATACACCTCCCCCCAATGCCCACCCCGTGTCCAATGCCTACGTCCTACCATCGCCACCATGCCTAAGAGAAGGGCTGAAGGGGTTGCTAAAAGAGATGAAGCCAAGGTGAAGGACGAACCACAGAGAAGATCTGCAAGGTTGTCTGTGAAACCTTCTCTTCCAAAGCCAGAGCCCAAGCTTAAAAAGGCCCCTGCAAAGAAGGGAGCGAGGAAAAGGAAAAAAGGGAAAAGCTGATGTTGGCAAGGATGGGAAGAACCCTGTGGAAAATGAAGATGCCAAACAGACTAGGCACAGAAAGCTGAAGGTGCTGGAGATGCCAAATGAAGTGTGCGCATTTTTGGTAACTGTGTACTTCTGGTGACTTTACAGTTTGAAATACTATTTTTTATCAAATTTTATAAAAATGCAGAATTTTGTTTTACTTTTTTTTTTAAAAAAAAAAAGCTATATTGTTAGCACACAGAACACTTCATTGTTGTTTTTTAGGGAAGGCACATTTGTCACTAATAGAATGTCTCTGAAACTGGATTGATTTGGACAACATCCTTCCCTTCTAGTTTTGAGAGATTTCCTCTTGGCTCCCAAGAGGAGGAATTCCCTGACACACACAACCACCTTGGCACAGAAGCTTTGTGGTGTGGAAATCTTAACATTTGCTTTTATGTCCTCTCCCTCTCTGCCTTCAGCATAGACTTAACTCCCTTAAACCAGAGACCTGTTGGGACCTGACCACAGAAAATTGGTTATACCAGTGTATCAGGCAATCTGGAGTTTTCAATGGCATTGAGATGGTGTCCTTTAAAAGAGCAGCAGTTCCTTTTCTATATTCTTGGATCTTCAGGTTGATAATTCTGCCGTTTTCACATTCCGAAAGTCAGGATCGGCTCATGAAAAGTTAAACAACATGCTAAATGTGAAATGTCAACCCTCACTCTAAACTTTCCTGGTTCAGAACATCAAATGAAGACTTCATTGGGTTTTATAGTGGTTTTCTGATTTTGGTAGTCCATTGAAGAAGAAAGTTTGAAAGTTCTTGTGTACTGTTTGTTAATGACTCTCTGCCCATGTCCTGCCTTAAATACCATGGTTGTTTATGAAAAGTAGCTTTAATAAAGCTAGATACAGTTTGGCTTGGAAAACAAAATATTAAAGGCTTAGCCATAAAACCTAAAACCTCTACAAAGAAAACTTAGGGGGAATATTTCATGACACTTTTTGCCAGTGATTTCTCAAATACGATACCAAAGCATAGGCAACAAAAGCAAAAATAAACAAATGGAATGACCTTTAAACTTAAAAAGATTTTTAAAAAGTTTATTTCTTCCATGAGAGACAGACAGAGGCAGAGATACACCTCCAACGGCATCTTCGCACTATGATCTGCCCCTCATCTCAACCAGTACAGATCATAGTCATTCACACACGCCTCGTGTTTACAAGGAAGCCATGGGACACAGACCCAAGACTTTTCCATTTGTGTCCAGCATCAGAAAGCATTGCTTTACCACTGTGCCACCAACTGGCCCTGAAATCTAAAAAACTTTGTGCATCAAAATAAACAACCAAACTAGTAAAAAGACAAACTACAAAATGGGAGAACATATTTCAAAATGATATACTGCCAAAGGATTAATATCCAAAATACATAGAGAACGCCTGTGACTAAACAACAGAAAAACAAAGAACCTGATTTAGAAATAGACGAAAGACATTTCTCCAAAGAAAATATACAAATGGCCAACAAATAAATGAAAAAATGTTTACTGCAACTAGCTGGTAAGCAAATGCAAACCCAGTCCACAATGACGTATCACCTTATACTGATTAGGGTGGTCATTATTAAATAATGTTGAAAATAGGGTCCAGATTATGGCACAGCAATAGTGCAACTGGATCTTGGGTTTGCATCTGAGACTTCCTTGAGATCACCAGGCATACGTGTGTGAATGAGTTCAGGCCAAGTGAGAATCAGGTTCCCCAGTCACTTTAAAAACAAACACCTTCTCAGGGGCCGACAGGTGGCGTGGTGGTTAAGGTACTGGACTCCCACGTGGCTGACCACGGTTCAAGTCCTGGACTTGAACTCTCTCTTTCTCTCTCTCTCTCTCTCTTTCTCTGTCTCTCTTTGGTCAAACTAAAGAATAATAATAAATAAAATAAATAATTATTAAGAAAGAAAAAAACACCTTCTGAAAACACCAAGAATGCATTATTGAAAAAGTCCTGAATAACGTAAGATTGGCCCTGGCCACGTTTGTTGTGCTATGTTGACATACTGGTTTCCAGATGTGAATCCAAGGGCCAGCACAGGTTCAGCTACATAAAATAATGGAAACACTAAGGATAATATGATAGGTTCCTCATAAGCTAAATTTATTCAATTACAAAAGGTTGAACTTAATTCTGAGATTATGTACTTCTTAAATTTTATGTTGAATTTGCTTTCCTTTAAAAAGTGGAAATCATGACAAAAGATGTTTTAAGTCTTCATTTGGGGAAAAAAGGAAAAAGAAGAGAAAGAACACCAAAGGAAAGAAAAAGTCTCAACTTAATTCTAATATACCAAGTGCTTTATTTGCTTTCTGGTCTAATAAATATTTTGAGCATATCTAGTCTAATAAATATTTTGAGCATCTCTACGCAGTGTGGCTGGGATGTGGCAAGAACCCAAGATTTTGACTGCTCCAGGGTAGGTTCTGCAGACACAGATACCAGGACTCTGCCGTGGCCCCAGGCCAGGTCTCGGAGACCCAGGACCTAGGCCTTCTCCTGTGGACTCAAGCTCTAGGCCTTCCCCGGTACTAGGTCATTCCCCATAGACTCAGAGTTGAGTTCTGCCCAGGTACCAGGTCGACTCCTCTGGACCCAGTTTCAGTAAGGGCTAGAAAATCCAAGTTACAGACCTGTTCCTATAAACCTAGGCTACAGGTCCATCCCCACAGACCCAGCCTAACCCTGTGTAAACCAGCACTAGGTTGACTTCCAAAAACCAGAGAACTCAGACTCCAGCCTCTCCCCTCTAAACCCAGGTAAAAGGCCAAACCTCTACGGGTCCAGACACCAGACCATCCTACCCAAGGACTCTAACATCAAATATGCTCATGAAGAAAGCCAGCAAGCCCACACAGAAGCTCTAAACCAGCTAACTGTTAAAAAAACATTTCCCTGCTGAATTCAGCTGTAAAGACTGGAAGAGATGCCTACTTCTTCCAATACGTAGACATTGCAGGGATCACAAATAATCAGGGAAACATGATACCATCAAAGAAACAAAATAACACACCGTCAAGTGACCCTAAACAAATGGACATCTATGATATAGGCAGAATTCAAAATAGCCATATTAACAGAGCTCAGCAAACTTTACGAGAACATAGTCAACTAAAATAAATCATTAAAATAAGACAAACACAAATTTAACAAAGTGATTTAAAAAATTTAAAAAGAACCAAACAAATTTTTAAGCTGAGGAACAAAATGGAAAAATTTTATATAGATCATCAATAGCACACTTGATTAAATGTAAAGAAAGAATCAAGTTCAAAGGCAAGTTATTTGAAAGTACCCTTTTGGACAAAAAAAATGAAACAAAACAGACAGAAACACGTAAAAGAGACTGAAGCCTACAGGACTTATGACACACTATCAACCTCATGTATGAATTATGGGAGTCTTTTATAGAAAAAGAGCAGTCAAGGGCAAAAACTTCTTTAAAGAAATAGCGGTATAGGGGCTAACAGCTAGTGTGGTGGTTGGGGGCGATAGATTCCCACATGGTCGACTGTGGTTTGGAGTTTTGGACCTGGCATCTTGCTTTCTTGCTTTCCCTTTCTCTCAATCTTTGTCTCTCACTGGTCAAATTAAAAAATAATAATAATAATAACAAAAGGAATTAAATAAATAAATAATTCTTTAAAAATTAGAAAAAAAAACAAAGTAGTGGTATAAAACTTCCCAAATGTGAAGTGAAATAAACCTTCAGATCAATGAACCTCAAAGAAACCACAGGTAGATTAAATATAAAGAGATTTTTATTGTACACATTATAATTGAATTCACAAAAGATAAAAACAGAGAAGCCTGAAAGAAATGAGAATTGTTACCAATATTCTTTTTTCAAATTTTTATTTCTTTTTCTTTCTATTTCTTTTATACACTCAATCATGTTACTTAGCTTACAAAGTGAATATTCCAACATGTGTACATTTCTCACCAGTCCAGTTCACCATACTAGAAAGTTATCTTCAGTTGATACTAATCCATTTCTCTGTCCCATAAATGCCTTGCCTTTCTATTTTTCTCCTTAATGTCCTTCCTGAGACTCTACTCCTTCCCCACCTTCTTCCCACTCTATATCTGGTATTTACAACCATTTACTTAGTTTCTATAAAATTTAGTCATTCAGCTTTGGCCAAAGAGTGCGGACACTCAGTATATATTAAGTGGAGACATGCAATGTCTCTCCTTTATCACCTGGCTTGTTTCACTCAGCAGTAAATCTTCCATGTTCATTCACTTTCTGTCAAAAGCCAAGGTCTTGTTGCTTTTTTTATGGCTGAGTAGTATTTTACAGAGTGTATGTGCCATAGGTTTTCAATCCATTCATTTGTTCATGGGCATTTGGGTTGGTTCCATGTCTTAGCAGTTGTGAACAGTGCCACAATAAACATGCATGTGTAAGCACTTTTCTGATTAAGAATTCTTCTGTCCTTTGGTTAGATACCAAGGAGTGGGATTGCTGGATCATATGATAGTTCTATTTGTAGGTCTTTGATGAATCTCCAAATTGTTCTCCAGGGTGACTGGACCAATTTACATTCCCACCAGCAGTATAGGAGAGTTCCCCTTTCACCACACTACCACCAACACTTGTCATTTTTTTTTTTTTGAGAGGTTTTCGTTATAGGGCGCATGCGCTCGCCAGACAGACAGAGAGAGACATAGAGACAGAAAGCGAGAAATCACCCCCCAGGGGGGATGGTCACGCCGCAATCCCTTCTCCTCCATTCTCCTCTCGGGATCTTGGGCACTCTCGCACACGCGCCTGGCGTGAGTTTAAGCCACCGGGCCCGGGACGCGAACTGCGGTCGACTACGTGGGAGTCCAGCGACATAGCCATTACGCTAACTGCTGGTTCCCAGCACTTGTCATTTTTTGTGTTTTTAATATTAGTCATTTTGACTCAAGGTAGGTGGTATCTCATTTAGTTTTGATCCACATCTCCCTTACAATGAGGGATGATGAGCATTTTTTCGTAAGCCTTTTGACTATTCGTATATCTTCTTTAGAGGGTGTTTTTTTTTTTTTTCAACTCATTCTCCTATCTTTTAATAGGGTTAATCACCTTTTTTTGGGGGACAGTTGCTTGTGTTTCTTGTGTATTTTGGGTATCAGTCCTGATGCATAGTTTACAAAAATATTTTCTCATTCTTATGGCTTTCAACAACATTCTTTACTATACTCACAAAGATGTAAAACTATTACATGTAAATTAGAAATTACAAAAAATAAATAATATATATATATGTTGAATATTTATATATACATATATATATACATATATATAAATAAAATAAGAATGTAGCAAGGAAAAGCAAATCATTAAAGAAGCTAGGGAACTCCAAAAGATTATCAACATAATTCTCAGCAAAAGCCTTGCATGCCTGAAGGGAGCAGAATTATATATTCAAAAAATGTGTTAAAAAAACCAAAAACTTTGGGACCAGCAGTTAGCGTAATGGCTATGTTGCTGGACTCCCACGTAGTCGACTGTGGTTCAAGTCCTGGACCCGGTGGCTTAAACTCACGCTGGGCGCGTGTGTGTGCGTGCCCAAGATCCCGAGAGGAGAATGGAGGAGAAGAGATAGTGGCGTGGCCATACCCCCTGGGGGGTGATTTCCTGCTTTCTGTCTCTCTGTCTCTCTCTGTCTGTCTGGCGAGTGCATGCGGCCTATAGCAAAAACCTCTTAAAAAAAAAAAAAAGAAAAACCTTAAAATCCCCTACAAACTAAATATACTATATCCTGCAAGATATATACCATGTCTATTATTTTTTAAAAAGGAGAGATAAAGATTTTTACAAGCAAATAAAAACTGTGGGAGTTCATCACCATAATGCCTGCATTACAAAAAATGCCAGAGAGCTCTTTAAGTTGAAATAAAAAAATGTAAATTAGTGACATGAAAACATATCAAAGTATAAAACTCATTGTGAAGGTAAAATTATAGCAAAATGTAGAATACTTTAATATTATAATGGTGGTACATAAATTACTTTTAACACTACTATAAGGACATAGTATTAAAAATAACACTAGCTACAATTTGTTATTGGGTAAAACCTATAAGAAGATGTAAATTATAACACTGATTACATAAGTGTCGTGGGAAGAGAAGTTAGCATGCAGTTTTTTCCGTTTGAAATTAAATTACTATTTTAAAATAGACTGCTATAACATGTTTTCTGCGAGGCCCATGGCACCACACACACAAAGAAAATTCTCTAGTAGGTAGAATAAAGGAAAAGACAAAGGAATGAAAGAATATTAATAATAATAAAAAAAGAAACACTAAAAAAAAAAAAAGAAAGTCTGCAAGGCATAAAAAGAGGAACAAAAGCACTATAAGAAAGAAACAACAATATTGCAGTAGTAAGTCATTACCTACCAATAGTTAGTTTGAATGTAAATGAATTAGCTTTTTCAATCAGAAGGCAGAGTGCCTGAATAGATGAAAAAAAAACAAGCTACGACTATACCATCTATAGGAGTCTTACTTTTACTTTGAGGGGCTGAAAGTGAATGGGTAGCAAGAGATGGGCCATGAAATGATAAGCGAATGACAATAAGGTTAGCCCTACTTAAATCAGATAAAATAGACTTTAAGTAAAAAATTGTCACAAAAGACAAAGAAGAGCTCAATAGTAACATCATAATGCAGGTGTCAGCTCATCAGGGGGATAAACTGTGGTAAATATGTATCATCCAGATAGAAAAGTCAGTAAGGAAACAACAGACTTCACCAACACTATTAACATATATCAAGTGGACCTGGACATATATAGAACATTCCACTCAACAGCAACAAAATACACATTCTCCTCAAGAACACATGCAACATTCTCAAAGACAGATCATATGTTAGGCTACAAAACAAGTTTCCCTGTTCTTATATTATTGAAACAATATGTATTTTTTCTGACCACAGTGATATGAAACAGAAATTAAGAAAAGAAAAAAAATTAAAAATTCACAAATATGTAGAAATTACACAAGACACTTTTGAACCAATGAGTCAAAGAAGAAAACAAAACAGAAAACCAGAATTTTCTTAAGATAAACAAAGATGAAAGCACAACATACTAAAATTTATAGGATGCCAGCAAAAACAGGTCAAAAGGGAATTTTATAATGGTAAATGTTTACATTTAAAAACAGGAATGATCTCAAACACATAATCTTAATTTATATATACCTAAAGGAACTTGAAGAAAAAATAAAACTAAGCTTAAGATTAACAAAAAGAAGGAAATAATGATAATCAGAGTGGAAATAACAGAAAAAAGAAAAGCAATAGGAAAAAAATCTATGAAAATAGGAGGTGGATTTTTGTAAAGGTAATTGAAATTAACAGACTTTCAGCTAGAATGACAAGAGAGAAGATGAAAATAAAATTGTAAATTAGAGATGAGACATTTCCACTGATAACCTAAATACAAAGGATTCTAACATATTTCTTTCTTTTTTTTGGATTCAAACATATTTCTATGAAAAGAATACAGAGAAAATTGGATAACCTAGAAGAAATGGATGAATTTCAAAACTCTCAAAACTAAAATGAAAAATATGAACAGACCTATAACTAGTAGAGGTATTAAATTAGTAACCAAAAGTCTACCAACAAAGAAAAGCCAGGGGTCTGATGGCTTCACTGGTGATTTCTACTAAACATCTAAAGAAATATTAAACCTAATACTTCTCCAACTCACCTAAAAAATTAAAAAGTAGCGAACACTACTTACAAGTATTTTTTCATGTGTATATCAACCATTCATGTATTTCCTTTGGTCAAATATCTTATTAATTTTTTTACCCAAGTTTGACTGAATTGTCTCATTATTGTTATGTGAGTTCCTTATATATGTGTAGTGTTTAAGTAAAAACAAGTTTGAAAGGATTACAGAAGGAAAATGATTGGAGTAAGACGAAAAGAAACATG
>NW_006206460.1:1198179-1203112 GCF_000334495.1 Tupaia belangeri chinensis | reverse complement strand
GATCATGTAGGATTTTAAAGTATGGGTAAGAACTTCGGATTTATTATAATTAGATGGAGTGCCACTGGATGATTTGAGTGCAAGTTGGCACAATCAAGCTTTCCTTTGAAGAGATCAATTTGGCAGCTCTTGAACAGGCCAGATGGAAAAGAGGAGTGAACACAGAGTAACTGATGAGGCAGTTATTTCAGCAGTCAGAGAACAGCAGACTGGTTCAGTTGCAGTTGTGGATGGTTTATCTCTACCACTTTTGTTCCTGACATTCCAGGCTGTATCATTTCAGATGTGGGAGGCTCAATGATTTCTTTGATATTCCTAGCAAAATGTGTCTTATTCAAGACGTTTACCTGCAACATACTTTATGAAGGCTGAGCGAAGGGTGACAATGAGGGCTTATTTAGCTTAACCTAATGGTTATAATTATTAATTGTAATTGCAGTCTTATGATTGTTTATGTGGTTCTTTGACTAGTGCTTTCTTTTTTCATCCTGGACTATAAACTTCATAGGGAATAGGGAAAATTATATTTCTCTCTTAACTGTCCATTGTATCCCCAATTCTTGCACTGTATCTTCCATGTGGCATTTCCTCAATATATGTTTTGTGTATGGGAAAGTCTGAGAGAGGAGAGAGAGGCAGAGAAAGAAACGAGTACACATTGCAAAGAAACTGGACGGTATTTTCTGTGAGCAGATGTCTAGAGCTTCTTGTACTGTGTTCTTTCCTACTTTCTCAATGTAGACTTATCACACCATATATTTTTAATTTGTCTTCTCCAAAATTATTTACTTGATGTTTTTCCCCTTATAACCATTAAAAAGCAAGAATTTTTACTGGCAAAGTATTAAATGTCTCACTACAATTCAATTACTATATTTGCTACATGTTTCTTTTCTATGATTTGCATATCCATGTTTCTTGTCTCTTTTCTGTTTTTTATATATTATGTCTATTATTTTATGTACTTATTCAAACTGAAGAGAGAACCTACAAAATGGGAGAAAATATTTGCAAACCATATATCTGATAAGGGTTAATATCCATAATATAAAAAGAATGCAAACAACCCAATAGTAAGAAAACATCCCAGTTTAAAAATGGGCAAAAAGATATATAGACATTTCTCAAGAGAAGACATATGGAGCCAACAGGTATTTAAATATCATCTCCCATCTGTTAGAATGATTATTATAAAAAGACAAAGAGGAAAGAGAACCTCTGCCCTACTGAAATGGAAATTAGTGTAGTTATTATAAAAATCTATGGAGGTTTCTCAAAAAAACAGAAAGGAACTATCATATGATTCAGCAATCCACTACTGGGAATATATCCAGTAGAAATGAAATTGGTATGCCCACTTAGAGAATGATTGCTCTGCAACATTACTACAAGAGCTGTAGGTGCTTTGTTCGTTCAGTTGAAGCACCATTGGTCATCACTGCTTCAATCTTAGGCCACTGTGCTGCTGAGTCATTTTGATAGACTCAATTCACTATAAAACTAGAATGGACAACTTTGTGGGCTCAATTTTGTCCCCTCAGATTTCATATGTTGAAGTCATAATCCCTCAGAATATGACTATCTTTAGAAACAGAGCCTTTAAAGAGGTGATTAAGGCCAAATGAAGTCATATGGATGAACCCTAATCCAATATGACTTGTTTCCTTATAAAATGAGATTATAACACTGACAACACAGACCATGGGATAACCATGTGAGTACTCAACAGTAAGGTGACCATCTACAAACCAAGGGATAAGGCCTCAGAAGAAAATCAAATGTGCCATCACCTTGATCTCGGACTTTTAGCCTCCACAACTGTTAGAAAGTATTTTTTTTCCAAGTTTATTCATTTATCTCATCTATGAGTGCAAGAGAAAGAGAGAGACAGACAGCAATCCAAACAGGATCCTGAGACCCACTCTGAACCTCAACCAGCTGTAGACCATAGGCATGCCCAGTGCCCACTGTACTCAGGGAGGCCTCTTGAACCAAAGCTGGAACCTTCCCACATAAGTTAGCGAGGAACATTGTGTTTTAACGTGGCTTACACAATATTCTAAATTTTTTAAAATGCACTTTTAAATAAGGTATATACTACAAGTATTATGAATGTAGCTTCTTGTAATTTTGATTTTTTTAAATAAATTTTCAGGAGGAATTTGTAAGATATTTATGATAGTAATGAAGTAGTACTTTCTCTTTGACATCTTAAGGGTCATTTAATAGTATTTACTATATCAGATTACATAAGCATCAACTATGTAACATAGCATGATGTTTTCACTGTTAAGAATAAATAATATGTTACTGGGAAAAAAAAGAACAGAACAGTGTATTTTACTGCTGTGCCACTGTCTGGTCTCCAGTTTATGTTTTTAAATCCTCCAGTCAGTGATATTTTATTACGGCAACCCTAGAAAACTAACAGAAACATTTTTAAGGGGAACAAACATGGACTTTTTTTTTTTTTTTGGAGAGATTTTCACTATAGGGCGCGTGCGCTCACCAGACAGACAGAGAGAGACATAGAGACAGAAAGCGAGAAATCACCCCCCAGAGGGGATGGTCACGCTGCAATCCCTGCTCCTCCATTCTCCTCTCAGGATCTTGGGCACGCACGCATATGCGCCCGGCGTGAGTTTTAAGCCACTGGGTCTGGGACGCGAACCGCTGTCGACCAAGTGGGAGTCCAGCGACATAGCCATTACGCTAACTGCTGGTTCCCTGGACTTGTTTTTCATAGGGTGATTTTAATACTGGTTATTTATTCTACTTTGAGAACATAGAGAAAAGACAGTAACTTTTCTTTAGAGTGTATAAATCATGTCTATGAAAGGGAGCTAATTAGGGACCAGCAGCTGGAGTAATAGCTATGTCGCTAAACTCTCGTGTAGTTGACTGCGGTTCAAGTTCCGAACCAGGTGGCTTAAACTCAAGTCGGGTGCGTGGCCTGCGTGCCCAAGATCCCGAGAAGAGAATGTAGGAGAAGGGATTACTGCGTGACCATCTCCCCTGGGGGGTGATTTCTCGCTTTCTGTCTTTCTGTCTCTCTCTGTCTTTCTAGGGAGTGCACATGCCCTATAGCAAAAACCTTTCCAAAAAAAAAGAAAGAAAGAAAGTGAGCTAATTAACAAAGTAAATACCTCTTGGCTATATATAATGTTCTGTGTCCATTTGGAGAACAGAGGAAACAGAATTAGATAAGAGACTTTAGATGAGCAGCTTTTGGGTTTTTCTGAGCCTAGAGGTCCACAACCTGAGGGCCATGATGGCAGCAGCTACATGAGGCCTGGGGAGTCCACAGCACAATCGTGAAGGAATAATCATGCTAGCCAGGCTGAGATGCATTGCTCCCTCCCATCACTGCTCTTTGAGAAAAAACTTTAAAAAAAAAAACCAAAACCTTATTTATTATTATTCTTCAATTTGACTAGAGAGAGAGAGAGACAGAGTGAGAAAGCAAGCCACCAGATCCAGAACTTGAACCATGGTCAGCCATGTGGTAGTCCACACCTTAACCAAACCAAAAATTCTTATAAATGTATTCGTCTTGAAATAATATGTTGTTGAGCACTTTTATAACTACAAGATTAATAGAAATAACATTTTTCTCTTCTTTTCTTTTTTAATTGACAGAGAGTGTATGCACTTGTCAGAAAGACAGAGTAAGAGAGAGGGGGAGAAATCACCTTCAACAGGTCATGGTCATGCTTCAATCCCTCTCCTCCATTTCTACATTCTGTTGGGACTTTGAGCACACAAGCACACACACCCAGTAGGTTTTATTTTTTCAATATTTTTTTTGACATTTAATCACTGTACATCTTTACAATGTATAACATGTTTTTTTCCTAGCATGATACAGTGCACATTAGTCAAGCCAAAGACATTAACATATATATTATAAGCATTTTTGATAACTTTTCATTTTTTCCCATACCCATTACTTTATTCTTTTTTCTTACTTAATAATATGCCATTTTTATGGATATATCACAGTTCATTTTTCTATTCATCAGTTGATGGATTTTTTTCTCATTTCATTTTCTTTTATACATTCAATCACATTATTATTTGGCTTACAAAATGGATATTTCAACAGGTGAACATTTCTCCCTAGTACAATTGATAAAACTACAAAATAAACTTTTCATTTTTGTATCTATAAAATATTTTGTTTGTTTTTTCCCTGGTCCCCTCCCTCCTACCCCCATTACTCACCCCATCCTATACTATCTCTAGAGTTGCCCTCCCTGCTATTATACCTTCCACTCTTTTGTTTCTGCTATAAAAGAGTGCAGACATTCAGTATATATTAAGAGGGGACATACAATGCCTGTCTTTCATATTCTGGCATGCTTTGCTTAGCATTAAATCTTCCATGCTTGTCTACTTTATATCAAATGACTATGGGACTACATCAGGCTACAAAAGCTCCTGCATAGCAAAAGAAACAATAATTAGGGTGAGGAGACAATCCCCTGAATGGGAGAATAGATTTGCAAACTATGCCTCAGATAAGAGACTGATAACCAGAATATACAGGGAACTCAAACAGCTCACTTGCAAAAAAGAAAAAAAAAAATCAATCCAATTAAAAGATGGGCAAAGGAGCTGAATAGACAAATCTCCAAGGAAGACATACAAATGGCCAAAAAGCATATGAAAAATGCTCGATATCTCATCATAAGGGAAATGCAAGTCAAAACTGCAATGAGATACCAAAAATGGTCTCAGAATGGTTAAGATAAAAAAAATAAAGAATTGGGACCAGCAGTTAGCATAATGGCTATGTCGCTGGACTCCCATGTAGTCGACCATGGTTCAAGTCCTGGACCTGGCGGCTTAAACTCACGCCAGGCGTGTGTGCGTGCGTGCCCAAGATCCCGAGAGGAGAATGGAGGAGAAGGGATTGTGGTGTGGTCATCCC
>NW_006206460.1:1183159-1198168 GCF_000334495.1 Tupaia belangeri chinensis | reverse complement strand
GGATTGTGGTGTGGTCATCCCCCCGGGGGGTGATTTCTCGCTTTCTGTCTCTCTGTCTCTCTCTCTCTTTCTGGTGAGCGCATGCGCCCTGTAGCGAAAACCTCTCAAAGAAAGAAAGAAAGAAAGAAAGAAAGAAAGAAAGAAAGAAAGAAAGAAAGAAAGAATGACAAGTGTTGACAAGGCTATGGTGAAAAGGGAACCTTCCTACAGTGTTGGTAGAAATGTAAATTAGTACAATCACTGTGGAGAACAATATGGAAGTTCCTTAGAAATCTACAAATAGAAAAACTAAGCATGTTTTTTAAGCCACTGGGACCATGGTTGTCCATGTGGAATTTGGCTTCCTTAAACAATAGGTTGCAAGGCCTGCCTCCCAATGCATTTGTCTAGCATTTCTGTTGGGTGAGAGTTCATGGTTACAAAGTCAGTCAGAAAGGGTTCATCCAATACTTCCTGGATCAGTGTTCTTCACAAACGACACTTGACCCACATTGTAAAGGGACTCACCACCAGATAATTAGGTGCTTGAATGTGATTTAATACCTGTAAAACTAAAACTGATTGCATTTATTATTCATAATGAAAATAGCAAGACACATCAGTGATAGCAGCCACAGCAAGCTCTCCCTGCATCTCCTGTCACAGTCGTCCAGCGAGATACGGTCATTCCTGAGTTAAAGCATTTTCTGTGAGAAGTGCAGCAGGATTTTGACTATTATCAATTCTGGAGGTGTTCTGTCTTCTGTCTGGTTTCTCTGACATGCCTTGAAGTCACTCTCTCCACACAGAAACTATTCCCACTCTCTTCTGTTATAAAACATCATAAACGTCCAGAAGTTCAATTCAATGATTTGATTTTTAGTTCTCAATTTGTTTATGCTCTTCAGATTTTTTAACAATGAAAAAAAATGACCTTTTTTATTTTTTAAACTTAAAAAAAGTTTATATTGCCAGAGGGCATGTGTGCTCTCTCTCTAAAGACAAAGAGAGAGAGAAATCATCCCCCAGTGGGGTGTGGTCACGTGCCAGATCTTTTTTCCTTCATTTCTGCCTCCTAACAGGACTTTAGGTATACATGCAGACACTCCTGTCATGATTTTCAAGCTGCTAGGACTGGTGGCATTCAAGCCACTATTGGTCATGTGAGATCCAGCTTCCTAACTGTTGCAGTATGGGGCCAGTCCCCAGAACTGTCTTTAAGCTTTAATATTGCAAGTCCTGCAGGGTATCGTTTTGTCTAAAGGAACCAATTCTCTTCTTTGCTATGCTATTAATAGAGATTTTAATATAAATTAAATACACAGTAAAACTGACAAAAATATTGATATTTTTAAAGCTAAATTCTTAATATTTTTTCTGATGAATGAAAAGAATAAGAAAAACTGTCAAATATGAGGGGAATTGAAAAATGTTTGTGGAAAAATGTAACTAAAGGGCCAGATGGCAGCACAGCAGTAACACACTATGCTTCACGAGGCAATCCCACATGAGAAGCGTCTTGGTTCAAGTCCAGACACCTCCCTGAGTATGCTGGGTACATGGTGCCCATGGTGGGGCTGCCTGAAGGCTGGAGTGAATCACAATGTCAGGACTCTGTTGAGGGTGCTATCTCTTTGCCTCTCTCATTCATGGAAGAAATGAGTGAACTTAAAAAAAAATACGTAAGAGGAAAGAATAATGGAATGAAAGTAGGAATTCATTCATTCTGTTGCAAAAAAATTGAAATACATGCATTGATTTTTTCATAATAAGTATTTTCATAATAAGTATTTCCCATGAACTTTTTGAACACCCCATCCTCTTGTACTTACGTAGGTAAGTCTTAGTACTTTTTAAAATGGCAATAGATTGAGGCCAGCTAGAGGCATGGTGGGTAAGGTTCTGGACTCCCACATGGCCGACTCAGTTCAAGTTCTGGATCTGGTGGCTTGCTTTCTCATTTCTCTCTCTCTCTCTCTCTCTCTCTCTGGTGAACATACATGCCCTATAGGAAACTTAAATACTAATAGTAACAATAATAATAATAAATAAAAATAAATTTAAACATCTTTAAAAATTACAACAGCTGAGTCTAGATCCGTAGACTAACCAATTTTATAAAATAAAAAAAAATTTTCATGAAATAAAATAATTTAAAATTAAGTGATAGATAGGACCAGTAGTTGGCATAATGGCTATATCACTGGACTCCCATGTAGTCGACCACAGTTTGAGTCCTGGACCTGGTGGCTTAAACTCACACTGGGCGTATGTGTGCATGCCCAAGATCCTGAGAGGAGAATGGAGGAGAAGAGATTGCGGCGTGGCCATCCCCCCTGGGAGGTGATTTCTTGCTTTCTGTCTCTCTGTCTCTGTTTGTCTTTCTGATGAACGCACGCACCCTATAGCAAAAACCTCTCAAAAAAAAATTAAGTGATACAATTTTATAAAATTGGTCAATCTAGGCAACAAATGATTTGTCTAGGTAGCAGACCTGATAGGTCTGTTTTATGTGACTGTAGGAACCACATTCTGCATATTTATTGGCATTACAAACAGATATTTAAAGTGCTACTAGAATAAAAATACGTCGTATATACAAAGGGCAATGGTGCTATTCCTGCAGTCTAAGGGCTATACCTGAATTGAGTGATGGCCGCTTGAGTTGAAGTGGTCATCGGAGAAAGATGGTCGAGATTGTGAACCACAGGGAGCAGCTGGAGGTAGCTCTAACTTTTGGACATAGAGGAGCAGAAAAGAGCGATAGACATTATGATAGTGAGTGAGGGTGAGGACCCTTAAAATTGGCTGCATAGCACCAGATGTACCTTGTGCACGTGTCAACTGAAGCTCAAATATTCTTAGAACTAGAGATTGGTGTCACCCACATTTCTTATGAAAGAAATCAGCATTTTCTAAATTCTCATCTATTGTGCCAAGCACATCACTTTTTTATAACTTTCTGAAATTTGGTCTAGTCAGCATAATTCACATAATGGTGGTGTGACCATGACTGTGGAAGGTATGAAATGAGCGTCCATGGGAAAGTGAGCATGACAGCCAGTCCACAGGTTGAGGAAGAGATGACACAGCAAAACTCTGAGTAATTAAGATGTGTCTTATTTCAGAACTACAACAAGCCACATGACCAAGGGGACAATTATAAAATTGTTACATGGGTAGTTATGAATAGGATCAACCTTTGACCCTATAGGGAGGAATTAATTATAAAGACCCTTAATTATCTGTATCTGATGTGCCATATGTTTGCCAATGGTTTGGGCTTGTGGTTGAGGGTCGGATCAGTGAGACCAAAAATACAAATAGGACACTTCTTTTGTTAAAAAAAAAATGCATATTTATTTAATTTTGTTTATTCATTTATTTATTTTTAAAATTTGAACAGAGAGAGAGAGAAGGAAAGTAAGAAAGCAAAGCCACCAGGTCTGGGACTCGGACCATGGTCAACTATGTGGGAGTGTCCAGCACCTTAACCACCATGCCACCTTCTGGTCCCATGAACATGTCAATTCTAGTAAAGCACTGCACAGAAGTTTATTATAGGTTAAACTCACATGTGGGGAAGGGTGGGGTAGATGGTGACCCCGAGACACTCATAACTTCAACACACACCTGTTCTGCTCTTACGCCAGAAGCAAGCTGGGACTTTTCAAAGGATTTCCAAGGTCCTACATCTACATTGAGAACATGTTTGCCCTGAGCTCCCAGAATCAAGCTATATAAAAAACAATTGACTCGGGGAGGGAAAGCAAATTGTTGTTCTAAGTGGCCATAGCAGAGTCAGGAGAAATGGAAGGAAAATAAGAGGTTATCAGTATTTAAGAAATAGGGTTTGAAGGCCCAACAGGTAGCATAATGATTAAGGCGCTTGACTCCCATGTGGTTGACTGAGATTTGAATCCTGGACCTGGTGGCTTGAAACACAGAACACAGAGACATGGAAGTCAGTGGCATCAGCATCTTCCGGGTCCAGGCTGGGTGCCTGCATGTCTGAGACCTGAGGGAGTGTTCAGACTCACCAAGGTTTGCTAAGATGTGGAAAGGGAGGGGGTTCAGTGAGGGGCAGGCCCATTGGCACACCCCACAAGAGAACCGTGGTCTGGCCATGGGCAAGATGGGCCACCCTGTGCCCCAAGTGTTCACACTGCCCAAGGCTAGTGGCAAGCTGAAGCTGAAGGGACGGCCCTGCGGGAATTCGTGCATGCAGAGGGTCAGCATGGCCCACTTGGGCAGCTGTCTGGTTGAGGACTATGCGGAGTACCCCGTGGTGGCCCGCACCAACTTAGGTGACATCCAGGTGGTCTTGCTGCCTCTGCTCAAGCCCCGGGTGCAGTATAGCTGCATCTGTAGGAACGATGTCAGTGGCATCGCCTCCTGTGTCTTCACCAGATACCGCCAAGGTTTCTACATGATCTCACCCTCTGAGCTCCAGTGCTTCTCTCTACGCCAAGTGGCTGGTTGAACCCCCGTGCCTGGTGGATTCAGTAGAAGCGAAGAACTGCAGCTGCGTTGGCAGTGGGGTGAAGGCAGACTCGGTCAAGCTAGGAATTCAGGGAGCCAGAGTGATGGAGATGAGAGAAAGCCAAGCCCAGTGATGGAGCATCTTCTGCTCAATGATGAGAGTCCTGAAGGAAATTCACAGCATGCTGGAGGGAATCCAAGGAAGCCCTGGTAGTTGGTGTTCTATGGATGGCCATGGGGAATTGCCTCAGCAATGCGGGAGCCCAGCGAGTAGGACCAGCAGTTGCCAGGCTGCACAGTGAACACTACTGAGGGCCCTTCCTCAGGGCCTGCCTCAGGCAGAGCGGGCAGACCAAGAGCTGGGAGCCATCTCTTCCCTACTCCTGTGCCCTCAAAGGAGGAGAGCTCCAGATCCTTGGGGCCCGCCCTTGGCCAGTGTGAATCCTTTCATCAATGTGGTACTGTTTTTCCTCCTCTTGCTCTCCCTTTTAGTAGTTGGTTGGGTTTTAAATTATAAATTGTAACTGCCTCTGGGTAAAAAAGTTTTTAATAATAAACACCTATTACCTCTAAAAAAAAAAAAAAAAGGATTTTCACCAGATAAAGCTCATTAAAAAATGAAATAAGATAGTAATAGAGTTTGAGACTAGTGGCAATATCTTTTTAATAGATTGAATGTCCTTGGTTATTTCTTGAGTTAAAGGCGCAAGTTTATTTTGTGAAAACTAGACACACAAAAATCATCATTACATATTGCATTAGACACACAGTGTACCAACAGATGCATGTACAGTGATGGATGGAAAAGTTGCTTTAATGCACACTGTCCATTGCAATTTTGCACAGAGTATCTAACTATGAATTATTGGTAAACTACACTATCTTCAAAATGTTATGGCAATAAACCATGATTTTTTTTTCAGAGAAAGATTTTTGCTATAGGGCAATGTGTGCTCACTAGAGAGACAGACAGAAAGCGAAAAATCACCCCCCAGGGGGATGGCTATGCTATAATCCCTTCTCCTCCATTCTCCTTTCAGGATTTTGGGCACACACGTACCCCTGCCTGGTGTGAGTTTTAAGCTGCCAGGTCCAGGATTCGAACTTGGTTGACTATGCAGTAGTCCAGTGACATAACCGTTACACCATCTGCTGGTCCCATCAATAAACCATTTTTATTGTGGTCATTTTCCATGTTTTCAGATTTTCTGGCCACCCTGAGCAACTTTAATTTAAAATATGGAAGGAAAGCAGTTATTTTAATCCTGTTAAAATAAAGCAGCTTAAAGGGGATATTTTCCTGAATAAAATTTTTTCTGATTGATTCATTTTGTTTCCAATCATTAAACTTACCAGAATAAATAACACTATTGAAAAATATATGTAATCAGAGACCAGCAGTTAGTGTAATGGCTATGTAGCTGGACTCCCATGTAGTCAACCACAGTTCGAGTCCCGGACCCGGTGGTTTAAACTCATGCTGGGCATGTGTCATGCATGCCCAAGATCCCGAGAGGAGAATGGAGGAGGAGGGATTGCGGCGTGGCCATCCACCCTGGGGGGGGTGATTTCTCGCTTTCTGTCTCTCCGTCTCTCTCTGTCTTTCTGGCAAGCGCACGTGCCCTATAGCAAAAACCTCTAAAAAAAAAAAAAAGAAAGAAAAATATATGCAATCTGAGATAATATTAAAGGAATTCCATGATGATATTTCTTAATTTTTTTACCCAATGACATCATAAAATGTGTCATTAAAAAATTATAGTGAGGAGGTGCGCAGGTGGTGTGATGGTTAAGGCACTGGACTCCCACATGGCCGACTGTGGTGTAAGTACTGGACAAGGTGACTTGGTTTCTCACTGTCTCTCTCAATCTCTCTCTCTCTTTCTCTCGGGGCACATGTACCCTATAGCAGATTTAAAAATCATCATAATAATAGAATTAAATAAATAATTGTTAAAAAAAATTTTCAGTTTTTTTTTCTTTTTTGAGAGGTTTTTGCTATCAGGCACATGTGCTCACCAGAAAGAGAGAGAGACAGACAAACAGAAAGTGAGAAATCACTCCCCAGGGGGGATGGCCACACCACTATCCCTTCTCCTCCATTCTCCTCTTGGGACCTTGGACATGCATGCACATGTGCCCAGCATGAATTTAAGTCACCGAGTCTGGGATTTGAACTGCAGTTGACTACATGGGAGTCCAGCAACATAGCCATTACGCCACTTGCTGGTTCCAGTTTTAGAGATTTTTGTCATAGGGTGCACTGGAGCGAGAGAGACAGAGGCAGCAAGAGAGAAAGCAAATCACCCCCCTGAGAGGATGACCATATTGTAATCCCTTCTCTTCTATTCTACTCCTGGGATCCTAGACACGAACACCCACATGTCCAGCGTGATTTTTAAGCCACTAGTCTGGGACTTGAATGTCTGTAGGTCATGTGGGAGTCTAATGACATAACCACTAAATGATCAACTGGCTCTTAAATAAATAATTCTTCTAAAAAATTATAGTAAAATGGTTTTAAATTATGGAAAACCTAAGAAGCAATTTTTTGTTGGAAAAAAATAGGCTAAAGAGTCTTTGTGTCAGTTCCATTTCTCTTTGAGAAAGGACTGTGATAATGTCATCCAGATGGGCAATCTAATGATACACATTTAACAGCTGTCATTAAAACAGATTTTACTAAGGCAAGTTTGCTTAGGACTGTTGAGAAAGGTGTAGTCTCACCAAAGCGCACCTTTTGGGAAGTGCTGGATATAGTAAGTGAGACCTTTATTATACAAATGTTGATTAAATGTACCATTTCTTCAATTCAATGTTAGTAGTCCCTTCCTTAGTAATTTTTAAGCTATATGTTTGTCTCAAACAGAGATTAAGTGATATATATATAAGGTTGCAAAATATTTTTAGCCATGTATGCTATGTTTGCACTGTAATGAATATAAACCAGATCCCCATTGCTTGTCGCAGAAAATGTGCATTTTATAGAATTATATTTTATAGAATTCATTTTTAAAATGAATCCTTCTAGGGACCAGTAGTTAGCGTAATGGCTATGTCGCTGGACTCCCATGTAGTTGACCGCTGCTCGCGTCCGGGACCTGGTGGCTTAAAACTCACGCTGGGCGCCTGTGCGTGCATGCCCAAGATCCCAAGAGGAGAATGAAGGAGAAGGGATTGTGGCATGGCCATCCCCCCTGGGGGGTGATTTCTTGCTTTCTGTCTCTCTGTCTGTCTGGCGAGCGCACGTGCCCTATAGCAAAAAAAAAAAAAAAAAACCCTCTCCAAAAAAAACCAAAAGAATCCTTCTAAATAGGCTGTCTGTTTAAGCTATGTTAGATGAACATTAGGACTTTGTCATAGTCTGGAAACATGTACAAAACTGCTCTCCAAAGGCATTACTATTGGGTTGTTGGGAAAGTCATGACACATTTCTACATAGAAAAATACGTCATGACTTTTCTAATGACCCAATATATTTTAAGGATAAAGTAATATCATTAAGTATAAGTTTGTCAGGTAATATACGAGATAAGAATATTGCTAGAGATTTGCCCTATTAGTGGAGAACTTCTGTGATTATTAGCTTGCTAAAATAAAGCAAACCTCACAAAACTGGCCCAACCTGTTATATGCAAAATAAAGTACTAATGGCACAGTCCCCTGGGAGGCCAGTGGGAGTCCAGATGCCTCTTTGCTAGTTTATTTTATTTCAAGAGTCCATTTAATGCAGATATTTATAGTATTTCTGAAGTAAAGAAGTAAGCCATCTTACGGTCAGATCTTATCTCCATACAAAATAAAAAATGTCACGTGGATACTAGTTGGCTGGATGATAACACACTGGACAGAGAGTTTGTTTCATTAGAGACTGGCAGTGTTTTACTCATATTTAAAAACTGGGATTCTCTAAACTGAGTCAGAGTTAAAGCTAATGAAAACATACAGAAGAAAGGATTTTGCAGGTCTACACGTGGAATCCATAATTCGTTTGTTCAAGAGGCAATTATAAGTTCTATTACAAAAGAAAACTCATGAGCATTTCTCTAAGCAAAGAATTCCATCTGGTGCAATGCTGACAATGTCTGAGTGTCCCAGGATTCTGAGGAAGACGTAACTGTTGATATCCCTCCTGTGTTGCCAGTTTACGATGTGATTTCATATCCACAATGAAGGATTCTAAAGAATGAGCATGAGAAGGACCAGCAGATGGCGTAATGGATGTGTTGCTGGACTTCCATGTAGTTGACTGTGGTTCAAGTCCTGGACCTGGTGGCTTAAACTCACACCAGGCATGTGTGCGTGTGTGTCCAAGATCCCGAGAGGAGAATGGAAGAGAAGGGATTGTGGCGTGGCCATCCCCCCTGAGGGGGTGATTTCTTGCTTTCTGTCTCTCTGTCTCTCTGTCTTTCTGGCGAGTGCACGTGCCCTATAACAAAACCCTCTCAAAAAAAAAAAAAAAAGGAAAGACAAGACTGAGCATGAGGTCTCTGTGTTGGTCTTTGTGAAGCATCTGTGTCAGGTCCCTGTGGAGTATCTGTGTGTGAGGTTTCTGGTGAAGACTGTGTTCTGTGTGGGAAAACTTGAAGCGAGTTCTGTGTGTCAGGTTTCTGGTGAGTACTTTGAATGAGGTCTCTGTGGAGACTCTGTACACAGTATCTATGTGGGTTTTGTGGGGGATGTTTCTGTGAAATCTCTGCGAAAGTTTTCTGTGTGAGGTCTCTGAGGCAACATAAAGTCTCTGGGAGGATTCTATGGAGCAAGGAGATCACTGAGGTACCTTTATGTGAGTCTTCTGTAGGAAATATCTTTGGAGGTCTCAGCATGAGTCTCTGTGAGAGGTCTCTGTCAGCCTTGTGGGATGTCCCTGTGTGAAATCTCTGTGCGAGGAATCTGTACAAGGTTTCTGTGAGGAGTAAGAAGTTACCGTTTGTTATCTCTCTGTGAGGTCTCTGTGGGAGGTCTCTGTGGGGGGGTTTGTATGAGGGTCTGTGGGCAACGTGGAGTCCATGTGTGAGATCTCCATGGGGCAGTGGCAGGTCTAAGTGTGCTGTGTCTCTGAGGTTTCTGGGGCAAGTTCCCTGTGCATGGTATCTGTAGAGCAAACCAGTGACTCTGTGTCTGATCACTTTGGGGGCCTCTATGGGAAGTCTCTGCATGAGGTCTCTATGTCAGGGCTCTGTAGGAAGCGTATATGGGAGATGTCTATAGAAGGACATTTATGAGACCCTCCTTGCTCCCATCCCATGCAATCTCTGCATGGGCTCCCTGTGTGAGGACAGGATTCTTTGTGGGAGACTGTGGGACTTCTCTATGAAATGACTACGGAGCGAACTGAAGTCAACGTGTGAGGAATCTGTACAAGGCTTCTGTGAGAAGTAAAAAGTTACTGTTTGTTATGTCTCTGAGAGGTCTCTGTGGGAGGCCTCTGGGAGGTTTCAGTGTGTCTGTGTGTCAGTGAGGGGTGTCTGTGTGCTATTTTTGTATGAGAGCTCTCTGCGAAGTTCTTGTAGGAGGTCTCTATGTGCCATCTCTGTATGAGATCTCTCTCTGAGGTCCTGTGGGAGGTCCCTGTGTGCCATTTCTGTATGACATCTTTTTTTTTTTTTTGTGAGAGATTTTGGCTATAGGGCGCGTGCACTCACCAGACAGACAGAGAGAGACATAGAGACAGAAAGCGAGAAATCACCCCCAGGGGGGATGGTCATGCCACAATCCCTTCTCCTCCATTCTCCTCTCAGGATCTTGGGCACGCACGCACATGCACCCGGCGTGAGTTTTAAACCATCGGGTCCGGGACGTGAACTGCGGTCAACTACATGGGAGTCCAGCAACATAGCCATTATGCTAACTGCTGGTTCCTGTGTGACATCTTTTTTAGGTTCCTGTGGATCTCTTCCTCATTGACCTCCCTACGCCTTATGGGGCTCTGAGCAGTGAAAAGGCAGAGGGACCTGCTCCTTCCTGTTTCTTGCTGGCCCCTCAGTGTTGCCCTTTTACGGCACCCCTTCTGGGGGCCTTGTCCAGTTTCTCCACATCCCAGAGTTTGACTCTCAGTGACCTGAGAGAGACCAGCAACACAAAGGCAAGGCCTCTCCTTGGAGGTCAGGGTCCCAGCCCTATGCCACCTGGCTGAGCTCCTCAGAGCAGGAAGTGGGGGTTCTCACTGCTTTAGGTCCTGTCCCTTTCTGTAGGTCCTGGCTTCACTCTAATTGCTGGGCCCACTTTGAGGTCACCTCAGACATCTGGGTCCCAGAGATGGGACCTGACTCCAAGAGAAACCCATGGCACCAGCAGCCTGGCACTGGGTACTGTGTGCACCCCATGAGCCAACAGGTTCCGTACGTGGGAAGCAGGGCCCGTTCCCATTGTCATCTGGATCAGGGGCACCTCTGGGCATAGGACTCTCCACGGAGGGGCTGAGGACTCTGGAGCTGTGCCTACCGTGGCATAGGTATGGAACACTCTGGAGAAACAGCGCCTCCTCTCTCTTTGTGGGACCCCTCCTGCTTTCCCTCACTAATGGGGGCCCAGATGAGAGGAAACTTGTGCTAACAGCAGAGTAAGAGCAGAGCAGGGGCCCTCCCAGACTGTCCCTACCACCTCCATTTGGATAGGTCGCTTCAGCCTCCTTGTGTGCACAAATCCTGCCTGATTTTCTCGTCTGTTGGTCTCTGCAGCAAGAAAGGACTGGGAGTAGGTGACACTTATTGTATGCCTCTAGGCCAACCCTTAGCCCCTTTAGGCCCCCACCTCTACCTGGGAGCAGCCCGGAGGCCACGTGTATATGTCAAGGTCCCAGACTGTGAGTCACGCCAGTCTCTCGTCCTGGTTTTCCAGGTACTGTCAACTCATCCTTTCTAGAATTCAAGAGGTGAGATGTGCAAACTTAACACAGTTAGCAAGTTTGTCTTTTCTGCTTAAAGGCTTTACTTCCTCCCTACTCTGGCCTCCCATGTAGGAACCAAAGTGGCTTCTCTAGCTCTGTGATCTGAGACTATAGCAGAGGGAACCCCAGGAGGGAACTAGGTGAAGCCACTGAGGCCCTCCCCCCCGTGTTTTCTCCCCTCTGTGGCTGGAGGTGGGATGTAAAGGGCTCTTCATTCACTGCATCATTTGTGGTGCCCTCATGCCACTTTACCGCCTTCCTTGAGGCTTCATTCAGCCTGTTCCATTCACACAGAACTTCATCTCCAGAGTTTAGTCATAGATGAGATAGACCAAGGCAGGTCACCTGTGTGCAAGCCCATCCATTTCATTTGGAGCAGGAGTGACATGGTCCTCAGCAGCCTGCCTGAAGCCCCACTACCACCGTGCACAGGCTGGATTTCTGTCCTCTCTGCATACTAATGTTTGAGAAAGGCAGAGGCTGTGGGATGGTGACTCCATACTTTTCAGTAAGACTGAATTAAGAGAGTCCATCTCCATGCCAGTTTTTGTTAGGAAGACAAAGGGCTCCCCATGGCTGTCTTATGTTATCCACCCAGTGATTCTGTGGCAAGAGGACTAGCCCCATGGCGTGGTGGTGAAGGGAGCCTAAATGGCTGATGATGGGATGTGGATCCCAGCCCTGGTGCTTTGAGAAACCACTAGGTGCACATGCGTGGGTGCTCTAAATCTTGTCAGGATGGGAGATGGAGGAGAAGGAATTGCAATATGACCACACCCTATTAGGAAGAGGGGTGCTTTCTCCCTCTCCATCTCTCTGTCTCTGGTGGGTACACATGCCTTCTGGTCATTTTAAAAAAAAAAAAGAAGAAGAAGAAGAAGAAAAAGAAGAAAGAATGCAGATTTCTGGAGACAAGATTTCTCCCTCATCTGAAATGAGGGCCCAGGACCCTCCCATTCAAACTATTATGATATCTATTATTTTGTGACATGGGAAGCCGCTAGGCTCCGATCCTTCCTGGAGCCTGTGTGGTAATATTCAGTCCTATGCTCACTCTGCTAAACTGTTTCCTGCAGGTACATCAAGTTCAAGGTAGGGAGAAAGAAGGGAAAGATGAGTTGCACCAGATCCTGGGGTAGGATCTTCATAGAATTTTTCCATCTTATTTTAAGAGTAGTTGCTTTGGTTTGTGTAATGATGGTACTATGAATACATCATATATTCAGTGATGAGGGAGAGCTTCAACACCTCTGTCAACTCCCTCCATGCCCCATCCCTTCTAGAATACAAAACTCTCACCAAACAGGACATAGACAGAGGCCACTTAGGAGAAGAAAAACATATATATTGGGGAACATTAAATATTTTAGATGTACTAACATGAGAAAAATTAATTTTTCTCGATAGGAATTGAATTATTTTCTCAGAGACATATTTTTCTAGGAAACGCAAGAGAAAAATGTTTTGGCTGCCAAGACAAAACACCTCTCCGAACAAGACAGTGCCTTGGGCAATGGTGACGGTGGCCGGAGACATTTAGCATCCTTGGCCTGTGTTGACAGGGATGGGCTAGGGTCGCAGCCTTTCTGAGGAGCAGGAGTTGGGAATGACTTGGGCCTCTTGGCTCATTCCAGAATCGTGTATTTTTCAATGACTGTTGGTTTCTAACTTGCCTTTCTCTGAGAGAACAAACCTGCCTCTTAGTTGTGGCTTGTTGGTTGCAGGCTGCATAACTTGACCTTTTCTTTTGCTCTGTGTTTAAGGGAAGTTTGCGCTTGCAAGAAAACTTCAGGGCTGGGCCTTTGAGTTCCTCTTTGCACTGTTTTAACTTTGAGGCTCGAATTCTGTGGTGAAGCACCATTTTCTTCTCTAGTACTTGTTCGAGAGTTGTCATGAGATGCTGAGCTTCCTCAGTGTTTTTGCCCACACATGACCTGGTTTTGAATGGTCCTTGGCTCTGGGCAGTGGCTGGTGAAAGCTTGCCTTTTTGCAGAGGGCCTTCTTGCCTTTTGCCTTTTATCTTACAGAAAATCCAGTGAAGAAAGCACCTCAGTTTCTTTTTGAATGGGCTTTCCGAAGGAACCCGTTCCTTTTGCAGCAGGATCTGGACTCTTTTACTCTCAAGGCTGTCTATTCTCCTGACTGGGGTAAGTTGGGAGGTTAATAATTTTTCAACTCTTTCTTCATGCTTTCTTGGGTTGCGCCTCCTGCAGTCCTCATTCTTGTAGGTAGAGGTAAAAATATTGCTTTGGCTCTTCCATGAACCCCGATGGTTTGAGCTCCCGGTCTCCAGCTGCCTCAACTTGCTCTTTCTAGCTACTGTGTGGTCACTTACCACTTGGGAAGTTGGCATGTTCCCCATGGGGACACACTGGAGATGACACTGTGATGTCTGAGTAGCCAAGCAGTCTTCAACAAGGGACATGCCAGCAGAACAGTCTGGAAGGAGCGAACCCATGTCACAAACTTGAGTCCGGCTTTCTGACTTTATCTCCACACTGGGCTCTACTACACTAACTTTTGTCTTAAGGCATGGCTTTCCTGCCTTTTGGGTGACAGACATGCTAGGAAGTAGGAGACTTTCGCTGGTCCCTGAAGTCTCTAAACCACTCTTCTCATTTGTGGCTTGAAGGTTTGCTAGCACACTGGTTTCCAAGAGGATGCTGCATGTTGGCACTGTTTCATTCGTCTCTTCGGCTTTCAAAGACTGGGATCCTAAGTTCATCTCCAACAGTGCTACGCTGTGGTATGGGTCTTGTGTGGCCCAGTCCCCATACTTCTTCCCTTGTTCATTCCTGGTCATTGTTGAACTTGGTCTTATCTGCAGGCTGTCCCTCCCGGCCACAAGGACAGTCCCACTCTGCCTGGTTCTGCCCACGAGGTTGCATGAGAGGGACTGAGAAGGTTGCCTTCTCTCCTGTCTAGGTGGAGGAGCCTCTGAGGACCCATGGTCATGGCTCCATGAAGGCACTCTCAGGGCCCTCTGGATCTCCTGATTTGCAGGGGAGGAGACAAGGAGGCAACTTGATAGTGTGGGAACTGATTCTTTGGTCACTTCTCTTGGACCTACCTGAGGTGGTTTTACCAGGAGCTTGTCAATCCCAGATTCACAGGTGGTTGAGGAGGGCAAGGCACATAGTGTAAGGGGTAAGGACTCAGCTTTTTTCAATTTAAAGACATTTATGGGCTTCAGGACCTTGAGGGGCAGGCCCCATTTGTGCTTGGCCCGAAACTTTGTAATATGTTCTTCCAACATCTGCTGAGTGCAAGGTTTTAGGAAGTAAAACTCCTGGGAGGAACTTGTGCAGGCTTCTTCCCAACTTTTGGACAGTGCTAGATTCCCAGTTACTACCTGGGTGTCAGACCTGGAAAAAGGAGAGTTGAGAGCAAGCCAGGATTGACGCACACTGAGCGGGATCAAACCCTCATTGATCTGCCCTGACTTCAGGCCTAAGTGGAGTGTTAGCATGTTTCCCAGATGATTTTTGTTTACACTTCCTGATAAATCATTTTTTGAGTCACTTCTTGAGGACCTCATCAAATATTTTTCTGACTCCTGGGAGTTCACCCTTAGAACTTCCCCTGGGGAGCTTTTTGAACCCCTAGAGAGATCTTTTGGGACCTTCCCCAGAAAATGCCCCAGGTTTTTGCCTGGGTCT
>NW_006206460.1:1176062-1182935 GCF_000334495.1 Tupaia belangeri chinensis | reverse complement strand
CAGGACCCTCACCTTCGGTACCTGCTTGCATTCACGTGTAGACATGAAGGAGTGTGAGGATTCAGGCTTATGCTTTGCCTGACATGTCTCTAGTAACTTGTCCTGAGTCGACTCTTGGATCCTGTGGGGCAGGTCCCACTGGTGTTGAATGAGCCACTTTTGAATGTGTTGTTCCAACTGTTCCCGGAGTGCAGGGCTGATTGGAAAATTCTCGGGAAGGATAGAGACAACCCAACTGTCCTGGGAAAGGTTGGGAGTGAAGGGACTAAACACTTTTTGAGAACTTTGGGTCACAGAGGGTAAATCCCACTCACTTTCTAGTTGTTTCCTCAACAAGGGCAATTCTGGGTGTTGAATTTCAGTTGGAATGAGAGATTGTGGCTTACAGTCCCTAATCTTGGGTGGAGAAGAAGGTAGTAGGTTTAAGAGAGAAGAATGGAGATGGGTCTGAGTCTGAACTTGAACTTTCTCCATTCCCATGGTGTCCAGAGGTGAAGGCTGGAATTGGTGTATGGATGGATTCAAAGGTTGGGATTGGAGCCCCAGAAGGGACAGGGACTGTGCCTGGGAAAACAATGGAGATGTGTTAGCCTTCATTGGAACTGGGCAGACATTTGAGATTCCATTAAATAAAGATGCGGGAGATTTCAATCTGGAAGAACCATCAGAGATCCAAGCAGTAGCCACCAGGGATTCACTATGCAGAGAAGGGAGACCCCAGAAAAGCTGCTTATATTTGTGTTGAAAATGATCCCCCAAGAACATGGGATATGAAAGCTGCTGGTGACTGAGCAGCTGTTCTGGTTTATCTTTCATGCTCCAAAAAGTTTGGGAGGTTGTGGTGTCCTGCTCAATACCCACTGATTTTAACACATTCCCCAAAGAATTCAAGTGGTATTCTGGGCTCATTTGTTCTGGAGATGGTCCACATTTTTCTTCTTCTTTCCAATTCTTGATCTGCACTCTCTTTGTGATTTGTATCTCTAGGAGTTTCTGGTCATCAGAGCTGAGCATAGTGAGGCTACTAGCTTCCATCTGCCTGTCTGTGGGGTCTCCCCAGAACGAGACCTCTGATGGGTGGCAAGAAGGATGCCCTTGCTGAGACCTGTGGACTGATGAGGTGGAGTGACACAAGGTTTTAGCAGCCACCTGCCACCAAGAGAGGCCAGAAATAGGACAACTTGAGTGGCCACGGCTTGAGAGGGCTGCAATGTGAGAAGCTGACAGTGGAAGGGCCATTGAGTCATGTTGAGTAGTCAGAGTGGAGTATGATAGTGGTGGAGAAGAGAAGGCTGTGGGAGGCTGACGGAAAGCCACTGAATTAGGAGGGCTGAGTGAGGGAAGGGAGGGTGCATGTGGCCGGCATGGGAGGCTTTTTAGGGGAAGGAAAGGCTGTGGGGGCTGAGAGGCAGTCAGGGATGAATGGGGACCAACAGAAGCTGGGAAGGTTGTCAGGCCTGAGGAAGAGGCAGGGGCCAGAGGTGGAGGGCCCTCAGTCGCTGGAGTTGGAGAAACTGGAGCAGCACCTTCCACTTGCTGATCTTGCGGCTGAGGCACTGCAGCAGGTGCTCTTCTGTACACTTCAGCAGGGGGGTCTTGATAGAAGAGCTGATGAGAGCTTCCCTCATCAGGGAGCTTCCCCAGGTGGCTGCAAGGGACAGGAGATGTAACCTGCAGCCGAGCCAATGGGGCCATGAGGGCAGCAGTGGGCATGTGTAGGACATGTCCTTCCACTGCCCATACATTGACTTCACAATTCTCTTGCTATCCCTCACCCTAGGGTTTTGATCACATTCTCCGTCCCCACGGTGTCCCCCTCCCAGGCCAGTTCTAGGCTGCTTTGTGGTCTAGGGCTCACATGATAGGCTCTGGTAGGGCAGGGCAGGGCAGAGGGCAATGTGTTTTACCTTTCCAAAAGTGTAATCAGGCTGCGAGCCCCGTCCAGTTCTTTGAAGCAATCTTGATATGCTGGAAATCAGGAGACTGGGTTATGATGGAGGAGGAGGATCCTGAGGGTTTTACAGAAGGCTGAGTGGAATGTCCCTTTTCAGAGACACCATAAGGAGATTAAAGTCTGGATCCCAAGCATTGATGTCCAGGGCCACGTAACACTGACAGTGACAGTAGGGAGCACAGATGGGCAACACTTCATGAAGTGCTTCCACATCCATCTCTCCCACGGTCTTCACTGTCCTGGGAAGGGGAAGGATGGGACCATCTCAGAGGGTGTCTGCCTTAGTGAAGTTACACAGCTTGTCCACAATTGGACCTAGAGGTCTTCCCCTTAAATCCAGTCAGTATTGGCCTACTGCCTCTCAACACCTCCCACTGCTCCCTACTGGGTAGCTCTATTGCTTGGCCTGTCCTTGCTTTATTCTCAGCACAGAATCTGAGAAGTCATGTGGGCTCCGATTTCCTTCCCAGGAGCCTCTCTCTGTAGCTGATATCCTCAGCTACGTCCTCTGAGGGGAAGGCAAGGTCAAGGTCGTTCTGGGAAGAGCAGAGCCTTACCTTTCAGGGCACCACTCTTCTTCCTACTCCTTCTCCTCACCCTCATCTCCATTTGGCACTGAAAGACAAGAAAAAATGGGAGGCTGGGACCCAATTCTTCTTCTCCTCTCTCTAAACAACAAGCATTCAGTGTTCATGAATACTGAGATGATCTACATTGAATTAATAAAGATCTGGGTTTTTCTTTCCTTTTCGTCATTTTTTAAGTGGATACAAGTACTTTGTTTTTCTTCTTTGAAAAATACATTGAGACATTTTTCTATGTGAGATTCACTGTGGATATCTTCAGTCACCATTTCTCTGGTCAGGAAACACACACAGGTACAGGTCTTCAGGTACAGCTGGGCTGGCAGGTCAGACTCTGTATCCTGAAGCCAGGACAACTCCAGCCTCTGACTGGCAGCTTTCAGGGGCTCAGCCAAGGCCTTAGCCCCACACAGAAGACAGGCTTGGCCTTAGGGACCTGCCACTGGAAGGCAACTGATGAACCAGTGCTCAGGGGCCTGACCTCTCAGAGATTCCCCAACTCTTCCGGTAATCCAGTCCTAGCCTGCTGAGTCATGGGGCTTGATTTCGCCCTGGCATCCTTTAGTGCCCACACAGATTGCCTGAGAGCTGCAGGTAGAAACTGACCCCTACCCTGCCTATCTGTCCCTGGAATGATCATATTCTATTCTTTCCTGAGATTTCCCATCTGAAGAGTCTAGGGACCAGCAGATGGCATAATGGTTATGTTGCTGGACTCTCACGTAGTCCACTGTGGTCTGAGTCTCAGACCTAGCGCTTAAAACTCACACTGAGCATGTGTGTGAACGTGCCCAACA
This sequence comes from Tupaia belangeri chinensis, assembly GCF_000334495.1. Classification (NCBI taxonomy): domain Eukaryota; kingdom Metazoa; phylum Chordata; class Mammalia; order Scandentia; family Tupaiidae; genus Tupaia; species Tupaia belangeri. The sequence continues at coordinate 1,179,600 of NW_006206460.1, read as the reverse complement.
TCCCAAGAGGAGAATGAAGGAGAAGGGACTGTGGCATGGTCATCCCCGGGAGGCGGGTGAGTTCTTGCTGTCTGATTGTCTCTTTCTCTGTCTCTGTCCAGCAAGTACACATGCCCTATACCAAATATCTCTCTCTTAAAAAAAAAAAAGTGTCCTTTTTAGTTGTGGGACCAGCAGATGAGATGACATAAAGGTTATATCACTGGGCTACCATGTAGTCGACCACAGTTCGAGTCCCAGACCCTGTGGCTTAAAACTCATGCCAGGTGTGTGTGCATGCATGCCCAAGATCTGAAGAAGAGAATGGAGGAGAAGGGACTGCAGCATGGCCATCCCCCAGGGGATGATTTCTCATTTTCTGTCTCCCTGTCTCTCTGGCGGTATGCATGCCCTATAGCAAAAAACTCTCAAAAAAAATGAAAAAGCCTCCCTAGTTGTTTTGGAGAAGCAGAAATAATAACAGAAAAGAGAGACCGATTGTTGGGTCTGGATTGAGAGTTCCTTACCTTCCTGACGATCCTACTTTTCTGAGGTGGCGCTAAGGAAGGATTGCTCTTAAAGCAGGGAAGTAACAGCAGGAAGAGTCCCAGCCCACACAGGAAGGCGATGATGACATCTGCCACCCAGGAAGTGGGGCTGGGCTCAGCCATGTTGCACTAATGCTCTTCAGAGGAAAGATGACTCTCCATCCTCCGAATCGCACTGTTGCCTATACGCCAGGGAACCCTGGAGTGAGCTTCCGTATTAGAACCCCAGGCCCACATCACAGAACTGTGGCCTCCTTGTCACAGAGGACTCCAGGGTGGGGGAGGGAACAGAACAGGAGGAGGCTGAACTTCAGCCCCTCCCCCACCATCCAATCCAGCTGATCCCTCCATTCTCCCAGATTTTCTAGATCCCTCCTTCCAACCAGATCCTCTTCTCTCCTCAGAAACAGACTTAGGCAACTTTGTTTCGTTCCCCCTGGGATATTACCAGGTCCCTTTGGTACACTGGAGACCTTTCCTTCAGGTCCATCCAATTTATAACCCTTGAAAATCTGAAGTTGACCCTGGAATTGTGGCTATATCCCAGGGATTTTTACTTTCCAGATCTCTTATCCTCATTCTTTCCCATAGAATGTGTTTGTCTTATATCACCGCAGAGACAGAATTTAGATTTCTTTTACATTAATTTAATTTTATGAATTTTGAACAGTAGGTTTTAACCAGAGGGACCTACAAGCATAAAATAGTTATTCAAAATTTATAAATCTAAGTATGAAAGCATATATGTAGTTCACTACATATATGTAGTTAATTCTTCAGATGATATTTTTGTAATCATATGGTATTTATAATTCTGGACTTAATAAATCTTAAATTGCACAAAAATTTTTGGAACTGTTACGTGTGCACATACACACCCACACATATATCCTTCCACAAAATGATCCAGTATTTTAAAGTTCAGTGTACATCATTTGCTCCTTTAAGAAGACAATCTTTCTTTCTTTCTTTCTTTCTTTTTTTTTTTTTTTTAAATGGGGCACGTGTGGTCGCCAGAGAGACAGAAAACAGAAAGTGAGAAATCCACCTCCTCCCACAGAAGGAATGGCCATGCTACAATCCCTTCTCCTCCATTCTCCTCTCAGAATCTTGGGCACACACGCATACGTGCCTGGCATGAGTTTTAAGTCACTGGATCTGGGACTTGAACCACATCTGACTGTGTAAGAATCTAGTGATGTAACCATTACACCATCTGCTGGTCCCCAGAAATGACCATCTTTCATTCTTGTCCTGTCCTTATCTGGCTTTATTATTAGGGTAATGCTGGCCTAATAAAGTAGATTTATTTGGAAGTATTTCCTTCTCTTCAATTTTTAGAAGAGTTTGCAAAGAAATGGTATTAATTCTCCTTTAAATGTTTGGTAGAATTCTCCAGTAAAGCCATCTGGTCTTGGACTTTTCTTTCTTGGAAAATTTTTTTTTACTGATAAAATTTCCTTCCTCATTATTGATTTGTTCATAGTTTCTTTTTCTTTATGTATTTGTCTTGATAAGATATGTTTCTGGAAATTTCTCTATTTTCCTTAGTTTATCCAATTTGTTAACATATAATTATTTATACTTGGTTATTATGATTTTTTGTGTGTTTCCATGGTATCAGTGGTAATGTGTCCTCTTTCATTTCTGATTTTGAATCTTCTTGCTTAGCTAAAGGTTTGTCAATTTTGATTATCTTTTTAAAAAAAGCTATAAGCTTTGTTAATCCTCCTTATTGATTTTCTGTCTCTGATATGGTTTTTTTGTTGTTGTTGTTTGGTTTTTTTTAGAGGTTTTTGCTATAGGGCGCATGTGCTCGCCAGAAAGACAGAGAGATAAAAAGCAAGAGACCACCCCCCTGGGGGGAGATGGCCATGCCACAATTCCTTTTCCTCCATTCTCCTCTCAGGATCTTGGGCATGCATGCCCACGTGGTCCAGGATTCGAACTGCGGTCGACTACATGGGAGTCCAACAACATAGCCATTATGCCAACTGCTGGTCCCCATGTCTCTGATATATTTCTACTCTGATCTTTGTTATTTTCTTCCTTTCTTTTGGGTTTAACATATTTTCCCTATTTCTTTAAGCTACAGAGTGGTTGTTTATTTGAGATTTTTTTTTCATGTAGGCATTTATCTGTGTATATTTTTCTGAGAACTGCCTTTGCTTTATACGATAAACTTTGGTGTGTTGTGTTTTTGTTTTGATTTGTTTTAAGAAACTGTGTTTCTCTTTTAATTTCTTCTTTAACCCACTGGTTGTTCAGGAGTGTATTTAATTTCCATATATGTGTGAATTTTGCAATGTTTTTCCTGTTATTGATTCCTAGTTTTATGCTATTGTGATCAGAAAAAAAAAAACTTGATAAAATTTCAGATTTCTTAGATTTGTTACAACTTGGCTTGTGGCCTAATATATGATCTATCTTGGACAATATGTGTGTGCTTATGTGTGCTTGAAAAGAATGTGTATTTTGCCACCGTTGGATAAAATGTTCTATTTATGTTTGTTAGGTCCATTTGATCTATAGAGTAGTTCAAGTTTACTGTTTCCTTATTGATTTTCTGTCTGGATGATCTATCCATGGTTGAAAGTGGGCATTGAAGCTCCCTACTGTTATTGCGTTGCTGTCTATTTCCTCCTTCACATCTGTTAATATTTGCTTTATCAATTTAGGTGCTCCAATGTTGGGGACATATATATTTGCAATTGTTATATCCTCTTGATGAATAACCCTTGTATTGTTATACAATGACCTTCTTTGTCTCCTGTTACAACTAAAGTTTATTTTGTCTGATACAGGAATAGCTACTTGTGTTCTCTTTTGGTGCCATCCTTTCACTTTCAGCCTATGTGTCCTTAAAGGTAAAGCTAGTTTCTTGTAGTCAGCATATCATTGGAACTACGACAGTGTATTACTTGTTTATGTATTTATTACACTATACTTTATTTTACCTTTTTTTTTACTGTACTTCTTCTACATATTATATATATATCATGTATATATAT
>NW_006206460.1:1173316-1174367 GCF_000334495.1 Tupaia belangeri chinensis | reverse complement strand
AATATATATATATATATATATATATATATATATATATTTAAGTTTACTGTAAAACAATATACTGTGTTATGCCAGCAGTAGCCTCATACGTCTCCTGTTTATCATGTTTTTGATTGCATTAGTTTCTCTTGCGCTTGATTTAATCTCATGCTGTTTTGTTCATCACGCCCCTAAGCACACAAAATCCACTCTATATACCATATAACCAGGTGTGCAATATGCTACACCATCCAGGTTTTTGTAAGTACACTTTATAATATTTACATAATGACAAAATCGACTAAGAATGTCATACAAATGGATGACTTTATTAAAGCATGAGTAAGTATTGTTAAAATATCCATACCACCCAAAGCAATCCAGAGATTTAATGCAATCCCTATCAAAATTCTAATGGCATTTAAGAATTATTTTATATTTTTTCTTATTTTTATGTTCAGTCATTGTATATCTTTACAACACTGAAAATGAATTTTCCCAGTATGAATACACTGTTTATTAGTCCAAAGAAATTACCATACACATTGTTATCAACAGATCATTGTTCTTTTTGCTTGTTGAATGTTTTGCCTCTTTATGAACAGCCAGAAAACATATGAAAAAATTCTAAACATCCCTTATCATAAGGGAAATGTAAATCAAAACCACAATGAAATACCACCTAACTCCATTCAGAATGGCTAAGATTGAAAAATAAAGAATGATAAATGCTGTAGAAGCTATGGTGAAAAGGGAAGTCTCCTATACTGTTGGTAAGAATGTAAATTAGTAGAGTCACTGTGGAGAACAATATGGAGATTCCTCAAAAACCTGCAAATAGAGCTACCAGAGGGTCCAGCAATTCCATTCCTGGATATGTATACAAAGAATAGAAACATACCCAATTAGAAAAACACTTGCACATCCTTGTTTATTGTAGCATTCTTCACATTTGGTAAGACATGGAATCAAACCATATGTTCAAGAACGGATGAATGGATTGAAAAAGTGTGGCACATATACACTATAGAATACTATGCAGCCATAAAAAAAAAAAACAATGAGGGAACCC
>NW_006206460.1:1150135-1173179 GCF_000334495.1 Tupaia belangeri chinensis | reverse complement strand
GTGACCATCCCCCCTGGGGGGTGATTTCTCGCTTTCTGTCTCTATGTCTCTCTCTGTCTGTCTGGTGAGCGCACGCGCCCTATAGCGAAAAAAAAAAAAAAACCTCTCAAAAAAAAAAAAAAAAAAAAAAAAAAAAAAAACAATGAGACCCTGGCATTTGATAGAAAGTGGATGAACGAAGAAGATATAATGCTAAGTGAAACAAGCCAGACCATGAGAGAGAGGCATTTTATGTCTCCCACTTAATATATACTGAATGTCTGCACTTTATGGCAGAAACTGAAAGACTGAAAGGCATAAAAGAGAGAGAGCAACTGTAGATACCAGAGACACTATGGGGGGAGAGTGATAAATGGAGGGAAGTGAGGGAGAGCGTCGGGGAGGGGAAAAAAAGAACCAAAACATCCAATGGTATTTTTCACAGAAAAAAATCCTAAAATTCTATGGAATCACAAAATACACTAATTAAAGTTATCTTTTACTAAATTTTCATTTTATTCATGATAGCTTGCATATGTGCACATGAGAGAGAGAGAGAGAGAGAGAGAGAGAGAGGAAAGCACCCTTCACATGACTTGGTCATATTATAATTCACTTCCAGTCTTCCATCCTGCCAGAACCCCATGCATGTTGGCTGATCATGCTAGGGACTCAAACCATATGTAGCTTCCAGTATGCTACCAACTGCCATAGAGGTGGAGCTGCCAAAATAATCTTGAGCGGAAAGGACAAAGCTAGAGGCATCACACTACCAGATTTGGTCTCTCTCAGGCAAGTGCATGAGCGGTATAACAAAATAAAGAAAGAAAGAAATAACAAATTATATTACAAAAGTTATAGTATTCAGAATAATATGACACTGATATAAAAACAGACATGTAGACCAATGGAATAGAATGGATAGGTGAGAAATAAATCTGTCCATTTATGGTTGATCGATCTTTGACAAAGTTGCCAAGAGCATACAATGGAGAAAAAGAGTCTCTTCAATAAATGGTGTTGAGAAACTGAATATCCACCTGCAGAAGAAATAAATTAATATCTCCACCTACATGCAAAAGTGAACTAAAAGTGAATGAAAGACCTAAAGATAAGACCTAAAGCTGAAAATTCCTAGAGAAGAAATATTCTTTTTTCTTTTCTAGATTTTTTTTTTTTTTTTGCCATAGGTTGTGTGTATTTACTGGAGAGAGACAGAGACAGGGAGAGAAAAAGTGAGATATCACTTCCCCAAGAGGAATGGCCACTCTACAGTTACTTCTTCTCCATTCTCCTCTCGGGATTTTGGGCATGCACACACGTGTGCCTGGTATGATTTTCAAGTTCCTGGGTTTAGACTCAAACTATGGTTGGCCATGTGGGAATCCAGTACCTTAACCATCTCACCACCTGCTGACCCCAAGAAATATTCTTTGACATTGATCTTGGTAACTATTTTTAGATTTGACACAAAATCACAGGCAAAAAAAAGCAAATATAAACAAGTGGATTACATCACACTAAAAGTTTTGTCATAGCAAAGAAAAAAAATCAACGAGGTAAAACCTCTTAAGGAATGGGGAAATTATTTGCACATCGTTTGTCAAATAAGGTGTTAATGTTCAAAACATATAAGGAACTCATGTAATTTCAAAGATCTGAATAGATGTCTTTTTAAAAAGACATATATACAGCCAATAGGCACGTAAAAACACACCAAACATCAGTAATCATTAGGCATATATGTATTAAAATCACAATGAGATATCAAGGCAAAAAGTTAATAACATGCATAATATGAAAAATTATGCATGGAATTCAAGATTTTTTTTGCATCAAAACAAACTTGTTTTTAAATCTAATTTTCCACAGACTTTTTGAAGCCCCAGCATATCGCCATACCTGTTAGGATGGCATTGATTGATTGATTGATTGATTGATTGATGGTACTTCCATTTTTTTCCTGTTAACTAAACATCTATTTTGTTGAGGTATTGGGTCTTCATATGCTTCATGAGCCCCCTGTCAAGTCTCAGCTCAGTGTGTGACTTTTTTTTTAAGGCACATGTAGTTTAAAAAGTGAAAGAGAGTGCACCTCCCTCCATTGAGGCATAACCACGCCATGATTCTTTCTATTCCATTTCTCTGTTCCACTGAGAAGTTTTTCAAGCCCGTGGGACCAGATTTCAAACTGCTCAATCAACCACATGGGATCAGACTCCCGTTATCACTAGGCTACAGGAACGGTCTGGATGGTTATTATCAAGAAGTCAAAAGATAACAGATATGAGCAAGGATGTTGAGAAAAGGGAAGTCGTGTACATGATTGAAGGTGTAAATTGATGCAGTCACTATGAAAAGCAGTAGTGAATTTCTCAAAACATAAAAGTAGAACTATCATATGATCCAGCAATCCCTCTACTAGGTGTATAGTCAAAAGAAATAAAGAGATGTCTGCATATGCCCATGTTTGTAAAAGTGTTATTCACATAGCCAAGATATGGAAACCACCCATATCCCTTGAGAGATGAGTGGCTAAATTAAAAAGGAAGGAAATCCTGTCATTTGTGCCAACATACCTAAACCTAAAGGATATTGTGCTAAGTGAAATAAACTAAACACATCAAGATAGTAAGATTCTGCATGAAATCATTTATATGTGGAATCTTTATTTAAAAAAAAAAAGTCAAACACATAGTTATGGAGTAGGATGGCATTTACCAGGCACTAACAGGGTAGGAGAAAGGGTAGAAATTTGTCAAAGGGTGAAGATCTCTGATTAAAAGATGAATAAGTTTTTGGGGTCAGCAGGTGGTGCCGTGGTTAAGATACTGGATTCTTGCAAGGCCAACCAGATCCAGTGGTTTGAAAATCATGCCAGATGCTTGTGTGTGTGTGCCCAAAATCTTGAGAGAAGAATGGAGGAGAAGGGTTAGAACATGGCCATCCTCCCTTCCCCGGGGAGTGATTTCTCACCTTATCCCTGTCTCTCTTGGTTGAATGTATACATCCTATGGCAAAAACCTTAAGAAAAAGGTAAGTTCTAGAGGCCTAATCTACAGCATAGTGACTAAGGTCAATAAAAAATGTATTGCATACATGACATTTGCTGAGAAAGTGTATCTCAAATGTTCTCATTACATACACACATACAAAAAGGGTAACTAAGTGAAGTGATGAATATATTAGTTAGCTTGACTTTGGAAATCACTGTGTGTGTGTGTGTATGTGTGTGTATCAAACATCACACTGTATACCTTAAATACATACAATCTTAAATTGTCAATCATAACTTGATAAAGGTGGCAAAGAAATCTTTCATTTTTTTTAAGAGAGATTTTGCTATAGAGAACGTTCACTTGCTGGAGACACAGAGAAACAGAGAGAGGGAAAGTGAGAAGTTACCCCCACCTCACCCCATGTAACAATCTCCTCCATTCTCCTCTCAGGATTTTGGGCACACATGCACATGCAACCAGCGTGAGTTTCAAGCCACTGGGTCAGCCTTGTAGCAGTTCAGCGCCACAACTATCATGCCACCTGCTGGTCTCTCATATGCTGCTTTGATTCAGTTTCTTATATCGCCAGAATAAAGATAGCCCTCCCCTTTTCACATGAGTTTTTTGTTGTTATTGTTCACATGAGTTTTGAAATGTATGCCACACCTAGAAGTTAGGAATGCGCTAGAGTTAAGTTTCTGACCCTTAGGAAAATTAGAGTGGAAGATAGGGTGGGGGTTTAAGGCCTAGAAGTTGAGTCTTCTTGAGCAGTCTCTCCTGATATCCCTAATGTGTTCTGTCCATATTTTCTTTTTCTGAATTTGCTTTTCCTTTTCCCTCCCTTCCACTGGAGAGCCATGGAAATGCAAGCCTAACCTGAGCCATACAGAGGAAGAGCGATGAGTCCTATAAACAAATCCTTTATGATATCATTCTACATACCTTTGCAATAGTGACTCAGGACACAGGAATTCATGTGATAAATTTGTTTGAGTGCTCCATGTGGGATTGAAAACATTGGGACCAGCAGTTGGCATAATGGCTATGTCGCTGGACTCCCATGTAGTCGACCGCAGTTTGAGTCCTGGACCTGGTGGCTTAAACTCACGCTGGGTTTGTGTGCATGCGTGCCCAAGATCCCGAGAGGAGAAAGGAGGGGAAGGGATTGTGGCATGGCCATCTCCCCTGGAAGGGGATTTCTTGCTTTCTGTCTCTCTGTCTCTGTCTTTCTGGCGAGCGTACCCGCCCTACAGTAAAAACCTCTCAAAAAAACAAAACAAAACAAAACAAATTAATGTATATCCCCTGCTTCTTGGTTATAACACTTTTAAATAAAGTTTTAATGGAAATGAGGCTATTTGAGTTTCTTCTACCAGTGTACACTTCTCATTCTTTAGGATACTGTCACTTTGAATTCAGCCTTTTATAGAATTTGGACCCAGGTCTTTTTACTTACTTTTGCCTATTTCTCTCTACTATTACTTATTATTTTATCTTCCATATGTTTTGTTTAATGGTTTTGTTTTTTCATTTAAAAATAGGGACCAGCAGGTGGCATAGTAGTTACATTGCTGGACTCCCACATGGCTGACCATGGTTCGAGTCCTGGACCTGGTGGTTTCAAAACCACACAAGGTGCATGTGCGTGCAAGCCCAAGATCCCAGGAGGAGATGGAGGAGAAGGGATTGTGGCCTAGCCATCCTCCACTGGGGGGTGACTTCTCGATTTCCCTCTCATTATCTCTGTCTCTCTCAATCCTGCAAGCCCATGCTCCCCATGGCACAAATCTCTTAAGAAAATACTGTCTGAGGGGCCAGCAGTTAGAGTAATGGCTATGTCACTGGACTCCCATGTAGTCGACCGCGGTTCACGTCCCGGACCCTGTGGCTTGAAACTCACGCTGGGCGCATGTGCGTTTGTGCCCAGGATCCCGAGGAGAATGGAGGAGAAGGGACTGTGGCGCGGCCATCCCCCCTGAGGGGGTGATTTCTCGCTTTCTGTCTTTCTGTCTCCCTGTTCGTGTGACGGCAGTTCCCCGTAAAAAAAAAAAAAAAAAAAAAAAAAAAAAAAAAAAAAATTACTATCTGATAGTCTTTATCTGCGACTTACATAGTTTTTGTTTTATTGTGACTTATTTCTAACATTTTATGCTTTGTTTTCCACACTTGATTGTTTCTTTTTTCTCCTCCTTTGGACTCTCCTGCTTTATAAATTAAGTGCTCTGTTTGAAATCTGGGAAATTTTAATATTATAGCGATGGTTATGCCATTACTTATGTTTACTTTTGCCCTGATATTTTCTATATGTGTCAATATTAACACCATTTCAGCAAACTGGTTCTCCTTTTTCCATCTCTGGTTTTGCTTTCTCCACCACAACAGCTGTTAGTCCAAGGGAATAGTCTACGATGCTTGCCTTCTCAGTTGTTCAGATGCACTGTCTTCATGTACTTTTTTAAGGGGTACAATTAATCCCACTAATAACCCTTCTTCCCGCAAACTTAATTTTATATTCCTAGGTTCTTTTCCTTGCTACTAAAGTATTTCCTTTATGAGTATTTTCAAAAAGAAGCATGTGGGGACCTGCAGGTGGTGTAGGGGTTAAGGGTGCTGGACTCCCACATGGCCGACTACAGTTTGAGTCCCAGATCTGGCAGCTTGCTTTCTCATTTTCCCTCTCTCTCTCTCTCTCTCTCTTGCTCTGTCCCTCTCTGGTCAAATTTAAATAAATAAATAAGTAAATAAATAAAGTTAAATAAAATATTTTTTTTAAAAAAGAAAGTATGTGAAATAAAACTTTCTGAATCTTAGTTTTGATAAAATCTGTTTCTGAATCCTAATATTTAGTGGTCATAATTCAAGGATTAAAATTTGTTTCCTTTGGGATGAGCAGTTAGTGTAATGGCTATGTCACTGAATTCCCATGTAGCCGACCACGGTTCGAGTCCTGGACCTGGTGGCTTAAACTCACGCTGGGTGCATGTGCATGCGTGCCCAAGATCCCGAAAGGAGAATGGAGGAGAAGGGATTGCAGCATGGCCATCCCCCCTGGGGAGTGATTTCTCGCTTTCTGTCTCTCTGTCTCTCTCTGTCTTTCTGGCGAGAGCATGTGCCCTATAGCAAAAAAATCTCTTCAAAAAAAATTTTTTTTGAAAAGAATTAAAGGAAACAATTTTTTTTTTTTTTAGAGGTTTTTGCTATAGGGCGCGTGCACTTGCCAGAAAGACAGAGGCAGAGAGACAGAAAGTGAGAAATCAGCCCCTGGGGGGTGGGTTGGAGATGGCCACGCTGCAATTCCTTCTCCTCCATTCTCCTCTCGGGATCTTGGGCACGCACGCACACGCGCCCGGCATGAGTTTAAGCCCCTGGGTCCGGGACGCAAACCGCAATAGACTACATGGGAGTTCAGCAACACAGCCATTACGCCAACTGCTGGTTCCTCCTTTAATTCTTTATAAACATAACTTCATTGTGTTCTTGTCTCCAACATTGCTATTGGAAAACCTGATGATAATCAAAATCAGTATTTCCTTAAAGGATGATCTGACTTTTCATCATTTTAACAGGATGTTACAAAACAAAGACGTCTTCAATGTTCTGAGTACCAATCACTTTACAATTACAAACTTAAGTATTGATGCAATTTTATAGGAATTAAGGTTCTGTTGAGACATGTGAGTGTACAGGAAAATTAACTATAATGAAATAAAAAAATTAAAAGATATTTAATGAAAGAGACAGACATTAGATGCAAGTACATTCGAATGCTGGAATGGGATGATGACAGCTGGCAGCAGGCCTAGCAAGCTTTCTGTCGCAAGTTAATCATTTAGCAGAGAGAATAATAAGTAGATTATCTTGGTGGTGAGCTAAAAGAGGTGTTTTTTTTTTTCTTTTCTCTTCTTATTTATTTATTTATTTTTGTTTGCTATAGGGCACATTTGTGAGAGAGAAAAAGAGAGAGAGAGAAAGTGAGAACTCACTTCCCAGAGGGGACGGCCACCCTGTAATCCTTCTCCTTCATTCTTCTGTTGGGATTTTCAGCACACATGTACGCACGCCCAGAGTGATTTTCAACCCCAAGTTTGAGTTGCACGGCTGGCCATGTGGGATCCCTTGCCTTAACCTCCATGCCACCTGCTGGCTCTACGTTTCTTTTTAATCATTCCAAATGAAGGCAAGTAAGGCTCCTGGAAAATAAAAATAATGTACTATAGATGTATAAAGTTTTAGGAAATATCCTATTTTTATGAATTTAAGATGTCATATGTATAGGTTGTATCTCTTTAGAAAAGTGAATGACGTATGTTGGAAATAAGTCATAATAAAACAAACACTATAACCGATGGTACATAATTTAAAAATGATATGATTTCAAACTACTAATAAAGTGAAAAGTTAATTTATCTTTTTGATTCTTAGAAACGGGATTCTTTCTGAAAGCTTAGATGTATTCACCTTCATACAAATGACATCATGCCACCCATACCTGTGGCTTAAAAAACAACACATATTCACGATGCTGTCAGTTCATTTGAGATCACATGATCAAAGTAAACATATGGACAGAAGACTTAATTATCATTACAAAATGAGAGAAATGACATAAACATGGCAGTGTAAGCACAGATCTGTAGCTGCTAGCAGGTGAAAGCCACGGTAGGAAAAGTCGGAAGGAAAGAGAGTTACGTAGTAGCAGCTTTTCACCTTCTACTGAATCAATTGATGCTGTTCGAATTGGGTGAACCATAACTATATTATTTACAGAAAACAAAGAATAAGAATCTTTAAAATTATAGGTTAAAGACCAAGTAGAAAAGTACTTTTGGGGACCAGCAGGCAGGATGGTGGTTAAGGTTCTGGACTCCCACATGGCTGACTGCGGTTCTAGTCTCAGACATGGCAGCGTACTTTCTCACTTTCCTCTCTCTTTTTCTCTTGCTGTCTCTCTGGTGAGCACGTGTGCTCTATAGCAAATTAAATAATAATAATAGCAATAATAAATAAAATAGGAAAGTATACTTTTAGAAAAAGAAAATAAGGTAAATGAGATATATTCTCCAGTATATAGTGAGAAAAAGAAAATGAGTGAACATAGTTTACCTCTGAAGAGCAGAAACACAGTCCGTGGAAGAAAAAATAAGTTCTTCTGTTTCCTAAATTTGCCTCTCAAACTGTTTGAGTGATTTTCCGTGCATATACATTACTTTCATTTTTTAAATTTCTTACTTGTAGATCTCTTTGGAATAGTCACAAACAGCGTATATGTGTAAAATTAAGATTCCTTTAGCCAGAGGCCAGCCAATGGCAAGGTGATTAAGGTGCTAAACTCCTACACGCTTGACTGCGGTTTGAGTCCCAGACTCAGTGGCTTGATAATCACACCAGCTGTATGAGCATGCATGTCCAAAATTTGGAGAAGAGAATGGAAAACAAAGGATCATCCCCACTGGAAGGTGATTTTTTCACTTTCCCTCATACTGTTTCTGGTGAGTGCAAATGCCCTTTGGCAAAAACTTAAAAAAAAATTTCCTTTAGCAAAAGGTGTGTCAAAAGTAATAGACTTCCCTAATGTTCTATTTGGTCTATAACCTATAATTTTAGTTGAAGTCATATGTAATGAAATTATAATTTTTGGAAGAACATAAATATCCCATAAAAACAGAATATGACACTTGGCTTTATGTTCAGCTTATTCAAGAAGTGAAATTCCTGTCATAAAATGATATCAATGAGTTTCTAATTTTCTAAGAAATATTTTGAATAAAAATGTGAGTGTTGGGCTAGACTCCCACATGGTTGACCGCCGTTCCAGTCCCAGACCTGGTGGCTTGAAACTCACACTGGACTTGTGTGCATGCGTGTGTGCCCAAAATCCCTAGAGGAGAATGGATGAGAAGGGATTGTGATGTGGCCATTCCCCTCCCCCACAGGGGGTGATTTCTCCTTCTTTCTCTTTGTCTCTGTCTCTCTGGTGAGTGCACGTGCCCTATAGCAAAAATTTCTCTTAAAAAGAAAAGCAAGTAATTTACTCAGATAGAACTCCATTACTCAATAGTAAAATTAATCAATTGAAAATAACTTTTATAATTGTGAATTTATATTACAACTCAAATATTTCTTTTTAAATCCAATTTATTTAACTTTATTTGTTATTATTATTTGTTTTGCTTTAATTTGACCAGAGAGAAACAAAGAAAAAGAGAAAAGGCAAGGGAGAAAGCAGTCAACAGGTTTGAAACTTGAGCCGTGGTTGATCCTGGGGCAATCCAGCATCACGACCACCATGTCACCTATCAGCCCCACAACTCTAACATTTCTATCAAAATGTTCAAGCACAGAATGTTTTAAAGTAGTTGTTTATTTCTCAATATCTTCTTTCTTTCTGTTATTGGTAGCACAAGTCATGGTTGAGGGCATCTTATCAGTGGGTTGTACTTACAGTATTTGAATGTACAAAAGGGGAGAAATTGTATTCATGTTTTAGTCTTATTATTAAGTGGATAGTGGTCTTATCCATTTAAGTGGATAGTGACAACCATTGTCAGTAGAACCATCATCAGATTAAAAAAATGACTGCTAATCTCTCTTAATATAGAGAAACACGATGATTAAGCCGAGAAGGAGTTAAAGTTTGTAATTCTTCATTTTTTAAAACACATAGCTGAGTGATACTTAAACAGTTTTGTTGAGAATAAGCATTTTAACAAATGGCCAATTTGGTGTTTCATTATTTAATAAGAATGTGTCACCAGGCTTAAATCATAAAGATTAACTTTGAAATATGTAGTTAATAATAAATAGCAATTATTACTGAAATGTATGTTTAAATAACTATTTTGTTTAAAAATTATTGAAAAATATAATACCCTAGAAAAAAATGACATTCCAAAATTTGTCTCAGTAGCATCCAATTTGAAACGTCTTCTAATTAAGTAGAACCATAAATATATATGTCTAGATAACTTAGGTTAAAATTTTTTTTTGATTTATCTGCTTAAATGTAAAGAAATCATTATTTTTCATTGATGCCCACTATACGTTTTGGGATGACTTTCAAATTCTTTCTTCAGAAAATATATTCTTCAGCAATTAGGGTATCATAGGACTAGAAAATAAAAATTCTAACTAGATAGATAAACTTTTAAGTGGGGCACAATTATGGTAATGTTAATCTGACTTTGATTTTGGTATTGTACTAGTACTTTGAGAACACTAAGAAAATAAAATCTATAGAAAAAAGCAGAGTCCCTCACCTCTAATGTCTCTATCTTAGCCATCACAGAATGCCGAAGACTAAATAAATGAGCAATTTCTCTAAATGGAAACAGTAGAATCCTTGAGAATACACTCTTAAAAGCCTTGGATTTCTTTTTTTAAAATTTTAAATAAATGGTCTGGGTTATGTAGAAAAAGTGAAATAATGATAATGAAGAGAATAATGAAATTCTGTGCTGTCATAAATGGCAGGGGTTGATTAATGCTTAGGGTAATGCAAAAGTACACAAATGTTATGACTTGGATGACTAAATATTCAGAGAAACCCTTTTCTAAAACATACATAATAAAATATTTAAAAAGCATCTCTCTCGACGCATGGCCAAATCAAAAGAATGGAATTCTTCAGGGACCTGGAAAAACTAGAAAGTTCGAGTCCAGAGGTGTAGGTGAGTCCTATTGGCACTGGGCCTGGGAGTCTCCTAGTGACTAGTGACCCAGATCCTTGAGTACCTAAGATAGGAGACTGATGTCCAGGCAGGGGGGCAGTCCAGGCAACAGCTTGGCATAAGTCTAGAATCTCTAAAGAGAAGCCTAGTAAGTGCCTAGATAGGAAAAATCTCACTTCCACGAGAAGACAGTGCAAATATGTGCCTGTTTTGCTCTTGACCCATACAAGGCTGGAGAAAAAATGGAAAAGAAAAAAAAAAGAAAGAAAGAAAGAGAGGAAGGAAGGAAGAAAGAAAAGAAAACAAAAAAGAAAAAAGGAACAAAAGCTTTTCTTTGGATAATTTCTAACTGCAAGACAATAGTCATGTGTATTTGAGTTTGAATTCAGACACTCTCTGTGAGCTGAAGAACTCAGGGTCGGAAATTAGCCTCCTGCTGTCCTAGGAACTAAGCGATCTGAGAGGTGCAGCCATGAAGAGCCCCATCCACATTTGAGACACACTGTACAACAGAGACTTAGTTGCAAACAAGTCGAGAAGCTTGGTGAATTTTAAAACGAACAGACTGGGAAAATTAATCTCCATGTGGAAAACACAAAATTGAATCCTTACCTCATACAACAAGCACAGGAATATATTCTTACTGATTAATGTAATAATTGATAAAGGCAACTTCTCAACATTTTTAGAAGAAAAATGGGGACAATATCTTCTAACTTGGTTTTGGAAACAATAAACCACTAGGGAAAAATTAATTTGATCACATAAACATGTAAAACTTCTTTTCATTAAAACATATTGTAGTGCGGAAGACATAATCCCAAACTTGGCAGTGATTTTTGCAACACATCTGACCTGAAATGTTTGGTGTCTAGAATAACATTTCCTATAAATTCATAAATGCAGAGACCACAACCTTATTTAGAGTTCATACAAGCGCAAGCCCCATAGCACAGTGGTTAAGTGCTGTATATTAGGAACCAGATCCACACGGTTGATTGCAATTGGAAACCCACCCTTGAGGCTTGAAAAACACCTTGGGAACCAGCAGTTAGCGTAATGGCTATGTCGCTGGACTCCCACGTAGTCGACCGCGGTTCGTGTCCCAGACCCGGTGGCTTAAAACTCACGCCGGGCGCGTGTGCGTGCGTGCCCAAGATCCCGAGAGGAGAATGGAGGAGAAGGGATTGCGGCGTGACCATCCCCCCTGGGGGGTGATTTCTCGCTTTCTGTCTCTATGTCTCTCTCTGTCTGTCTGGCGAGCGCACGCGCCCTACAGTGAAAATCTCTGAAAAAAAAAAAACAAAAAAACAAAACAAAAAAACAAAAAAAAAACACCCTGGGAGCATGCGTGCCTGGCCCGAATCCTGACAGCAGGGAGAAACCAAGGAAAATGGATGCAGCATGACTGCTATCTGCTAGGGGGGAATGCTTCCTCTCTCTCTTCTTTTTTTTCTTTCTGGTGAATGCCTGTGCTCTCTGGCAAAAAATACAAATTTTAAGTAAAAAAATAAAATGGTAACACATCTGTTAGCCCATAAACATATGGTAGAATGCTCAACTTCATACTAATCATGGGAATGAAACTCAAAATCAGTTATTCTTGTATGTATGTTGTGAAATTATTTTTAAAGTTCTTTCTTTTATGAGTGAGAGAGACACAGAAAGACAACCAGATAATACCCCCAACAGGGTGTCTACTCTATAATCCACTAGTCTAAGCCAGCTCTGGACCAGACAAGTGTGTGCCCTGTGGGGAGGTCTCTGGACTTGAGCTGGTGACCTCCCCATGTGGGGTTGCCTTAAAGAGCATCGTACTTTACCACTGTGCCACCACTGTAGAAAAGTAAAATATTGGCAAAGATGGAGAACAAAGGGTGTACTCACACAGTGCTAGGAGCAGGACAGTCATTTTG
Source organism: Tupaia belangeri chinensis (assembly GCF_000334495.1). Taxonomy (NCBI): domain Eukaryota; kingdom Metazoa; phylum Chordata; class Mammalia; order Scandentia; family Tupaiidae; genus Tupaia; species Tupaia belangeri. Next base: position 1,160,618 of record NW_006206460.1, on the reverse strand, counting down.
GAGAATGTTTAATATTATTTCACAAAGCTGGTCATACCTGTACCCTAAGACCCATGGTTCTACTATGACCTTGTGAGACCTCCTAAACCTGATACAACCCCCAGAAAAATTCTTGCATATGTACACCTATAGACATACGAGAATGCTCACAATTTAAATACGTGGAAACAATCTAAATGTCAGTCAGTATGGGCAAATGGTGGAATGAGAAGATACATTATGGGGCATTCTTTTTTTTTTCTTTTTCTTTTCAGGGTTATTTATTTAATTTTATTTATCACTATTATTATTTTTCAATTTACTACACGGCATGTGCACTCACCAAACAGAGAGGGAAAGTGAGTGGGAATCCAGCACATTAACCACCATGTGACCTGCTGGCCCCACTATTTAATGTTTTAGGAGAGGGCACAGAACAGGATAACTTTTGGTATTCTCATAACAGAAAACCTTACAGCATTAAAAATGAATGAACTGTAGCTATACGCATTCTCCAAAATATAGTACTACACACCAATGCACATTTACTGCAATAGTGAAAATCCAGAACACTGACGACACCAAGTGCTGGTGAGGATGTGGAGCACAGGAATTTTTATTCACTGCTGGTGGGAATGCAAAATGGCACAACCACTTTGGAGAACAGGTTGGTGGTTTTTACAAAACTAAACCTATTCTTACCACATGATCCAGCAATCTCACTCATTGGTATTTACCCAAAAGAGGTGACAATGTATGGCGAGACAGAAACCCACACACTTGTCTGTAGCATCTTTGTTTGTAATTGCAAAAAACTTGGTAACAACTGACATGCCCGTTAACTGGCGAATGGAAAAATAAACTGTACTACATCCAGACAATGGGATATCATTCAGTGCTAAAATAAAATGAACTGACAAGCTCTGGAAAGAAACAGAGGAAGCTGAAATGCATATATTACAAGTGAGATAAGCCCATAAAGACTACACACTGGACACATCCAAGAATATGACATTCTGGAAAGGGCAAAAGCACAGAGACAGTAAATACTTCAGTGGTCGCCAGAGGTTAGCAGGGAGCGGGGGTTAAACAGGCGGAGCACAGAGGGTTCTCAGGGCAGTGAAACTACTGTGTGTGCTGCTGTAACGGGGGATACGTGTCATATACATCTACTTGTACTCTTAGAACGCGCGAGACAACGTGTGAATTCTAAGGTAAACTGTGGATTTAATGTAACGGTGAGTGGGAGGGACTTAGGGAAAAAGCGCTTATCAGATAGAAGATTGTAAAGTTCTCTAATGAACATGATGTTTATGGTAATACCCTTGATTTGATTATTGTGTGATGTATGAATACCTTGAAAAACATACTGTATGCTGTAGAGATGTGCAATGACTGAATGTAAATAACCAATTATAAAGTAAAATAAAGAAAAAAGGAAATTTATTCTTAGGCTCTATGGCCTAGTAGTTAAGAGAGTTGGATCCCACATGGCTAACCGCAGTTTGAATCCCAGATTCAACGGCTTGAAAAAACACTCCAGGTACATACGTGTGTGTGTCCAAAATTTTGACAGGATGAAGAAATGGAAAAATAAGGGATTGTAGTGTGGCCTCTTCTCATTAGGGGGTATTTTTCTCTTTCTGTGTCTGTCTCTGGTGAACGCATGTGCTTTCTGGCAATTTAAAACAATGGCAAAAAAAAAAAAATCTATTCTTAAAGTTATTTTGCATCAAAAACTAAAGAGACAAAGTATGTAATTATCTCAAAATGCCTATGCAAATATTTGACAAAATTCAGTAATTTTCTTTTTATGAGAGATATTTTTGCTATAGGGTGGATGTCACTGGAGAGACAGAGAGACAAAAAGCGTAAAAATCACTCCCTGGGGGAACAGCTGCATGGCAATCCCTTCTCCTCCATTCTCCTCTCAGGATCTTGGGCACGCACGCACATGTGCCCAGGGTGAGTTTTAAGTTGCTGGGTCCAGGACCTGAATGGCATTTGACTATATGGGAGTCCAGTGACACAACTATTATGCCATCTGCTAGTTCAGACAAAATTCAATAAATTTTGATGATATTTCAAGCTGGGAATAAGTGGTCATTTCTTTTACCTGACAAAAAGCAGCACACAAAAAACCCCCTGCAACACACATCTTGTATAACGAAAACTCTGACATTATTTCTCTTAATATCAGGGAAATTATTCCTCTTAATATCAGGAAATACAAGAGTATCATTGTCAGTAAGCCGTTTCCAAAGTTTATATTGAAAAGGGCCAAATATATGCAAGAGAACCCCATGGAAGGGTGAAGTGTGTTTACGGGAGTGGGAGGTAGTGTTTACCTGGTATTTGACTTAGTACAAAGTTAGAACTCTAACAGTGTGGACTGTTATTGCAAAAGTCTGTGCTTGTACGGAATCTTGATGCACGCTGGAGTTCACATTGTAGAACAGTCGGAAAGTGGTCTATGCCATCAATGGCAATGTCATTGCCATTCATATAGAAAAAATTCAGAGGGATCTCTATTCCAGAAATGAATCCCTATCACCAAACGTCAGGTTTAGATGGACAAAGGACTTAAATGCAAAATGTAAAAACCTTAAGATCTTTTAGAGGACAGCATGGCAGAATAACTTACTATATGCCACATATACTATGTGTACTTTGTACTACAACATACGTTAGGTGTTACATAGAAGTATAGTATTAAATTATATAAGCTTATTAACAGTATATACATGCTTGCTACTTTACATATATTCACTTTTTTAGAAAGTCAGAGCAGGGACCAGCAGTTAGCGTAATGGCTATGTCACTGGACTCCCATGTTGTCGACAGTAGTTCGAGTCCTGGACCTGGTGGCTTAAACTCACGCCGGGTGCATGTGTGTGCATGCCCAAGATCCCGAGAGGAGAATGGAGGAGAAGGGATTGCGGTGTGGCCATCCCCCCTGGGGGGTGATTTCTCGCCTTCTGTCTCTCTGTCTCTCTGTCTTTCTGGCGAGTGCATGTGCCCTATAGCAAAAACCTCTCCAAAAAAAAGAAAAAAAAAAAGGAAAGCAGATTGTTTTCAACTCCCACACTCCTCAGGTGTCACTGCCCATCATCTCTTCTCCAGGGCGCTGGCCCTCCTGCCTGAGCTGTGGGGAAGTGGGTAGGCACGTTCTGGATGCTTTCAAAATGTTTTGCCCCTGCCTCCCCCGCCCATCTCTTTTCCCCTCCTAGTCAACTTTAGGTCCTGGAGCTGTTAAAGTCTCACTCCACAGGTACATGCTCATATTCTGTCTCTCTCCAGGCACCTTCTGGTCTGCCTGAGACACATTGGGAATGAGAAAATGAGAGGAAACACACGTCACTTGTTTCTGGAGTTCCCAGGCTGCTCCTGCAGATTCCCTGGTTCCTGCACTCATGCTTCCATTCCCCCAATTCTTTTATTTATTTATTTGAAAGATTTTTGCTATAGTGCTCATGTACTGGCTGGAGAGACAGAGAGAGACTGAGAGATGGAAAATGAGAAATCATCCCACAAGGGGATCAGCAGTTAGCATAATGGCTATGTCGCTGGACTCCCATGTAGTCGACCACTGTTCGTGTCCCGGACCTGGTGGCTTAAAACTCACGCCGGTGGACCAGAAATTGGCGTAATGACTATGTCACTGGACTCCCACATAGTCGACAGTGGTTCGTGTCCCGGACCCGGGGGCTTAAAATTCACGCCGGGCGCGTGTGCGTGCATGCCCAAGATCCCGAGAGGAGAACGGAGAAGGGATTGTGGTGTGGCCATCCCCCGGGGGGTGATTTCTTGCTTTCTGTCTCTCTGTCTCTCTCTCTGTCTGGCAAGCGCACGTGCCCTATAACAAAAACCTCTCCAAAAAAAAAAAAAAAGAAAAAAAAGAAAAAAATCGCCCCACAGGGAGGATGGCCACACAGCAATCCCTTCTCCTCCATTCTCCTTGTGGAATTTTGGGCACACATGTACTTGGCTGAGTTTTAAGCCACCAGGTCTGGAACTGGAACGGTGGTCGACCACATGGGAGTCCAGCGACATAGCCATTACGCCAACTGCTGGTCCAACTATTGCGCCATCTGCTGGTTCCTCATTCTCCCAATTCTGAACCTAAGTTCCAGGGAGATCAATTTTTTTTCCCCTATAGGGTGCGTGTGTTCGCCAGAAAGACAGAAAGAGAGAAATCACCCGGGGTTGGGGTGGAGGGTGGGGGGGTAGACACACCACAATCCCTTCTCCTCCATTCTCCTGTCGGGATCTTGGACATGCACGCACACGTACCTGGCGTGAGTTTAAGTCACTGGGTCCAGGACTCAAACCGTGGTTGACTACATGGGAATCCAGTGACATAGCCATTATGCCAACTGCTGGCCCCCAGGCAGATCTATTCATAACAACTCAAGGCTTCACTGTCACAGAGAAGCCTTTCCTCCTTCTCACAGTGCCCGTAGGTCCCCTTCCTTGCTACACATTTTGAAAAACATTTTTCTCTGCCTGGGTCTCCTATCTCTCACTGCAAAGCACATCGAAACCGAGTGCTGTCCTCTGAGTTATCAGACTTGCTGTGTGAGTTCTACTAGTGACTTCCCGGATGAAAATTCCAAGGGTCATTCGCCACTGCTTCCTTTCATGTGGTGTAAAACGTTTCTCTCATGAGACATTTTATATAAATCATTTTAGGATTATGAAGTTATCTATGTCTTATGCATCTGTTTTAGCAATTCTTTGTAAAAAACGCAGTCTGAGTTATGCCACGCGAGGTCATGTAAGCACGAATGTACTTTTATTTTGTAAAACTAGTGTCCATATACATGCAATGTGTCTCTAACTCACACATTCTTTTGATCAAATATTAATCGGCTACATAGATACACATAGATATTTTTATTCATAATTAATAAAATCAGGCTTGAATTTCCCTAGCCAAATACTATCAAAAGTAACTCCTTCAATGTTCTCTGTTGGAGTGAGGTCTGAAAGCTTTCACTCCAGCCAGCTGCCATGGCCTTGGACTATCAGAAAGTGCAGGGAAAACGGAGAATAGATTCACAGCAAGAATAACGAGGTGCATGTTGGAAAGACATTTCACTCATTTATAAGACAACTGGCAGCACTACTATGTGCCAAGCACTGTCATGAGCGCCGTATGAAAATGAACCATCTACTAGTTGAAAAGTCTGTAGGTGTGAGGTGTCATCAGAGCTGCCCATCTCTGGGATTTGAAATCATTAAAAAAACACTGCTGGCATATTTGAGAAACTCAGTTACTGACAGTGATGGAGCAAAGCGCAGCTCTACAACCTAATAGGAAGTTCTTATGGGGCTAGCCTGTGGCATGGTGCTGGATTCCCACATGGTCGACCGCGGTTCAAGTCCTGTATCTGGCACCTTGAAAATCACAACAAATAAATAGATAAATAAATTAATGTTTAAAATAAAAGGAAATTCTTGGGGCCAGCAGTTGGCATAATGGCTATGTTGCTGGACTCCCATGTAGTCAACTTATGCCAGGTGTGTGTGTGTGCATGCCCAAGATCCTGAGAGGAGAATGGAGGAGAAGGGATTGTGGCATGGCCATTCCCCCTGGGGGGTGATTTTTTGCTTTCTGTCCCTCTTTCTGGCAAACACATGCACCCTATAGCAAAAACAAGTCCAGGAAAAAAAAAAAAAAACAAATAAAAGGAAATTCTTGCTCTAAGTTCCTGGCGCATAATTTCCCCCAAAAGAAAATCTGTAGTTTCCACTTTGTGAAAGTGCCATCATTTCTCCCTAAGTTTGCTTGAGCCATTCTTTCTTCTCCACCTTCCTACCAGTTCTGGAACATCTCAACCCCAATGCAAAATCTATGGTCAATGACGCTTCTTTTATGCCGTCTTCTGAGAGCCCTGAAGAGTCATTTCTCCTGTTCTTATTCCATGTTCTCCTGTGACATTATTAAATCACATGTGATTATTAGCGTGGTTGTCTTTGTGTCTGACTTTCCTCCTAGCTGGTGAGTTCTAGGAAGCAGAGAACATTTTAGTAAATTAAAATAGTTTTTAGTGATTGAGTTTGCCACTGTGCACCTTTAGCAATTTATCACATGTTGCAGTTGCCCAGTGAGTGCTGCGAGAACACGGGAGGGAGGCTTGCTGCAATTTGAATGTGAGCAAACTAAAAGGGGAAGGCTGGCCATCACCGAGTGTAAAGGGAAGTGCATCCCACAGAGCTGACTGTGGTTCAAGTCCCAGCCCCAGTGGCTAGAAAAAATATAGGCATGTATGCATGAGTACTTCAAAACCTGACAAGATGAAGAAATGGAGGAGAAGGGATTGTGGCATGACCCTGCCCCACTGGGAACTGTGATGTGACCCTGCCCCGTTCTTCTTTTTCCCTCCTTCTTTGGTGAGCACATGCACTTCTAGCAAAAAAAAAAAAAAAAAAAGGAATAAGAAAGGAAGAGGAAGAGGAGGAGGAGGTTAATAATTAATAATTAATGCGGTTTATTTCCAAGCCAACTGTGAGTGACCTAGGCCGGAGAAGAGGCATACGTGCTTTTTCTCGGGGTGATCATGTAGAGGTTCTTTTTATTTGCTTTTGAGATTGACAGACAACATTTCATGAAGAGATTTTCCCATTGGTTTGGCCCCAAAAGGCGGAACATGTAGAAGGGGGAGGCTTGTAGGTTATAGGTGGGTTCCACAATTTCTAGGTTGGTGATTGGAAAGGAAGACCTGTGTCTTGGGAAGAGATTAGTTAAAGAAAGGCTTAATCTACATCTCAAGGAAAGGGAAGTTCTGTGTCTTGGGAAGAGATAAACACAAGAATATACTGTAATCAGTTGAAATATACATCTCAAAGATACTATGCCAGGAACAGGAGGTAGGAAGAATCCTGTTAATAGAAAATAAATGGTCTGTTAATGTTTGTGGGCATGACTTCCCCAGTCCCCTTTTGAAAAGATTTTGGAAAAATAGGAAAAGTAGTCAGACTTCTGTCCACAGAAGAAAGAAGGAATGAAAGGAAGGAAGAAGGGGTTGGGGGAGAAGGTGAAGCCCAGGAAATGGGGAAACTGGCTCTGCTTTGCTGAAGCACACAGACACACAGGGGAAGCAGACGTCTTCCAGCCTATGTTCCCGTGGAGCAGAGGCACTGAGTTCGCTAAGTCAGTGGTACTCTCTGGCCAAAGCGCACATGAGCGTCAGGGTCCATTCTTCCAGTGTTTCTGATGTGAGGAAGAAATGCGATGAGACTTCTCAGTTGGAATCCTGTGAGAGATCTCCTAGGTCCTGCAGACCGAGGCACACACTCTCAGGTGAGATTCAAGTGGGCTTTGTGTTAGAGGATACGCCCCAGGTCATGGCTAGTAAAGGACATCAAAGCCCTTATCTTTAGTCCTACATGGTTTTTGCCTCGCACACACATGATCATCTTCGACATTTTAAGTAGTTTCTGCTCTGTAGCTAAAAAATTGTATTGGGTATCTTGGGTGTGCTTAACTTAGCTTTACATATTTGTGCTTTTAGTGGATCCATAAGCTATTGGAATGAGATGAGAGAGATTAAGGGAGACGAAGGCCTGTTGATTTTTTTGTTTTTAGTTTCTGCTGTCAAGTGTGTGCACTTACAAGAGAGAGACAGAGGCTCAGGGAGTGAGAAACATCTCCTCTCCCAAGGAGAATGCTCCTGAGGGAGGATGGCCATGCCTCTCCTCTGTTCTCCCGTCAGCACCCACACACACATGCCCAGCGTTTCCTCCAAGTTGCTGAGTCCAGGACCTGAACCATGTAGCTGGACATGTAGGATCCAGCTGCCCTAACCACCGTGCCCCTGGCTGGCCACCACGTGTTGGCTGTGAGAGAACTGGGAGGGGGCAGTGATACGGGGAGGAGCGAGGGGCCCACCCACGTCAGGAACTCCTGCAAACACTGGGACTTCAGTTATCTCTTCTAGTGTTTGCATTTCAAAGAGAGAGCTCTGGACTTTGAGGAGAAGATTCTTACAGATTTACATCTGAAAGGGCAGAGAAAGATTTTGTAAATGTAAGCTTCTAAAGTAATTCAACTAAGAGAGAGAGAGCCCAGAGCCTTACCTGATTAACACCAGATTTTTGGGACAAACCATGAATTCTCCTGGCAGCATTGAGATTTTTCAGGCAGGCATTTTATGGGGCTGGAGTCGCCCTAAAGAAACGGCCTTGCACTGCGGGAAGTCCTGTCGGAGTTTGGTCACCTCTTCTTACAGGAGTTTAGATAGACTGCCCTGTGCCCTGCATTTCCATTTCGTGCTGTTTGCTTTGTCCCAAATGTGGTCATATGTCTATCCTCCCACAGACCCCTTTAGTTTCACTCCAACTCTCAACAAGTGCCAAAATGTGGCGGTCGCCCCCTTGGCAGCTTGTCTCAGCATCCGCTGACGCGAGGAGATGCATGTCCCGTCTCCCTATCTGCTCATACAGCTCCCCATTTACTACCCTTGTCTCCTAGCGTCCTCCTTACAGCTTAACTCTCAGCTTACAGAATAAAAGCCGTTTTCTGTTTGATTCTGAGATACTTGCAGACTCTTGAGATCAGGGTGTGTTCCCTAGTGCAATAGTCCTTTGAATGTAGTTTCTCCTTACCTGAAGTTGATTTGTGTTTAATTTGATGCAGGGTTACACAAGAGATTCCTATGTGGGCCTTTATCTGTTGACACCTCTTGGAAATTTCCAATCCCCGCCCCCCAACCATGTTCCAATCAAACAAAATGAAATGTGACACAGCGGCCCTGAGGAATCTCTGAGGAGAGACAGGTATTAAACCTCCATAGTTCAAGAAACACTATCCTTGTTCTTTGTAATATTGGTCAAGTGGTGATCAGTGAAGATTCAAAGGAATTCTGAGAGTCAGGAGGTTTGGCATTATGATTGTTATACTCTGAAGAAGAAAGTAGTTTACCTATGAATTTTTAAAAATTATTTTATTCAACTTTATTTATTTATTTAAATTTGATCAGAGAGAGAAAGAGAGAGAGAGGGCAAGTGAGAAAGCAAGCCGCCAGGTCCAGGCTTGAACCATGGTTGGCCATGTGGGAATCCAGTGGCCTTAGCCTATGAATTTTTAGGAAGTGCATTAACTTTTCCTTTAAAGTGCTTAGTAGCAAAAGTTAAATTTAAAAAAATCTCGGAACTGTGGAAATAAACACTTAAAACTTAGTTAAAATCCATCTGTAATTGTGGGGGTCGGCAGGTCTCATCTTTTTTTTTTCCCTCACCTTTTCCCATGACAGCTTCTCTGAAATTTGTTCCTGTCATATTAACTTAATATTTATCTCCCAATAGTTCTTATTCATGAGTAAGAATTATTTCTATCTCCAGAGGGCACACATGCTTGCCAGAGAGAGAGACAGACAGAGAGAAGAGGGGAAAAGCACCTCCCAATGTGATCTGGGGATGCCGCTATCCCTTCTCCATTGCTCCATCCTGTTGGGCGTCGGGCAAACATGCACACATGCCTGGCATGCTTTTCAAGCCACCAGGGCCAGGATTTGAACTGCAGTTGTTCATGTGGGATCCAGTTTCCTTCACACTAGGCCATGGGACTGACCCAATAATTCTAATTTAAAGTTCTCCCTTTCATTATTCTTTTCTCCACTGTAATTTTTAGCTTACTTCTAAAGAAAAAACATTTAACAACCCATTTATTCTGAAGGCAGAAACTAAAAGCACACACTTCATTCTGAGACCTCATGGGAACTCATCTCTTTTTTTTTTTTTTTTTTTTTTGGGGGGTTGTCGCCAGACAGACAGAGAGAGACAGAGAGACAGAAAGCAAGAAGTCACCCCCAGGGGGGATGGTCATGCCGCAATCCCTTCTCCTCCATTCTCCTCTCGGGATCTTGGGCACGCACACACACGCGCCCGGCGTGAGTTTTAAGCCACCGGGTCCGGACGTGAACCACAGTCGACTACGTGGGAGTCCAGCGACATAGCCATTACGCTAACTGCTGGTTTCCATGGGAACTCATCTCTTTAAATTTTCTATGTCCACTGCTACTTTACATATGATTGAGATGTGGTATCTTTTCTCTGCCTTCAAATACTTGCGTTTCAATAGCAAGAGGTCCAGATTAGCCTGTGCCCTGGAACTCCTCTACAAACAAGCACTGTACCAACATTAGACTTCTATTTCACAGGTGATCCTGGGCATTGCTGTCCTGACCTGTGAAAACTACACACTCAGCACAAACAACACGGCGCAGTCACGCTCCTGACCCCACCTCCCCACAGGCATACTAAGAGTCTTGGCCAAACTCAAGTGTGGCTTCCACCAGCTCAGGTCCTTAGGATGCTCCAGCCCCTCTTAAAGTGCCTGCCTGAGAAAGATGCTGCCAAAAGAATTTGCTGGTTTTTTTTTTTTTTCCAGCCAAAACCTGACTATAGGCCCCCCCCATCTCCCTTTCCTAAGTATTTACTTTAAAGAACTTGAAATTATAAGTCTTTTCTTTTTCTTCCTTCTTTCTCCCTTCTCTTTCCC